>NW_020653337.1:9955176-10015029 GCF_003589595.1 Hyposmocoma kahamanoa
CGAATTGGAGCTATTAATTTAGTTCTCCAAAGAAGCTACCATATTGCTGCGGTATAGCTTCACATTCGTTTCTTGTAACAAAAAAATATTTCGATAAACACAAAATTTAAAATTTATTAAAATAAGACTTTCTGATGATACCAATAATATTACCACCACGGGTAATATTTTTGGTCCGGCTATCATTTTTATACTTCGAAACTGGACTACAAGGCATTTTTCTAGAATTTTAGAGAATTTTCACGAAAGAATGACACAACCATACCGTACCATACCGTACAAAGCGAAAATGACGGACTGTGCTCAGATAGATCTTTTGAGACCTATAGTTGGCACGCGTCAGACGTGAACTAACCACTTTTACCAGTGACTTACAATTATATGGACGTCGGGTCCGCGCTAAAAAGTGTCCGCACTTGTAAGGCGCTAAAATCGTATACAGAGCTCCAAACTCCGCTTTAGTCTTCATTTGTTCGACTGACAGCGCGATACTGCGATGACATTACAATTTAAATTTCGAATAGGTTGACTTGGGACATTTTTTTCGTGGTTTTCGTGGTCGTCCATTTATTTGTAAGTCAATGACTTCTACTGTATTTTTTGTTCTGTGAGATTCAGGTACTTTTACGTGTATAAATATCATTATTGGTCACAGAAGGATACAAAACTAGTGGAATGTATGATTTTAAGATTGATAAATATTTATCAATCTACCAACAACACTTACAACCACAAACTACTTATAACTTAGTTTTCAAAGCTTCTTTTATTGCTAATTCACAAATTCAACACGTAAAACCAAAAAAAAACAAATAGCAAATCCCACGTCAATCAAAAAAATATAAAAAATAATTTAAAATGCAGAAGAGTTTGCAACAGTCACAATAACATTCATAAATGTAACATTCTTGTAAAAAAAAAAGACCTTAAAAGTTTGTGGAATCACATCTACTTGCCATATTTTATTGAAATTGGTAAATGGAACGTGGGTGTAATCCAATAAAATGAATCCATCCCCTAATTTGTCACTCTTATAAATGGAATATTTTTAAATGGGACCTCTACTGAGGTACTTCCTTTCCAACAAAAAAGAATCCTCGAAATCGGTTCATAAATATCGTAGAACTCGCGTATTATACACACAACAAAATCACAGTCGAATTGAGAAATTCCTATTGAAGTCGGTTAAAAACAAAGCATTGCTACACATTATAGTTTTTCCCACCTTTTTTATTTATCAATGTTTCGAAACATATTGTCTGGCAATAACAGACAGCGCCACTATCGCTTTATAAGCAATCTTATAGTAGTTTCTTTTTACAAGCGTTAATAGATGTAGTCTGTCATATAGTTTCGAAGGATACTATAACAAAAATAGAATGTCTTTATGGCTTATAAGATACACTAACGGTTTTGACGTTTAAAGATTATGTGATGTAGTGATACCTACCTTTCAATTAATTGGACTAAGCACTTCTTAATATGGTGCTCTATTATTCATCCAATCATGTAACCTTTGTTTTTGTTTTAATATACATCCAAACGTGAAAGAGTAAACTTGTCTTTCATTTAAGTGCTCACTAATTACTACATGGCGACCCTGCCAGGATTGCCTCTCAATTAATTGAGAGGTAGGTATCACTACATCACACCAATTATCAGGACAGTTAATTAAACTAATCTTCTCAATACAGAGTACTAAAAAAACGGACCTCAAAAGTTCGTGGAATTACAATTATTTACCAAGTTTTATTAAAATCGATTACCGGAAAGTGCGCCATACGGGATTCATTCCCTAGTTTACCACCCTTAGAGGTGGAATGTATTTTTTAAATTTAAATGGGACCACTGGTGAGGCACCTTCTTGCCAACAAAAAAATAATTATCGAAATCCGTTTTCAAATAAAAGTTATAACGTAACATACATACAAAAAAATACAGTCGAATTAAGAACCTCTCCTTTTTTGAAGTTAGTTAACAACAACAAATCACATAAACAACTAATTAATATTTACTAAGCAACAGCGAGTGAATATTTATTATAAATGTACTAATACTCATCACTACATAACATAAACAGAGAAACAAGATACTACTTACTATACTAGCTTTTTGGAAATGAAAAAAAATACTGATTGTGCACGTGCAGTTAGATTTTTCTAATTGTTATTGTTTAAAAGTTTCAAGTCCGTAAGTAAATGTTTAAATAAAAAAAAATAAAATCCTTACAGAAAAAGGTATCACTGGGCTCGTCCGGGATTTGAACCCGGGACCTCTCGCACCCTAAGCGAAAATCATACCCCTAGACCAACGAGCCGGTTAGTTACATTGACGAAATTAAATATAGCAACATGGTGATAATTTAGACGCATTAGTGAAAGGAGTGTTTATATTCACTATTCTATTTTAAAATACGAGTAACGTAACCGCAAGTTATCTATACGAGCTCCAAACTCACACACAGCAAAATCCGTACCTTATTCTAGTGAAAGTTATCGTCTCACAGAATCAGACGTTCTTATATAAGAACCGCGCCGCTTCGAATATGTAGTCATAAGCGCTATCACGTCGTAGATAAGAAACGTTTCATATAATATATCGAACGGAGTGATCTGTATGATCTGGATGGATAGACGATTTTCCTCCAAAAAGCAACTTTTATACAGAAATTGAGAGAATTATGTTGTTTTTAACCGAATTCAAAAAAGGAGGAGTTTCTCAATTTGACTGTATATTTTTTGTATGTATGTTACGCTATAACTCCGGCATTTGTAAACCGATTTTGGTGATTCTGTCTTATTTGGAACTCTGTCCGATACCTTAGAATGCCTAATTTGCCACCCTTTCTCCAAGAGTGGCAAATTAGAGGATGGATGACTTTTGAGGTCGGTTTTTTAGTACGCTGTACTGAGATTATTAACTTCAGCTGTCATCATATTATTTTTCTTGTCGTACCTATCGATGGCATACATTATATTCTAGCGGCCCGGAACTTAGCCGCGCTGATCACGCCACAAGTAACCGCCATGCTGAACTGTGCACGGGATGTGTTTGCCATCATGGTGAAAGAATTTGCCTATGTAAGGTACTCGCCGATTGTTGCTTTGGGCGCACCAGAAGTACTAGGAAACTAGCGGCCCGCGAGGGCTTTCTTTGTATCTGGTGACAAATTGGGAGTTGAAATTCATATTTCAGTAAAGAATTCTCTTTGTTTGACTTTGAGTAGGAATGGCGGCCATTTTGTTTTGCGTTTTTTTTTCATTCATTTTTGATTGCAAATTATTATTAAACACCCATAGAGATCCCCCATGCCGATTTTCAACTGAATTAGAGCAAAATTTCCATATGCCGCCAAAAAGTTTGCATGGCAGCTATATTAAAAAATGGCGAAAAATAAATTTTGACAGCAAGTTATTATTAAACACCCATAGAGACCCCCACATGCCGATTTTTAATCGAATTAGAGCATATTTTTATCTGCCACCAAAAAACACTTCTATGGCAGCCATATTGAAAAATGGCGATAAACTAATGTTGATCACAAATTATTATCAAGCACTCCTAGAAACTCCCACATGCCAACTTTCAAAGGGATCAGAATAATTTTTTTTCTACTGCCAACAAACGCTCGTATGGCGGCCATATTTCAAAATGGCGAAAAACCAATTTCAAGCAGAAATTATTATATGGCACTTCTAGAGGCCTCCATATGTCAATTTTCTGCTGAAACAGAGCGAGTCTCTTTCGGCAGCTATTTTTAACGGAAACAACACTTGTATGGCAGCCATGTTAAAAAATGGCCAAAAAAAACTTTAAACCCCAAATTATGATTACGGACTCCTAAAGAACCTCGCATGCCAATTTTCAGCTGCATCGAAGCAAGTTTTTCTTCGGCCGCCATTTTGGATTCGCCACCTTGAATTTTTTTCACACAGGCAGTTAACCACTACCACTACCTACTATTACCCTCTATGACATTCCTTCCAGCACTCCTACTTATCTCTAATAGTTTCCGTGATAGAAGGTTTCGAAATTTGTATGGCGGCCATCTTATTTATTTGAATTTCGAACATTTTTTACTTTCCGCAGAAATTGACCAAGGTGTATCTCATAAAAGTGCACAAATATCTCCCCCCAAAATGTATTATAGTTTTTGCAAGCCGTTGATCACTCGTTTACATTTTCCACAATCAGATCTTCTCATATTTGATTCTTTGCCTTGGAGCCTATCCGCGTACAACGGTACAAATATCTTTTTTCCACCATATCGGGAAGTATGCGTTCTATTTTTCTAATTGAGTCAGGATTTGTAGCTTTATATATATAATAATAATGTATATAAATTGTTACCTTTCTATTTTGTTATAACGCTGTACGAGAGAATTCAACTCAATTTATTTATAACTAGAGGGCTAGAAGCTCACCATGCTATCTTTATGACGTGCTCATTATTTTAAACTATTTATAAATTCTCGTTAAAACTAAATAGGTGGTTGCATATTTTCGCATTACTACAGAGCCTATTAAAATTATTTATTTGTTTTTGTTTTTCGCACGTGTGTCGGCCATCGCCCGTCGCTCCCACGACGGGCGATGGCCGAACGATTCCATTCCATTCGATTGAAAAAACAAAGGTTATATTAATAGTGATAGATATGTATAAACGTGGACACTAAAAAAGGCTGAAAGTGACCGCATTGACGCTTCCTATTTAATAATTTTTGAACTATTGTACAGTCATATACATGAGATATCTGACCCCCTAACATGCCCAAACCGACCTTTTGGTTCTGAGAGCCATCTTACGTATCGAACAAAGAAAAAATTAAAGCAATTTCAACATTATTCCGTAAGCTATACAGCGGAGTGTTGCTTGAAGATAATCAAAATATCTTTAAAACCAATACTAAATTTCGTCATTTAACTTCCAAGTAAATTGGACGAGCTTGTTGTATCGACTGCCAGTTACAATACCCGTGGTTCGATTCCACGAGTATTGTTTTTACAACATTGTTTCACTTTTTAATGTTAACGTTGACAAATCACAATATTTTTTCACTAGAAGTTGCCTAAGGTGGGTGGTAAGATATTATTGATAAAGCGTACGGTGGGTATGGATAGATTAACAAATCACGAAATCGCTCTGCAGTTTGCATACGATCGTGACTTCTGTGATTACGCATTGTTCCACGTTTCGTTCCTATTTGTATATTCAGTTTTAATTACTTTCAAGGTTTTAGTGACTTTCAAAGTTTTCTTTTTTGTTTTAATATGCCGCACTTAACGGAATTATTAAAATTAAAAATTATTTTTTAAGACTTAGACATTCCTTACACCTCTCCAGACGTTAAAAAAAAAACAATATCATATAGTCATAGCTAAACAACTTTTTATTTTTAAAGTGACTGGAACCACAGTTGACTCGAACCATGCTTGCCTCAATTTGCAAAGCAATTCTTATACCGTTTGGCCACGACGGCGTTACTAAAGCTGGTTGAAATTTGTGTTCTATATTTAAGTAAGAACCATACGTTAAAGATCAAATTTGCTTAAAAACTTTCTTAAAATGCCATTCACTAATAAGACGACCAGGGAGTCGTACCAAAATAAATTTTACGACTCACAGGTTAAAGATTAAGCTTGTTTAACAATTAGTCCACATTTTTGTGCTCAGAACCAAAAGATAGACAAAGTCGGCTTGGGGGGTCAGGTATCTTGTGTACATGACTGTGCACTGTATTCAGAATATGCTACATTTCGCACTCTTGGTGCAATAAAGCCTCATGTGATCATATGTCAAAAGTACTTTTATCACATTTTTTTTATGATACGAAACGACGGGACTAATAAGTCGTGCGCCTAGTCGTAAGCGCCACGCCTGTAAGTCTTAAGCGAGGAACACACTGACAGAGGGAGTGTGTCGGGCGCATGTTGGGTCGGGAGCACGGCGGGTGTAATTCCGTGTGTTTATAAGGACGACGACATACCACGAGCGGGCGCGGGACTGGTGTAGGTCGAGTCCCGCTCCCGCTCGTGGTGGTTCCCGACCCGATCCGCGCCCGACTCGTACCCGTCGTCACTGTGTTTCACGCTTTATAGCTCAAAATTCTAAAGCACTGCCACTACGTGCGTCACCTTGAGATATAAGTTGACAAGTCTCATGTGCCTGTTATTTCACCTGCACCCTTAGGCTCAACTCACACTGGCGCAGAGTAGAAGCGTCGCGACGCGTCATGTTTTTCGCCTATAGTATATTCATCTCTATTGTTAAGGTACAATTCTGTGTTATGCAAATATAGAGTCGCGCGTCGACACGCGTTACTTGGGCGTAGTGAGGCGTCAGACGCCAACCACGCTGTGATCCGGGCGCACAAATGCGAGCGTTGTCCCCAGGCGTTGTAGTTGAAAAACATGACGCTAGGCAATGCTTCGACTCTGCGCCAGTTACCTTTCAAAACCCGCTACATTACCGCTGAACGGCAGAAATAGGCAAGGTGGCAATACTTCCCTGGACGAACTCTTCCACAAGAAGCTCTACTGCTTCTGAAATAAATATAATGGTATAATAAAACCACATGTGTTCATACGTTAAAAGTGTGTTTATCACATGATATCATTTAAATAGTACAAACTACACGATACTGATTATGTATGTATGAAATAACTATCTTTGATCATACAAAAGTTATCGAGTTAATTTCGTTAGCAGAATCTTCGTTAAAGAATCTTTAAACATCTACCGTGAAAAGTTGATATTTAGCAGTTGTGGTCATATTGGATAATTATCAGGTTAATTTTCTCTACCTAATTTCGGTGGCATTTTTGTTCTTTAAATGTTCTTGGATATCGTAAAATATTATTTAATATCCGAGTGAAGAATAATATTTCAAGGTAGTTACCTTGAAATATTATTTAATATTTCACGATAATGCACTCGAATACGTAGGTAAATAACAAAAATTGCCACCGAAACCGATAAGAAAAAACTGAGGTAAAAATTATGCTATTAAACCTAGGGGGCGAATTATCGTCGCTTAGCAAACAATACTGCGCAAGTCATTTCGATTTGGAATAAGACCCTGAGCTGTGTATAAGTTTAAATAATCACGTGACAATATTGAATCGGTACATGATACGTCGGTTTTGCGTGCCAATAGCTTTTTTTAATCCAGCTTCACGATGACTGATTTCAGTATTTAAGATAGACATCTAAGGATCTTTAAACATTTATCCTCAGGTACGCAAAGTACTAAATAGAATTGATTCATCCTCTCAACTACTAAGCCCACTATTTTAAAAATACGTTACATACCAGAACATATAACAGAAGGGATAGTATACTTAACCTAATCATATTTTTTCAACTTTAAGCTGGGAAACAGTTGAATTCGTCACATAAGTTTTTGTATAAATTTTGTAACAGTAGCGCTCCGTGTAAAAGAGTTAGTACAGGGAAGTACCGCCATCTTACCTAAATCTGACGCCAAACAGTAATGTCGCATTCCGATTTTGAAGTGTAAGGGTGCTAGTGAAATTACAGGCGTATGGGATTTGTCAACTTATGTCCCCTGAAATATTTGCGATTTAAAGCTCTGAGTGGCACTGCAATTGTTATGGCTAGGCGTGTAGCTTACCATCAGCAGCGTGATTTATTCGTCCCATCACTTAATATCATAACAAAAAAGTATACCTATCAGGAATGTTACAAATTGCTTGTATACAAATATGTCGACACCGGCACACAAAATTATCAAACCTGGTGCACAAATCTTTCGTCATTGGAACATATATATGTCTTCTTCTATAAAAAATGTATAGAAGGTCCATATATTACTAATTAAATTTCTCTTTCAGCCTAAAGACTTGTAATGTCGTGGAAACTTTTGTATCCCAAAATATAACTATATGATTTTTCGTTACACTCTGTATAAGGGTTCTAAAAATAGTACGGTCTGACCAGTTAGAAATATACTAGTGACATTTTGTGCATACTATATAAGTTACTGTTGTCAACGCCGCCCCTCAAACCCATTGTTGTCGTTGGCTATTTGTAATTTAAATTTACTTACTTTATTGCTGTTTAAGAACGCAATTTGTTGCTAAATATAGCTTGGAAGAAGACACCGCGATTTATGTTCCACTTGCAATTCTACCAGCAACATGATTGTTCTCGTAAACCTTACAAGTACATCGTAATTCGTAAGCTACGCAGATAAATCCATTGTTTATTAATAACCGTGAAATATGAACTGGTAAACTTGTTATACCGAGTCGTTATACCAAAATATATATTCAGCTTTACGACTAGGAACTTTATCAAATGATCTATATTTTTTGAGGAGCCCATTAAGCGGGAAGTTTATAATTAACGAGCTTCCCCTCATGTCTTTTAATTTTATGCTACGCTAACTTTGGGCCAACAATGTTGAACGATTCAATTAATAAATGTATAGGTATTCGACCACTCTGTTTGCAGCTCTCACCTGAATAGTTTCACAAAAGGGAGCAATTAATTTCCTGAGTCTAGTCACGAAAATTTTTCATTTTAATTAAAGCCTCGGCCGGAGGATCGTCGGCTAATTAACCCATTAAAACACAGACACTTCTTTCATTTTGTCTTTTTTCGTGAAGCGTTCCTTCTTGAGATTTCCGAAATGAAAATAGGATCTGTGCGGTACGGCACTGCCGGAAACAGCTAGTCACGTACCGCTCTAATGATTCTCATGATTTTTCGTTCGCGATGTTCGTAGCATAAAATTTCTACAAAATGTCATAATATTATTATACACACTACACTTTTGGTCCGTTTCATATCGAGTCGGCGAAAGCAATTTCCGAAAACTTTATTATTACTACGATTTTTCTGAGGTAAAGACTTTAAATTCTAACCATCTGCGAAAATGAAGAAACTTGTTTAACGGAAAAGATTTTTTTAGTAAAAAAGTACGTAGTACTACTAGGAAAAGGTTAATGGAATTTATCGCAAATATATTTTTAGTATCGTAGTTATACGACCTACGGGCGTTTTAATTGTAATTTTTGGTAGCTATAATGAAATAAATCATATTTCCTCAAAGAACAAAGTAGGTGCCGATCCGCTCCTCGGTTAAAATACAAAATTCGGCACGGCGTCCTCACTTAATTAAGACATTAAAAAATTTCATCACTTAAAATTATTTTAGGGAACATGATGAAAAATTTCCTAAAAAATGTTCTAGTCAGCGTTTTCGTGAGCAATTTATGGAAAGTAAATATATTGCGAGTAAAAAAAATCCTGACACATTTATTTTAATTTAAATTAAAATGAAACCTCAAAAAAAACTTTTCTAACTATCTCTTCATATGGATTAGAATGCTCCATATTTTCAAAATCACTTACATTATTTCCATACAATTTTTATTACATATTTGTCTACTGAAGTCAATCCACGAATATTAATCTTTTAAATTATCGACTTCTATACTATCTTACGATTATACTAAAGGTACACGAAAACTCAATAGCATTACCTCACAATACATGCTGAAATTTGTTGCCTACAAAGCGTGTCAGCTTGGGTAAGGCTGCCTTTACAAAACGCTCAACTTCGTTTACCTTCATAATATTATGCTCACTCTTCGGATAGTAATAAAAACTACAAAATATTAATGTAGTAAATTAAAATTTGTTATTACGGTTATGTTGTTTGTATATCGTCAAGTTAATGTTTAAGGTAGTGAAACAAATAACAGCTCAGAACAATGGATTTTTAGTAGCTGTGGAGCTTCTTGTGATAGAGTTCGTACAGGGAACTACTGCCATCTTACCTATTTCTGTGCCAAGCAATAATGTGAGTATTAATGCGTTCCGGTTTTGAAAGATAAGGGTGCTGGTGAAATTACAGCCACATGGGACTTATGTCTCAGGATGACGGGCGCAGTGGCAGTCACATCTCTCACCTCTCATCTTTGCGATGTAAAGCTCTAAGTGGCACCGCAACTGTTATGGATTGACGTGTCGCTTACCACCAGACATACGACTTGTTCATCCCATACCTTGGTATCATAAAAAACTAATTTCAATAATGTGGCCACCTTATAAAATACATTCAATAAGTAAAGCGAAATTTTGATGCAGAATATTCAAAACGAGAATAAAATTCAGGTATATTAAGTTAGTCGCCATCTTCATTATTGCCTGTCTAGTGCAGCCAAACTACCTGTCTATGTTTAGTTCGGATTAATTATATTTCGGTGATATGAACTAGACGACAAGTAAAGACCATCCTCAAATTCGCGTATGCATTACCTACAATAATTAGCCTCGTAAAAACTAGTATAAGTATTCACTAAAATATTTTAAGTTATAGAATGGTCAGGAATACAAAAAAAAACAAGGGATTCTGATAATAAGACAAGCGAGCAAAACTGCGATCAAATCTGAATGACGGAGCAATTACGTGCATTCAGCTCGGGGCAACCAGCCGCGGCAAGTGCCCGGATTGGTTTCAATAAAAGCACAATCCTCCCCCATGTTTTTCTTTCATCACTCAACTCCTGAATGGTGTTATTCACCCGTTATACAACCGCTATAGAACTGTTATATGAGTGCTATGCGTCTTAATGAACTTGCCTTTTTTGTTTCAGGTAACATCGGAATAAAAACAGTATTGGTACTTTGGAAATGATATATCAAGGTGATTTGCATTCGTTTTATAGACCTGATTTGTTTTAGTGTTTAATGAACGTTTTCATATTTAAAAGTCTTTTAACGAATACGTACTTTTAAATTTTCACTAACAAACCTTTATAAAGATTTTATTCACAATTATTTAAGAACGGCTAATTATGAAAATATCATATTTAGTGTGTTATCGATGTACGTACAATGTACAACGTACAATGCGGCACTGGTACATCAGTCGCAATAAATATGCGTATGAATCTCTGAGTTAAATTCAGATTTTGAATTCACTATGGACACACTAAAATTCTGAGTAGCAATATACGACACACCAGAAGATTCTCTTCAGTCGTTACATCAATATGTGTGAAATCTTTGCTCTTTGTGACTCGCAACTACTTTTATTTATAATTGTCATAGTGATTAAATATCACGCATTTATGACGCACCAGATAAACGAAGTGGTAGCGATTGATCTAGAACCTATGGTGTCTCTGGCATTGAGCGAATTTAAATCAAAGCCGAGGCTCCGTTCACAACAACTGCGAGAAAAAGGTTCACAGTATCTAAATAAATGTATGATGGCAAGCAGATTTTATCCCAAACTAAGTAACAGATACCTCTAAATAGCAGCCAACATCCTTACATGACATAGTCTCTTTAACTCGCACCTCGACACCATGGTAGTGGGTTTAGCAATGACAGTGGCTCTTGTGCTTCCAGTGTCCGAAAAAAAGGCTTTGGTTGCTGTTGCTAGTAAACTTCCTGGAGGTGAAAGTAGTTCTACACCCGGTTGGGTTTTGTGAGTATTTTGCTTGTTGCGAAAGGAATCTGTTATACATATATTCTCATACATACCCACAGCACCTGAAAAAGAAAGGTGTTAATCGTTTCAGCTCCGTTTAAAAATTCTCGCATTGATTTAAATTAATTAAATCCACGTCAATGGCTTCACGTAAAAATTTGAAAACTATGCATTCGTAATTTGTACTGACGAACAAACTCATAGCTTAATCTCATTGCTTTATAAATTTATAGGCAGGAAATATTACTTCACATATCGAGTTTTTAGGTTTTCGCGATTCTTACACATCGGTTTAGTTCATATTTTCATTTCCTTAATTAATTCACACCGCAGAACAAGAATTTTAGTCTTGAAAAAAAGTAAGTTAATACTTAATACAATTATATAACTAAATAACTAACTACATTTATCCACTGATAAAGTAAACAAGATATACTTTAAGTATGAGATCTATCTACTGATCAACGTTCCCCATCATACATTACCCGGAAAGAAGTTAATTAAACCTCCGTTATGTTTTAAAACAAACTATAACATCAATGGCAGCAATTAGTGAAAGGTGGAATAGGTGGAAACTAAGTAACGGTTCCCATTTTCCCAGAGAGCATTAAAAAAGTACCTAAAAATAGTTAATGGAAAGCGGCATAACGACGGCAATATTCATTCGCTTACACGTTACAGGGTTGTTAAGCGCAGAATACACTCTAACTGATTGCATTCATCGAGTCGTTTGACGAACGAGCCCTTACCCTCTCGTGTTACAGCAAGGGGAGATTTAAATGACGCTTTTTTAAGATGAGTGATTCACATTACCCGTATATGTTTCATTGTCAATTAATTTAATGCATTAATCGCGTAAGCTTCACAAACAATATCAAAGTTAAACAATTTTAATAACAAAATCGACGCTCCATTATAGAAAGTGCGCAATAAATTTATCACACCGTGACAGGTCCATGAAGCCATTTCAATTCCCAAGAAATCGAAACAAAAGTAATTCATGATAAATATTACAAATGGTTCTATTTATAACAATGTTGCGAACTCCTTGCGTTTAGTAGGAAATATGACGTCGTGTCGAGACTGGATGCTTCTCGGTCGACTCATAATTACAATAATTGCAAAAGTTTTACACTACAGTTTTAACCGAGCTTTAGTACCATTCATTTGTATTTATGCAAAGCGCATAAACAACTCGTAATGATGTTTCTTTTATATTTTCTTTGTGAACATCTCGAGTCGCGGACTCCGGAGAGATTTGACAGAAAAATTCGTGGCTTCAGTTTACGACTGGTGCATAAATATGGTGTCGAAAGACGCAAAACTTCCGTCGGTTTCATGAACGCAGAACATCGTTGGGAGAGGACGGGTTCAGAAGTAAAATTTCCGCAAGAAATGCCGCTTAAAAAGTAATACCACCTCGTTGTTTGCGATAGACGATACGGTTACATGACCTATCCCCGAATATGGAATCTGGAAAGCCAACTATATTGCTTTGCTCCACAATTTTTTTGTATCTCGATCAACTCAACGTCTCAAATAATTATACTTTTTTATTAAAAAAACCCAACCTCAAACATTTCTGAAATTACATCTATTTTCTAAGTTGTATTGAAATCGATTAACGGAAAATGGGTGAAATACAATAAACCAGATTCATTCCCTCATTTGCCACCTTAGAAGTGGAATACATTATCCAAATTTCAAAAGGACCACAAATTCACAAACGTCGGAGTAAATTCGTAACGTTTAAAAAAAATGGACAGTCGAACTGTGAACCTCCTCCTTTTTTTGAAGTCGGTTAAAAATAGGTCACACTATAATATTGAGATGACGAGATGTAGATCAAACGCCTAACCAAATAAACGCTTAGAGAAATACGGAGACGAAAGCTACTAACTGGTGTTTATCTTAATACAAATCAGAATTTCCATTAAACTTTGCTGGTTTGTGTGCATATCACCGGAGATCACTATGAATTACGTCAACAGATCCAGTGTTACTCGATGCTCTGTCGGGTTGTCGTCTTGATGCTATATAGCTTGTAATACGAACCTCTGTTGACATCTACTTCCACGTTGTGCTACAGGATAATATGATGCCCGCATCAATTCAGTTAATGGAGTAGTAGTAATTAGCAATGTTAGTTCTATGCGTTACTGAACGTGTGGTAGATATGATAAGAAAAAATGAACAAGCGGTATCCGATATTTGAAATAGACACTGATACAAAAACAGTGTACCTCAAAAAGCCACTAAAACCACCATTTGTAAGCTAACAACTGATCGAACTAACAATTTAATGAACCCAAACACGATAGTTGTACTGCATATAGTTTAGAAGTTGAGAAGTCTGCAGACAGTCCTGGTTGCAGCATCAGGTCAAGGTTTTCAAATAATATACTAAATTTCTGGTGAAAGTGAAATAAATATTCATTTTATGACTGAGATATACTACAGTGATAATATCTAAAGATCTTTGAGCAACTGTTCGTCAAACTATCCCGATTAATTTAGCCTTGTAACAAAATCACATAACAGGCAAACTACTCATATTGGTTCTTTCACGCACCGCTAGATGGCATTGGCGTCGAAATCGCAAACTCTGCATCGCGGTGTTAAGATTTGCCCTCGCGGAATGACTACTGGCGGCGATGCGAACATGAATGGAATCCAACTTACTACACATCTAGCTCTGCTTCCTTATTGGAACTGCGCTTCAGAACGTAACACGTAGTTGTTACACCCTGAGCCGCTTCCTAATTGGAACGTGTGTATGAGTCCTCGACTACGTGCCAATAAGAGGTAGTCCTTTCTAGACATGGGGAATAGCGTTACATTTCTATTGCCGTCACAGTCGTTCCGGTTCCAAAAAGTTGTCACGACTATTACTTCCGTGACCTTATCACGCCTATAACTTACATCACGATATACGGTTTTAGCCACCGGCTTCTTTCTAATACTTATAGCTGTTTTTTATAGAATGATTTAAGTTTTTACTCCCTTTGTAATAAATTTCAATTCCATTCAAAAAGTTGATTTTGTATTTAATGTAATTTTGTTTGTTACTTATTTAATGCGAATCTTTAGATTGTTAAAAATAGCAATAAAGTGCAATGTAATTATATTTCTAGTAGAATACACAAAGTAGATTATACATAAATATAAAATATCAACTCTTCCCATAATAAAACAAATATACAAAAATATTTTACTTTGTTAATAAATAGGTTTATAGTAACTGCTGCAGATTTTTTCATCTGCCCTTTCTAGTAGTAATAAGCACCTACGACCCTTGTGAGTGAGCAAAGAAAGTCATCCTATCTGACTCCCATCGCCGAAATGGCCCGATTTGAAGAGAACTACAACGAGAGACGCGCTCAGTCACCACGGAACGGAGATCGGGCATTGTATCAAATACGTATGTCGTGATGTGAGTGACGCGGATAGCTATTGGAACGGAGGAACACCTACGTGACTTTGGAAAGTCTTTCCTTCGGAACGAGTCACGGTGATACTGTTTGATACTGGATGAGACGGCGGATCATCGTGATTTTTTCATCGTGACGTTATTTATCACCCATCTATAGTCCTTTCCCACTGTAACACCGACGTTGTACATACTACATATATATGTTGTCTATTAAAACCACCCTATTGGAAAAAAACCTGGTTTCCCTCTGTCACCCCAATAAGAACTTACTACAGCCTTCAAATAAAAAACCACTTTAAAATCAGTCCATCCTTTTGGGAACTACGATGTCGTAGAGAGACACAGATACACAGTTAAAAGCGTTTGCGAACTACATCCGATTGGTATTAGTTCCGAATCCGAGAAATGTCGGTCCGAAATCACAGTGATCATTTTATCTCTAGATATACACGCGATGTTCGTATTTTCTTGGTTCGAATCAGACTTAGTGCACAAGCGACATCCGAAGTGGGTGCGACTTTTCTAGATTTCTATAGTCTCGGATTTACGAATCGGATGCAATATGCAAACGTGCTAAAACTTCAAACTATTATGACACCCCACTTTTTGCATCAGTGGTTAAAAACCTTCAACATACAATATGTCAGCAACTTTGGTTACAGTATAAACACAAGTGGCTCCATTCGTATCACACATATGTTGATGACTCTACTGTGCAAGTGGTGCATCTTATTTTTATTAATATCAGCAAAATTATCCACAAAACCAAAAACAATCAACCATTCGACTTTAACGTGAATTGTATAAGTAGCATAAAATGAAAGGTTTCTTTACCTTACACATACATAGCACGACCAAGTAGTCGTAGTTGCTATTATAACAGTAAGGCTACTAACAGATTGACTGCATGTTTGCAGTTAATGCAAGAAGTGGTTATCAACTTTATGCAGTCGAGGTCCCGGAGAGCGACTTCACGCTTCACTCCATGCAGTCGAAACCGGCTACATGCAACCGAGATCGACTGAACGCAGTTTATGCGTGAAGTTATCAACTTCATGCAGTCGAAGTCTCGGCTGTATGAAGTTATTACGACTTCACGCATTAACTGCAAACATGCAGTAAATCTATTAGCAGTCTTACTAAACATTTGCTCGATGTTTCTGTCGATAATGTCGTTCAATGTGGTGTGTTTTGATGATCGATATACCTACAGATTTGCTCGATTTCAAGGTTAAAATCGAACAAAGTTTATAGGCACCTACGCCTAATTTAAATTCCACATTGTCATTCGACAAGAAATACGTTGTCGATCGTCTATTGTTAACACATCGATCGATTTTGACGATCCTTAAGAATGGAATTACACTTTAACGAAGAGGGCCCATGACGAAAGGCCGGTTGTCACCATATCCGAGAAATTAACTAGAAAATATAAAGCGACAGGAGTGTGGTTCTTAGCTACAAAATGTACATAATTAGAAAAGTTTTTACGAGCACCCCTCTACTGCCGTCGCCACCGCACTGCCGTCGCGTCACCGCCGGCGCCCGCGCTGTCACCGCCTGACACCGCCCCTATGTCCGGATGATGATTATAATTATTTACAAATTATATTTTCTGTTGACTTCATTTTTTACAACCGTTGTTCTTTTTTCATAATTATTTTTCTTTCTAATTAAGTTTACAGTCAACCACAGCGAAATTTTAACATGACATAATTTTAAATGAACTTTGATATTATTTGAAAAATTACCATGGGTCCTGTTAGACTTGTAAATTTTTTCTCGACTTTCTCACGTACCTTATTCGACGAAGTACAGAGTTTGTTGTTTAGGCACTTTAATGAAAGTTTTTCCATCTCGACAAAGTTGTTTACTCAAAGAGATTTCTTTGATTGCGTAACTTTCTTAATAACAATTTTAAATATTTTATTTCTACTATCGAATAATATTTTCCTTTGTTGTACGTCGGCGTATGAAAGCAGAATTAAGGACACATAACGCCTTACAAGCATGCCAGCAAGGCCGAAGAAGTTGGAGGTGGTATCATAAAAATAATTGCCGTTTTTGGCACGACATCGCGTCAACTACGGTTCCTTGCCCTAAATGGGGCGTAATTAGTAAAGTTTTTATTACTAACTGCGCGCCAAAGCTACGACACTCGATCGTATACCGCCGTTTGGCTCCGTACTCGCAACTATTCCGCTTTTAAATTGCGTTTGAAGTTATTATTTGAAAACATTGCAGTGTACAGTCTGCTTTGTCTCACTTCATGTAAATTTTGGCTTCGAAACAATTACCTATAAAACAAGATGCCTGACATTAAATCGTTAAAGATCCTACTACGAAAATCTTTACGAAACTACTAACGAAAACAAGTCTTGGTAGATCCATCAATATTTACAAAACTAATTCCCAATCTGCATTTTGCCACTGTATATTAAACGCCATTCGTCTTCTGCAATTCTGTGTTTGTTCCACGATGTAGGCCTCCGGTTCTTTTCATTGACAAAAATATCTCAGTCGCGGTCATCCTCGCCACACTTGGTTTAAAGAAAATGTCATTCAGAATTCAGAAGCTCTCATTTATAAGTAAATCGGCTCATCATACTTCCGTTCCCTTTTTCAAGACGTTTCTGCTTTGCTTTAACCTTGTTTGTTTTATACATTCGCAACTAAAACATATCAAAAGCCTTCAAATATTCTCTCAAAATATTAACGAGGTGGTATAAGTAATACCGTAAGCAGCGATTGCGTTTATTTTACCAGTGACTGGTATTCGAATTATATTTTAAAATTGAATTGAACATCAATTGAATACAATACAAAATACATGCGGAAATCTATCCACGCTCCACTGCGGCTTTGGTAAGTAATTTCGTTTTTTGTGAGTAAAATTATTTCCATGAAGATTTATTTTAAAAAATACAAAATTAATGAATAGCGCTAGAGAATGATGACATTAAGAAATTGTGTACCGTAAAAAAAATACATGTTCAACTTATTGACCTCAACGTGAAGACAATAATAAAAAAATGACCTGAACTACATCACTTTACTTATCATATAGAATACTTAAATACTTGGTCGCATTATGACTAACCTTAGTGGTTTAAAATGCGATTAGAAACATATTTGTGTATTTTGTCCTTTATACAATAAATAAATAAAAAAAAATAGAAAAAATACATAACCTTACACATACATATTATTATCTAACGTAAATAAAACATTTTTTGAAATAAAAAACGTTTTTTCTAAATAACTAAATTAACTCTATTGACCTTTTAAACACTAATTTTGCATCGGTATAGCATCGCATTTTTGACCGACTTCAAAAAAGGACGAGGTTCTCAATTCGACTGTTTTTTTTTTGTGTATGTTACTCGATAACTCCGGTATTTGTGAACCGATTTTCATGATTCTTTTTTTGTTGGAAAGAGGGCACCTCCATAGTGGTCCCATTTCATTTTGAAGAGAATCATCCACCTTTAAGGGTGGCTGATCACGTATGAACATTCATTTTTATAAAGAGCGCCTACGTTTTACTATTTTAATGGTTGGCTTTGCTATTCTCCAATTCAAGGCGTTTTTCTCTCAATATACCTTGAAAGGTGAGAACCGATTTTTATTATCTCCTGTGTCAACTCCTGTATAGTGGCGAACTAGGGGATATTTCAATAAAACTTGGCAAATAGATGTAATTCCACGTACTTTTGAGGTCGGTTTTTTTAGTACTCTGTACTGAGATTATCTAATTATGAGTTATGCGAATATGTCATTACTTACATAGTATAGTTACTAGTTATATTATAATTTAATGCTCATTAATCAAGTTAATGTGTGTCTGTCGATGAGGACCTATAATTGGCTCTCCATATTCTGTAAGATAGCCGTTGGTCTTCCAATGAGTTAAAACAAACTCAATTTGTATGTACTCAGATTAGAATTAGATCAATTTAATTAACCCGTTACAGGTAAATTGAAAGCTTTGCGAGCATAGTGACGCACCACAGCATTATAACATGTACATTGTACACATTTACATAATTGTAAACCTGATAACTTGCGATGACGTCATGAATCCGTCAGCAGTAACCTTTGCACCTGCACTGCGTTGCAATTTATTTACGATACTGCTGTAAACTGCGACCTGGCTTTGATTGTATTCTACGTGTGTTGCGAGTTGAGGAATATTGCATTTTACATTCAGGCGGAAAATAGAAGGAAGTGTCTTATCTTTATTCGATATTTCTGAGAAGTATAGAGGAAAAAGAAAAAAAAACTCCAGGAATCACTCTTTAATAATAACGCACACACTCAACATAGCCCCGCACTAGGGAAACCCTGTGTCGCGGGTGCCATGGACACACACATAGACAACCACAAATTGCACCCATACTCACGAGAGAAATATATGTAAGCCATACAAATATTTTTCCCGGCCCGGAAATCGAATCTGGGACCTCTGCGTGGCAGTCCGGCGTGGTAACCGTTCGGTCGCGGAGGCAGTTAAAAAACATTAATAAATATTACTTGACATTTATTATTTATAAAAAATATTAATTTTATACTATCGTACTTAAAACCCACCTCAATCATCTAAACGGATCGCTTCCATGAATTGTCCTCATCCAAATATGCATAAAAAGTCATATAAATTTTCGTTCCGTGGGTTACAAGGAATTATTTCTTGGTGTCCGATATTTGTAATTATCACAAACTAGTGGAGTAATTTCACAGAAATAATTGAATATCGTTGACCACCACGATATCGAATGATAACATCGTGACATTCAATAAACTTAAAAATCACAATTATTAATACGACATCTCTAGTCAGGTGCTGGTAGCTGTAAAGGTACCTGGCTAACTGAAGAAAAGCTTTCATAGATTTCTCACAGATGGCGGTACGGCGATAAGTCGTTATAAACCAAAAACAAAGATCTGCAACTAGCACATAAAAAAATTAGTAAGGTCCGCCAGTTCGTTCCGAGGCTTAGGTGGCATAGCGTCTGACACGGTTTGCTGGAAGACGTTGGTTCGAATGCAGCCGCATGGAAGGAATTATTTCTTAGTGTAAGATCTTTGTATAAATAATTATGCATAAACAGTCCTTTGTATAATTTCACGGTAGTTTTAAGTCGGGTAACGACAATTTTTGAATATCAACAAGAATCTTAATATAGAGGCGTATATGTACATTTCCTCTTAATCGATTTTATGTCTGCGTGAAGACAATGGTCAACAGCCAATTTATTTTTGTTTCTTTTATAGATATCGTGTCTACCATTAATATACATGAAAAAAAAAGTAGACGTTTTAACATCAATTATGTTATCATAAATTTACTGTGACGTCAGTGTAAAAATGTTAATTTCTTTCTTATCTCTAAAAGACACTCCGGGGCCCTGTTTGTAAATTTCCCTACCAGCACAAAGATTCTATTACTGTCGACGGCATGTCTCCAAAGCAAAATGGAGTGTCCATAATAGAATGCAGGCAAAAAATTGTGGATTATTTTATACAGACCAGACAAAATATATATAACAAATGTACACAACGGTCGTTGTTGTTATTCATAACCGTTTACAAAAATAAAAATAATTGCCGGGTCTGTGACAGCCGGCGGCGGCACAACGATAGTTTGATAGACCCCATCTCTATTTATTTCTGAGTTTTTTTTAAATGGTAATAAATACATTCATTAATTAGTTTCGGTTTCGGTATTTTATGTAAGTATAATATGTTATTGAAGATTTTTTTTTCTGCATTTTATAAGCAAAACTTAATCATTCGTATCGAAAATTGAATATCTTCATAAATTTAGGAGTTCATCCAGAAAAGTACTGCCTAATTTCCTCACCCATTTCTGCCATCAAGCAGTAATGTAAACATTATTGCGTTCCGATTTTGAAGAATAGAATAGAATTCATTTATTGTGTAAATGTGGTGAACATTAAGGTCTTATGAACATAATGACAGTCCTCACAATCTACCCGCTACGAAAGCACAGTTTAATTAATGTTTAAAGTACAAATTAATTATGAAATCAAAATAAACTTGTACATAAGCATATTAATTCATTATTACGTTAATTTAATTTCATTAATATTTATTCACATTGCTTATAATGAAAAAAATAATTTAAACTGTAAAAACATTTTTTAATTAGGTAGAAGGGTAAGGGGTACATGGAACTTGTCATCTTATACCTCATGGTGACGGGCGCAGAGCTCAGATCTAGGCAATTTAAAGCTCTGAATGGCACTGCAACTGCTACAGACAGGCGTGTCGCTTATTACTAGGTGCACGACTTGTTCGTCTCGTCATTTAGTATCACAAAAAAATAAGCAAAATTCCGTCATAACCCCTTAAGAATTCTGTTATACGTTTTGTTCTAGGAAAACTGAGATAACTTGAAACCTGAGATAAATTTAAGCGAGAAATGTGCACCCATTCTCATACCAGTCGCAAGTCAGAATGTAGTAGCGTAGTGACTAAGCATATGCGTCAGCCGCGATGTGCCACGACCTCGTGATGTATGTGCTGCTAACTCCATACACTTCTTGCTTACCACCGTGAACACTCGCGTGGCATAAATTTCAACTAAAACCCGCAACTTTACTCCAGAAATGTGCTAAATTCACACAATGAACTTTTTACAACTCTACAGACGTTCACCCGCTAACTCTTTAAATTATTACATTTCGGGCTCCTTCTTAGAAAATTAAACCTCTAACAATGTTTTATGTTGACTGCTGAGATCGATCTACGTAAACTAACTGTACTTTTACTATTGTGGCTTTATTTCTCATTGGCTGTCCTAGCTGCGTTGTTGGTTGGTTTCTCCTATTTTCCTATTTTGAACTTCCCAATTGAAAATGGAGCAAAATTTTTAATAAATTCTCGTGGGAGCGATTAAATGTGAAGATAGTCGAGGTGAGGAAGGCAGTGGAGGCTGGGGGGTTATTCTGGGGGCAATATCGAGAGCGGTGGAGCGTGGCCGGCATCGGCAGCGACATTTGCATCTTTCTAAATGAAACCATCTTATCGATGTTGCGGCGCACTTATTGGGGCGTTGTTGTGAGGCAGAATCTCATTTACTATTACATAAATGTGTAGGTACATTTTCATTCGTAAGCGAGCGATGCCTCCATTTCCTCACCAAAGTGAACATTGATTTAAAATTTTTACGCACTATGGATCATTAAATGTCGACCAAAATACTTAAACAAACTGAAATACAAAGTTTTAAAAAACCCTATCTATCCATATTTCCCGGCTGTATGTAGATATAGTAAATAACTGTACGTAGTAAATAACTAAGATAACTTATTTATTGAATAATAATAATAACGCAACATAGCTCCGCACTAGGGAAAACCCTATACCGCGGGTGCCATGGACACACACATAGATAACCACAAATTACACCCAAACTCACGAGAGAAATAAATGTAGGTCATACAAATATTTCTTCCGGTCCGTAATATCATAATAATATCATAATTTACATATTTTAGTACCAGTAGAGCTCCTTGTGAAAGAGTCCGTCCAGGGCTTCTTACTTATTTCTGCCGCCAAGCAGTAATATGTGCATTACCGTGTTTTGGTTTTGAAGGGTAAGGGTGCTGGTGAAATTACAGGCACATGGGACTTGTCAACTTATGTCTCAGGGTGACGGGCGCAATGGCAGTGCGACTCAGATCTTTGCGATTTAAAGTTCTGAGTGGCACTGCAGCTGTTATAAACAGGCACATCGCTTACCACCAGGCGCAAGACTTGTTCGTCCCATCACTCGGTATCATAAAAAAATGTGGAAATAATCCACTAGTTTGTTATTATTATTGATACAAAAATTTGAGAAATAGTAAAAACATTTATGATGTGTAAGCTTTAGGATTCTCAATATCTATGGAACTAATGGGAATAAAGATAAAAACATTATATTAAATTAATTGAATATCAATTCAATAAAAATTTTATTAACATTATATTTGTTCACACTAGTTCAATGTATGGAACTTTTGGGTTACAATTGTTTCACGTGGAACTGACATGGAACTACTGGGAAGAAACGAACAAAAATCTAGCCACCCAAAAAAACGTTCCTTCTATCTGACTGGACACAAACCAGCATCTGTTGTCATGCCGTGGCCACCGCTCTCTTAACCAACTAAGATACAGACCAAGTCAGCAGATCTTACAAATTCGTCCATGCGTTTGTTACAGATCTCGTGGGAAACTTATGAAGTGTAAGTGACCTTGTATAGAATGACGAGAACTAAGCCGTGAATACGCTCTAATTTTAACACTATTGGATCGATGCATACCTACACACAATAATTTAGGCGTTTCATTAGAACACTTACCACACAATTGTGGCAAAACGACCTATATACCAAATATTGTTTTGTAAACAGATGAATTGAAATGTAAATTAACAGTGGAATAGTGTGATCGTCAATTATTCAAATTATAATGGGCTTGGTTTACTTTGTGAATCTCTGTTTAAATTTTACGGTAATTAAATAAAGTGATTATATTAAATAGTAAAATGCTTTAACGAAATGTTGTAGCGTATAATGTACTTAAAAAGTAATTATAAATATATTAGACCAAATTAGGAAATAGAACGTGTAATTGTATGATTCTATACATTTAGTCATCACAGGGTTCAGTAGCCACTGGATTATGTAGTAATTAGGTTAGCCACGTTCTGTTTCAACTTTATTTTGTATACAATAAGAAAGCATTTGTAGAGGCGAAAATTTTGTGGATTTTATAAAATATGTATGTTAAAGCAATTATTGTTCATATAGTTCTAGTTCGTTATAATTGTGTGTAAGACCTATCCAGTAACACTCAATGCGGAAAGTACATTTTGTTTGTTTCTTTCTTTTTTTTCTTCTTACCATATCGATAAGAGGCATAATCTATAACGCTCGCCATCGTGGTGAAAGGATTTGCCTTCTAATTTCTTATTTTTAATTTACTCTGCTATGGACAACTTTACATTAAAAAAGTTCTATAATTTTGGCCTATTGATTATTTATGACTAATTGAAAACCAACATTAAGTAGTTTCTTACAGAGTTGAATGAGGATTGATACTTTATCTTCATTGGAAACGAATTTAATTTTTGGAACCGTTTCGAGCCCTTTACGAATAGTCACGACTGCGGCTGACAAACCATAAAGGGCCTGAAACAATGGTTTTGGTATACAATGGTATAATAAGACAGGCGTGTCACTTACCACCAGACGCACGACTTCTTCATCCCGTCACTTGGTATTATAAAAAAATGTTAAAAAAGCCAAATATGGTAACTCCTTACAAACTCTATGGTAACTCCTTACATAGCAGCCCAGCTTTATGTGAGCACGCCCGCCGCGCGCTGTGTAGAGATGCACACATTCGCATAATCTCTGGGTGCACTCGCATTGCAGAACGCGGGCAAGCCATATTAATTATAGAATTGAAGCGGTCGCTTTAATAATCTCAGTACAGAGTACTAAAAAAACCGACCTCAAAAGTACGTGGAAGTTTTATTGAAATATCCTTAAATTCGCCACTATATAGGCCTTGACACTGGAGATAATAAAAATCGGTTCTCACTTCTCAAAGCATATTGAGAGAAAAACGCCTTGAATTGGAGAAATAGCAAAATCAACCATTAAAATAATTGCTCCTTAAGAAAATTTAGGCGCTATTTATAAAAATGAATCTTCATGCGTGAACAGCCACCCTTAGAGGTGGATGACTTCCTTCAAAATCCCCGCTAAGCAGTAATGTCAGTATTACTGCGTTCCGGTTTTGAAGGGGAAAGGTACTGGTGAAATTAGAGATGCCCACGCAAGTTCCACAACTTGTTAACTTACATCTCAGGATGGCGAATGCAGTCCCAGTGCCCCTCAGATGTTTGCAAATTAAGAGTCTCAATTGGCTTTGGTTGAATCCGCATAATAATGAAAGTGTTGAATCAATTACTTTGGAAAAAATATATAGTCAATTTTACTATATATAAAAAGAAATAGTAAAATTGAGGATGTACTTTGATTACTATATGGTGTGAGAACATAATTCCTAAAAATTTTCACGATAGAAAAAAACACAATGTTACCTCGAAATTTTACAAGAAAACCGCTATATTCAATAGGTACTTTACATACACCAATGATTTTCTTTTTTTATTTCAACAGACCTAAATAGAACACGTACAGTATACGATATACATTTTTCAAATAGGTTTAATTTCGTTTGTAAAAAAATAAATACTGAAAGAAAGCCAGTAGGTATTCCTGCCGCTACACTCAACTAAAATGAACAATATTAGTACGGGAAAATTTTGATTGATCTTCAGTAGTTGTCACAATAAAAAAATTTCGCTATACCCATCTTTCCTAAAAATATATACGCAAAAACTGAAACAAATCTAATGTGGTTCCATAAACCAAATCAGACAGGTACACAACATTCCTAACACGTATTCCATTCTTGATTTTCTCAAGGAAGAAAGACGCTTTCCCAACGATTCCTTTCGAACCCAGCCTCAATATGTATGATAAATAAATTGCTATCCAATATCAAATGGAAGCCATGCCAGTGAAATGTACAAAGCGTTTACTTATATTACGTGTACC
This sequence comes from Hyposmocoma kahamanoa, assembly GCF_003589595.1. Classification (NCBI taxonomy): domain Eukaryota; kingdom Metazoa; phylum Arthropoda; class Insecta; order Lepidoptera; family Cosmopterigidae; genus Hyposmocoma; species Hyposmocoma kahamanoa. Next base: position 9,980,721 of record NW_020653337.1, read on the forward strand.
TGTGTATGGATGGAGCCGTGGAATGTTGAGGTGGATCGATTTTGTTTAGTTTGAAGTCAATTTCGATACCTAACACTTACTACTTACTTACTAAGTAATATGCATTTCACTTCAACTTTTATCGTTTTATATAAATTACATCCGATAACTTAAAATATACTAGATTATAAATACCGAGTTTTCAGGTTTTCGGGAATGTTATACATTTTTATTTATTTATTTGGTTTACCAAGTTTGTGTACAATATTACATCTTATCATGCCTGTACAAGCAATGAAATTGCCACAAACACTTATAGGTAAACATAACATGCACTAAAACATAATTATATTTAAGTAAACTAAAAATAAGCGACCTTAAAAGTACGTGGAACGACATCTATTTGCCAAGTGTTTTTGAAATCGGTTACCGGAAAGTGCGCAAACCCGGATTCATCCCTTAGTTCGCCACTATACAGGACTTGACACTGGAGATAATAAAAATCGGTTCTCACTGCTAAAAGTATATTGAGAGAGATTAACGCCTTGAATTAGAGAATAGCAAAATTAACCATGAAAATAATTGCTCATTGTAATAAAATTTTGGCGCTATTTATAAAAATGAATCTTCATGCGTGAACAGCCACTGTTAAAGGTGGATGATTTTCTTCAAAATTAAATGGGACCACTATGGAGGTATCCTCTTTCCAACAAAAAAAGAATCATGAAAACGGTGCACAAATACCGGAGTTATCGCGTAACATACATAAAAAAATCCGTTGGTCCAGGATAGTACTCCCACCTTACCTATTTCTGCCGCCAAGCAATAATGTCTACATTACTGGGTTCCGGTTTTGAAGGGTGAGGGTGCTGGTGAAATTACAGGCTGGACTTGTCAACTTATGTCTCAGGGTGACAGGCGCAGCGGTAGTGCCTCTCAGATCTTTGCAATATAAAGCTCTGAGTGGCACTGTAACTGTTATGGACAGGCTGTAGGATGTAGCTTATCATCAGGCGCACGACTTGTTCGTTCCATCACTTGATGTTATTAAAAAAGAAATGAAAACCTCGCTCCTCCGTTTTTGGACGAAATCCCTGTTTTACTCTTCAAACGCAATATGGGGCAATTAAAGTTTTGCAGACCCTCTTTTAGTTATAAAACAAAGGTATAATCAAAGATTGTCAAATAATTATTACAAGTAATTCTGTTTTTTTGTGCCAACACAAAGTTCACATTAATGGAGGTTACGAGATTTAAGAATTGAGCGAATGTTATATTTCGTCGGCAAATTAGCAAACCTCGTAATTTCCATTAATGTGAACCTTTGATATTACGCTAGAAGAGTAAAAAAGGGACGTCGTCCAGGAACGGAGTGAGGAGGTTTTCAAGTTTAGGCAACAATTAGTATTATAGCAAGTAGTTTGGAGCGTAAACACCTACAGTTCGCCCGGAGCGTAAGGTTGTTACATTATTATTGTAATTATACATACGGGTTCTAAGCAAAATTTGAAAAAAAGATGTACATCACAGTATTCTTGTGCTGCATTGAAATAACCTTTGTTCAATGCAGGATTACCTACTGGTTTTGATATTTTTCAGCTTCGAGGATTGGTATATTATGAAGTATGATTATGAAATGGAAATTAAACTCTAAACAATTCTGAATTTAAGGCACTCTTTGTTCCAATACAACAATAAACTCGTCTACTCACTTTTAAACACCGAGCGACCGCTTCAATTCTTTAACTAATGGCACGTGTGATAGCCCGCGCTATGCAATGCGAGTTCACCCTGAGATTACGCGAGTGTATGCGTACATACGCGGCGCGCGGCGGGCGTGCACACATACAAGCCGCGCTGCTATGTTTGTATGGCGTTACCATACTTGTTTATTTTTTATTTTATTTATAATACCTAGTGACGGGACGAACAAGTCGTGGGCCCAGTGGTAACAGACACGCCTGAATTATTCTGTGGTTTCGGGCCGTATAGAGAGTTAGTCAGCCGCAGTCGTGATAATACGCAAAGAAATGGCCCGAAACGGCTCCAAAAATAAGTTTCATTTCCAAAGGAGACTAAATTGAAGTTTAAAAGACAAAGAGTGCATCAATCCTCTTTCGACTAAGTAAGAAACCAATGTTGGTTTTCAATTAGTCATAAATAATGAAACGAACAAAAATTATACATCATCATCAAGTTCGGCAACTTTTTTAATGTAAAGTTATCCAGAGCAGAGACTTAATTAAAAATAAGAAATTAAAAAGCAAAGCATCAAGACACGGTCTGCTGTTGAAAAGCTCACTGGCATGTTAAAGGATCGTCGTAACACAAACTAAAAAATACGACTGATTAAATGTCTGGTTTTCAATACTACCACAACAGAGCCAAGACGTGGAGTATTCGTGGCTAGGAACGGAAGAAAATTGAAAATTGCTTACGGATGCGTTTATTAAGTACCAGGCGGTGTACTTATAGCACTATCGTCTCTGTATTCAAAGATTTTATACAGCATAATACAGATCGTCATTTGCAATTGACGCCTTCGGTGGCCCAGCGGTTAACACTGCGGGCGCTACACGAGGAGGTACTGGATTCGATTTTCGGGGAAACGAACTTTTCTGAATTCTGCATGATACGGGGCGAACAAGTCGTATATATATAAATAATTAGTTGTGTCTAGAATTACATGTTCTGAGTAACATTTAAATGGTTCAAAACTTTTCATAAGTTTCTCACAGATGGTTCCAACGGCAAAAAATCCGTTTACACCCTATACAATGATCTGCAATGCAAAGCACAATTCACAAGATCTGCTGACTCGGTCTGTATCTCAGTTGGTTAGAGCGGGGTGACCCCGGTGTGACAACAGACGCTGGTTCGTGTCCAGTCAGATCGAAAGAATTTCTCTATGTACTCGATCGTTGTATCAATAACAATAACAAATTAGTGAAGTATTTCGACAATAATAATTATAACTTTTTCGACTCATCCGAAGAACAGAGTCGGATGTGATTATACAGCAGAGGATAAAACATAATCTCGTTATTCAAAAGTCTATCTAAAGGCTTTTCAGACTTTTTAGGTATTTATTATTTCGTTTCGGAAATATAAAATCGAACAACAGTCGATCTTGACTGTGGATATCAACAGTCAAGAACAACAAACGAAATGTACAATATCCTGAGAATAAGCACCATCTTGCACTAGATCTTTGTTCAACGGATGAGTCGTTTTTTATAAAAAAACCGCCCTCAGCCGTTCGTGGAATTACATCTATTTGCCAAGTTTTGTTGAAACAGGTTACCGGAAAGTGCAGGAAACCGGATTAATCCCCAAGTTTGCTATCCTTAGACAAGGAATATTTTCTTCAAATTTAAATGGGCCTAATATTGAGGTACCCTCTTTCCAACAAAGAATCATCAAAATGCTATCCTATAATCCTAGAGGCCTACCACAACCTCTTCAAACAATATTACTTTAACCTTACATTAACTTTTCGTACCATAACGTGCTTAAAGTAAGCTTATTTGCAATGTTAAAACTATGATATTTTATTGGCAGCTTTGTGACTATTCATTCACTCAGTTCGTACTATGACGCGACTTTGACAGTAAAGTAATATTGCTCTTATGTCAAATTTAGCAATCTTAAAATACTTACACGAATGCAATGGAAACAATGTTATTTTCAGTTTTATTGTCTTAATAGAGGATTCGCTCTGGGCATTTTGGAGGGAAAGTGTCGTTTTTATTTTGACTTTCAATTATTTTGTGAAATCTAGTTTAAAGTGGAATAGGATAGTGCTATTGTGCCTTAATAGAAGATTAAAACGCGAAATTATACGAATCTCGAACTAAAATACCCGTATCGGCCCATTAAAGGAATCCCGAGTCAATTCAAGCACGCCCGCCTCAAATTGCCTATCCTCTTTGTGGCGGCCATATTTACAGAAACATAATTAAACGAAGACATGGCTCAAAGGACTTGTATCCAAGCCAAAATTATTAATAAAAATATTGTCTTAATATCAATAATAAAGTTAAGTTGAACTTATTTATTTACATATATATGTCTTCAATATTTTATTTATTTTTTATTTAATAGCACATACCAAATAATTTCTCGTAAAATAAAAATACGCGATGTTTATTTCGTAAAATAATGACAGCGCCATCTATATGCTCCTTGGCGAAACTAACAGTTGACACTAGACTATTGTTCCGAATTCACAACGTGACTATCAAGACTCCGCTTGTTTTATTTATTTATCTTCATGAAAATGCGGAATAATAATTGAAAAAAACGTAATTTTAACAGATTTCATTATTACATACTTTTATTGTTTTGGCAGTTAATATTCTGTTAATGTAAATAATATTAAGTAATTTAACATTATACTACGATAACACGATTCGGAACATCAAAAAATAAAGAGATGGCATTATGGCCCCTTGATTTCCATGATTCCTCAGAATGGCATGAAAGCCATCTGTGCGTGTCTCAGCGAACATGCCTGAAGCGCTACAGAGTCGTGGTAACCCCAACAACATCCTAAACGCGTTGTTTATTTTAAATAAAGCCTGGATTTTGTTAAATTTTATTAATAATTATTAGATTAATACATTTGTATTTTTAGGCCTTTAAAGTCTTAAAAATTTTTCTTATAATTTATTTCACTAACACCGTAAACGCTGTTGGATAACTATATGGTATCCGAATCCGAATCGAATGTTTTACTAAATAGTTAAACGACTTCCAACTAACCCAGAACGATGCTGAGATTCGGAGGAACTTGGGTGACACGAGTAAAACCCGGACCCACACGCAAAATGGGGCACGAACGTCGGATTGCGGACACCATCCCGTTACACTATGCCATGGGACCTGGAAAAAGCTCGACACGTTGGTTTGTTTAAAGAAAAACAAATACACGGGATTGAAATCCGAAAAAAAAAAATTTCTTAAGTGCAATATATTGAATTAATGAATTTCAAAAACAACATACGTACAAGTTATACACATCATAACGCCTATCTCCCACCGGGATAGACATAGGCTATAGACCTCTCCCATCAGTCTCCTCATACACGCCCTTATTGTTGGTACTTTTAACCCGGCCTTTTTTAAGAAAAAACGCCTAGAAAAGATACAAACCTTGAGTTAGGTAAAAGAGAATCGTAAAATAATGGTTCACGAGAGCATAGGTAAAAGATTTATGTATTTTAAGAATCGTAGAACCAATGACGTGGAAGGAAGAGAGGGTACTACGCGCGTAGCACGACACTAAGACAATTATTTAGACGCCAAGAGAAAAAGTTATAATAAGACTTCCCAATTCTCCCTTTGTGTAGTTTGCAGTCAAACGGGGTCTGACAATTTGGGACAGGAAGCGCTTTTCTGATCTCATTCAAGTTAATTTCTTCGTGTTGCACGAAATATTGTTAACGCCAAAACGACTAAAATAAGTTACAATTTCAGTAGAAATAATAAATTAGTTTATTCGTTACAATGTTACAACTAATTCGATTTATATAATAGATTCTCTCCTGGAGGTTTGTTACAAAACTGTGTCATAACAATTTAGGAAAGTAAAGCCATAGACGTAAATATTTGTGTCGATCCGCAGATTAACAATGTTATATTATATGGAAAAAATTTAATGGGATTAATTATTTAATTAAATTACGTATCAAATACATCCTCCAAACGTGCATGTAACTCTAAAGAGTGGTTTTAAATAACGTTTTTCCTGAGTTTCCATACGTTTTATCTAGCACCGATGAACATTATTGATTTATTTTGTAATATAGATTTATCTGAAACAGATTTTATTTCAGTTCCAAAATTGAACTAAAATTATATTTCTCATAAATACCTTTTTCATAAAAATTAGACAACCAATACAGAAAAGTTATTTTTTTTCATTGACCCGGTCGCCAATCGAACCCGGATCCTTAGAGATGGTGACACGAAAGATCGTCTATGTCCATAACATTTAATTTTGCCTTACGAAAATGTTATCAGACTTATACAAGCATATAAAGTAATCATTCTTTTTTAAAAGTCCCATTAAAATCGAGGTATCCTTATCTATTGAAATGAACTAAGTTTTTGACCTAGATATCCCACGAGATAAATATCCTTAACGTTTTGTCGAACTAGTACATTCGTTAGTTTTCCCTTTCAATAAGAGACACGTTTTATACGAAATATACTGTTTTTTAGTTGGTAGTTTGTAGTGTAATATTAAAAAAACCACATCTGTATTGATTGCCATCAATGCATATGGTTTTTGAATTTTTTCGAAAATATTTTTTTCTGTACACGAAAACAAACCAATTTACTACGTATTTATGCCAAAGCTTAAATGGAATCATTTTTTAACCGACTTCAAAAAAGGAGGAGGTTCTGAATTCGACTGTATGTTTTTTTTTTTTTTGTATGTATGTTACGCGATAACTCCGGTATTTGTGAACCGATTTTCATGATTCTTTTTTGTTGGAAAGGGGGTATTTCCATAGTGGTCCCATTTCATTTTGAAGAAAATCATCCACGTCAAAGGGTGGCTGTTCACGCATGAAGATTCATTTTTATAAATAGCGCCTAACTTTAATTTATGAGCAATTACTTTTAGCAATTATTTAGTTGATTTTGCTATTTCTCCAATTCAAGGCGTTTTCCCTCGATATACTTTGAGTAGTGGCGTAGTGAGAACCTATTTTTATTATCTCCAGTATCAAGTCCTGTATAGTGGCGAACTAGGGGATATTTCAATGAAACTTAGCAAATAGACGTAATTCCACGTACTTTTGAGGTCGGTTTTTTAGTACTCTGTACTGAGATTATCTACAACAGAATCATAGTATAATAAGACAAGTATGGTCACTCCAGACAAACGAAGCAGCGCGGTTTGTATGTGTGCACGTTACCACACTTGTTTTATTTTACTATGACAGAATCTTACCCAACTATAATGGTGAAATATAAGTAGACATCACATCAATACCTCCAATAAACACTACGCCAACTTTATTTTTTGGTAATTTTCAATTATTTTTGTAAACAGTCATATTACTAATATTATGCTCACCAAATTTTGTGAAAAAAGAATTAAGAAACAAAAAGCAAATTACGGAAAAAGACGTAAAACGAATTTTGTGAAATAAAGAAGACACTAAAAATAAAACAAAAACAGAACAGGTCAGAAAATTAGGTTAGCGTAGTGTTCATTGTAGGTGTCGACACTCTACAGAGAGTGATGAGAGACCGATACTCTACATCTGGAGTAAGTACAGATCTCTTTGAGAGATTTAGATTTAAATGTCACTAGTCTTACTTATTGTTTTTGGACGCATTCGCTAAGGCATGCTTAAGAAACGCGACTGTAAATGCGAAAACCGTAAAATGTTCAATCAATAAACTTACAATTAATTAATGAATGAATGAATTTACAATTGAACAAGACAAAGAAGGAGTAAAGAAAATAATGTAGCGAAACAAACTTCCTTTTTTTTGTTCCAAGCTAAGCAGGCTTTTATTAACTTCGTTATATATTTAGTATTTATTTTTAATGCCAATGTTTGCATTACTCGCATCTCCTTATTTACTTATTACATTAAAAAGTGTGAAAGGGCTTTGGTAAATACGAAAAGTATTATTTTGACATTTTAAAGTATTACGAAGATACCGAAATGCTATTGTTAGTTGAAACAGTTTACTCTTCTTTTTTTGGGTAAAAACGTCAAACGTCTGACCACGATCTCACCTGATGAGAAGCTGCAACTAGACGGACTGCGTGTGTGAAATGGATATGTACAACTAAATGCAGTCAAAACCGACACCAAGCAGTTATAGCCGAGCGCCTATTTCAGGAGCACAGTACACGTTGTGATTCCATACGCTGACTTTACGTTTTATTAAGGAAATTAATTTGTTGACATATTCACGTCCGTAATCCCCGAACACACTCTTCGTGTACCCCTCAAGTAATCGTTACCTTTTGACGTTACTACTAAAGATCGAGTTGTTTAAGACACAAAAAAAAACACATATCATAAGAATGGAAACTGCTGCTTTTAAGCAAGCGTCGGCTGCATTGATTGCAGCCGATGCTTGCATTTGAACTCTCGACTGCACAGACTTAAAGTCTCGACTGCAGGTAGTCGACGTATCATTTGTATGCAATTGATCAGGACTGCGCGCATTAGCTGGAAACATGCAGTCCATCTATTGGCAGCCTTAAGTGACGATTTTTTGTTTTTTTTATGATACCAAGTGACGGGACGAACAAGTCGTGAATGAATGAATTATATTTATTCACTTATCAATTATTCATTTGTGCACCTGGTGGTAAGCAACATACCTGTCTGTAGCAGTTGCAATGCCACTCAGACATTAAATTGCAAAGATCTAAGAAGCACTGCCCCTGCGCCGTCACCCAGAGACACAAGTTGACAAGTCGCATGTGCCTGTAATTTCACCATCGGCGTGCAAGTAAATTCCCATTAACTCTAGCCTACAATAACCCTAAATTGTAAAATATCATGAAGCAAAAACATGCAAAATAAAAAAAAAGAACGGCTGATGTCATTCCAAGTCGAGAACAAATGAGGCGAAGGAAATAAGAAATGTTAGACGTGACTTGAATCTCAACAGGAACCGTCACATACGGTATAGAATATGTAAACCATTGCTTTATGTGCCGCCATGAAACATGCGTTATTGTATTACGATATATGAGAAACAATACGCCGTATGTACTCGAAACGATGTTGAGAAATTTAATTTTATAGAAATTGATGACAAAACGTTCCTAAAATTTTAGTTATAGAAGATTGATTTAAAAACAATGGCTCCCGAGAGCATGGAATGCTTTTGAATTTATGCAGTTTTTGCATTATTTTACAATGCTGGTGAAATTTTCTAACGGTAGGGGGTAAGGAGTTCGTTCAGGGAAGTGCTGCGCTACCTTACCTATTTCTACCGCCAAGCAGTAATGTGAGCATTGCTGCTTTCAGGTTTTGAAGGGTAAGTGTGCTGGAAATTACAGGCATAATAATATGAGACTTATTCACTTATGTCTCAGGATGACGGGCTCATAGGCAGTGCCCCTCAGATCTTTGAAATTTACAGCTCTGAACATCACTGCAATAGTCGTGGACAGGCATGTCGCTTACCACCAGGAGCACGATTTGTTCGTGCCGTCACTTGATATCATAAAAAAACAATGCTACACTAGGCTATCATACAAGGATTCCTTGTTTCAGTTCCCTATAGAAATGGAATAATTCGAGAAGCCTGTAATAATGGGGAATCAACTAATATATTTATTTATTTATTTTATTGTTTTAAGAAAAAAGTATACATAAATAATGTAAACCACCGTTAAACCCTACTTGGTTTGTCTCGATGCCATTCATTCCTTGCTAAGAACAAACTAAACCAAACTGAAAAAAAAATCTTATAAGTAGGTAGACATTGTTTTTATCTTTATTTGGAGGCATACATTTGTACAACAGTGAAGAAGCCACGGCAAAGTATTTAATTATTCGACTAGATACTGAGCGAACCGTCCGGAAACCGTTTTGTTAACAAGTGTACAGGACGCCCCAAAAGCAAATGTTAGCACATTAAGTAAAGAATAAGATAAAAATAGGAAATCAAAAGACTAATAGGAAAGAATAATAGAGAAATCAACTATTTCATGAAACAAGTTTGCGTGATGTTCAAAGTAAAACAGCATGTACGATATATTTAAAACCCATTCTCTGTCTCAATTTATGAAGCTCTGAAACGGATTTCGAAAATGTACGAGTGATTAAACATAATTATGTTTATTGAATAACACTATGTTTTACTACAATGATATTCAATTATTTTTGTGAAATTACTCCACTATTTTATTAAAATAATAAATACATTAATACGAACATCGAACACAAAACAAAATTGCTTCAACCCGGCTGACTCGCCATATCGTGGCTGACGCTTTCGTATCTAAGCTACGGAATAAAAAAACAAAACTTACAAATTTCTCTATGTACTTGTTGTATCTTTGTTTTTGGTTTCAATGACTGTGAAATCTAAGAAAGTAATTAAACATTTCACGCTCGCCGACTTTTAAGTTGGACAGCTTGAGCAACAGGTATTGAGCTACGAAAGAGATACTCTCTCTCATTTATTTTACCTATTCATATATCTTAAAAAGATGGACGTTAAAGATATTTTATTCAAAGGAACTGAAAAGTTTTCCAGCACCAGATACCGCGCTTAATGAAATAATGAGCTAAACCAGCACTAACAACAGCCGTTAACGGCTATGTTAAAGTTGCTACGTTGAAAGATTTGCACTTAGATTACTGTGCAGATGATTTTCCTTCCCTTTGGCTAGCTTTAAATTATTACTTCACTTTTTTTTTACTTCTAAGTAATACATCTGTGGTTGCATTTTCTTTTACATAATTTACCTTTGTGTTTATTTAAATGAACAATTTTAGAATTTCATAAGTTTGTTCCTAACCGTAATGGATGTAGTGTTCTTTGGTTTCCACTAAAATCGGGTGTATTTGTTATGTCAAGCAAATCATCGTTTCGGTTTTTTTTAGTTCTCGTGGTCATGATTATCTGAGATGGTACGGGTGGAACTTAGACATTAATACAATCTACCCTACGCTAAAGAATAGTTACAAAAATAATTAATTTAACGATTTTATTTTTAATTTACTAAAAAACGTATTCCAATTAGCGACACATACGATTTGCAAAATATTTGAATAATATAAAAGGTACCTGGCTAAGTGAAGAAAATATATTTTCATAGATTTCGCGCAGATACCGCAAAAAAGCCTTTCAAGCCCAAAAACAAAGACAGGCACACACAAAAATTCGTAAGGTCTGATTATTCGTTCCATAGCTCAGTTGACAAATCCCATGTGCCTGTAATTTCACCAACACCCTTACCCTTCAAAACCGGAACGCAGTATTGCCCACCGTAACTGCTGGGCAGCAGAAATAGGTAAGGTTGCGGTCACAGACCACATAAATAGGCGGTACTTACCTATGGACGAAGGATGAGGAACTCTACTGCTACTAAAACTACAATTGCTTATGTATACTATTACCAGCTAAAATTATATTTTAAAGAAAATTATTGTTCGGCGTTCTTGTCGTAAATCAAGTATTATAAATTCAAAAATGAAATATACAATTCTTAAGCCTTGGTGCTCAAAATTATATATTTCAATACTAAGCTGTCTTGAGGGTGAAAATAAAGTAGTCTAATAATAATATTAATAATAATATTTTTTTTTTAATTTTGACTTTCCACGAACCTCTTGCCAAATGCTTCACGTCATTCCTTCGTAGTCCAAAATTAATCCCGCCAAACCTTACCGCTGGAGTCACATACCTTCTCCCCAAAGACGACGACACCGAGAACCCCGCGAAATACCGTCTCATTACATGCCTCTGCACCGTTTATAAGATTTTGACGTCATGTCTCACAGACAAAATCTACATGCACATCTCCATAAGCATTCTTTGTTAGCGATGGAGTAAAAAGGATGTGTTAAGCTTTCGCAAGGCTGTAAAGAACAGCTTATAATAGACGCGGTGGCAACGGGACAAGCGTATCATAGAACCAGAAATATAATAATAATAATAACGCACACACTGAACATAGCCCCGCACTAGGGAAACCTTGTGTCGCGGGTGCCATGGACACACACATAGACAACCACAAATTACACCCAAACTCACGAGAGAAATAAATGTAGGCCATACAAATATTTCTCCCGGCTCGGGAATCGAACCTGGGACCTCTGCATGGCAGTCTGCATGGTGACCGTTTGGCCACGGAGGCAGTCTATAAATATCCACAAATAATAATAAAATATCCACAAGAAATATCCACATGGCCTATATTGATTACCGGATTAGATAGAGACATTTTTGCCGAAACATTGGGGTTCATGGTAGCTATCCAAGACCAAGTAGTTTCGACAAGTAATTACCTGAACAATATCGTGAAGGCGGAAGTGGGAGATGATCAATGTCGACGATGTCACCAAACCACCGAAACCATATAGCATATTACAGCAGGGCCTTGCCAGTTAAGATAACATAGGGCGTCATAATGATGTAGTTAAAATTATCCACCAAGCTCTGGCACTGAAATTTGGTCTGCTCAATGAAAACAGTGTACTTTACTGGCTCTATCAACCCAAGTCAGTATTGGACAATGGCACGCATCAACTGTATGGAGACAGATCAGTCCTGACGGATAGGTCTATTCCTCATAATAGGCTTGATATTATACTTGTGGAGAGAACGAGGGTGACATGGCTGCTAGATATCGGTATAGCCAACACGCACAACCTGGAGGGATACACCGAGGAAAAGCTGAAAAAGGAGGAACAGCTAGCCGAAGAGTTTCGGCAGATCTGGCAGCAGCGAGAGGTGTATGTGGTGCCTCTCATTTTGTCCACCACCGGCGTTGTCCCAAGGAGCCTGTCGGAAAGTTTGGCTAAGCTGGACCTTCCGACAACCCTTATGTACAAAATTCCAAAGGCCGTCATAATCCGGACGACATCAATTGTACGTCGCCACCTTAGCAAACAATAGACACCCAACACAATCAACACCCATTTTATGGTGCAAAAATAATAATATAATTTATTGAGCAAGGCGTTACAATAATATTACGAAATAAAGCGCAGCATAGCAAGTTACAATGTGTGTGTGTGTGTGTGTGTGTGTGTGTGTGTGTGTGTGTAAGAGAGAGAGAGAGTGTGTGTGTGTGTTTGAGTGCGCGCGTGTGAGCGCGTGTATGTGTGTGTGTGTTTGTTTATGTGCGCGCGTGTGGGCGCGAGTGTGTGTGCGTGTGTGTGCGCGCGAGTGCATATGTATGGGTGTGTGTGCGCGCGCGCGAGTGCGTGCATGCGTGCGTGCGTGCGTGCATGCGTGCGTGCTTGAGTGCGTGTGTGCCTCGTTTGTGCGTGCGTGCGTGCGCGATTACAACCTATTCCAGTAAGGTAGGTAGTTTTTCAGTCTTAATTGTTTGATGATGTTTTACCATCGAACCTGCGTCTGTATGCGCCAAGCGCAGTTTCGATTCCTGTGAGATCAAAGAAATTTTTCTTTATGTTTGATCTCTTTATTGATAAGTATAATTAATTTTATCTAAAATATATTCCTTATTTTCTAAGAGTTCATTTCAACAAGCAATTTCATTTGATTTTCGCAACCTTTATTATTTCCATTACAAAAATAAACCGCACATAATTCGTGCGATTCTAACACAAATCCTTTGGTAGGAATTGGCCTAAGCTCCATTATCTAGCAAAGCAGAGAGAGTATAGAACTGTATTACAGCAATTAATAGCTTTTATAATAAATACTTAGTATTACCAGTATTAGTAAGAGATACTAACAATATATGTACTTATATGGAACACATATTTTGTATGAAATTAACCTTATTATAAAAAGCTTTCATACCTAAAATTTACCACTTCCAATGTTTTTTTAAATTTGTATTTGAAAATCAGTAAACATAAAAATTAATCCCTTTAAATTTTACCCAATGTACAATTGTCGAAGGAGACTATTGTTATACATTAAACAATCGAAATTCGAATTTCAAATTTACTTATGTTTAAATTAATTCATAGAAATCACCGTTAGACTACAACCGTTCCAATATTTATTCTGCAAAGTATCTTCAATAAAACATCTTGAATATACTTTATGCTATAACTACTACATACAATACAATACAATTGTAGTACCTATACTTGTATTACTGGTTAATATGAAATCTATTTTAGAGTAAATCTACGATTTTAATAGGTTATTTATTACACCAATCTTGCATCACGGTTGAAATCTTGTACTAAGTTATCTTTACTTATTGTTGTATTCGGGTGCGTTAGGAAATCCGAAGATTGACGCAAAGATTGAAGCAAATTATTATATTATACATTATATCAATCTTCGGATTATACATAAGGCTACAAAGCCTTAATGGTGTATTCCGATATAATGTATAATATAATAATTTGCTTCAATCTTTGCGTCAATCTTCGGATTTCCTAACGCACCCGAAATTTATCCTGCAAAATATCCTCGATAAAGAATGTTAATTTTAAAATCCGTGTTACTCCACCCACGCGAGTTCATCGCGCTTAACGTCTGACCTGAGGTCATTAACAATAAATCCCACTGTTTTCTCCACCCCTCCTATCACCTCTCCTAAGACCTTAATCAGCTTCCTACATATCCTACTACTTCTACCTCTCTAGACATCGACTGTTTCTAAGTATCTCTCCTCGTTGTCTTTTTGCCGCAGTCCACTTCAATTTCCTGCGCTCGTAAGATTTATTTTTGTTCTTTATAAAATTAAGACTTGTACGGTTTTCTGTTGCATTGTAGTTAATTACAAGGAAGTTCGTGTAATTATTGTTGGATGGAACGTTTGTGTACGACATTCAGTGGTTTTTGTTAAATAAAAACATAATTTTGCAGAGGGTAAGTCAGGTGTGCAGTGTTTTTATATCAGAATATCTTTTGTAGCAGTTGAGGTACTTGTAAAAGAGTAATTAAAAACATGTAAATAATAACTAATTTAATGTCAAATATGTAACAACCGAAACTACAAAAACCCAATTTTTTTTTTGTTTCATCTTTTTCGCACCGATGTTTACACGACAAAGATAACTACTATATACGCAATTTCATATCGTTGTCCTTGTTCTTCAAAATTTATAACAATAGTTCATTACTAAAAAAGCAAACTTAGCTTTATCAACTGAAATAAATATTATCACGGGGAGGTTTATCACTCATATACTGCCATGCTACGGCCACAGTCATCAACATACGTTTTAAAGCCAAATTTCATGATAATGGATACATAAACGAGTGATTAAAATAACTGTAACATACAGACGGACAGACATCAAACGTAGTCGAAAAACATCTCTGTTTATAGTAAAATGTTAAAATATGCACAACGCGTATTTTATCGTTATATGATACCAACACGTTGCCGTCGCAAACATATTTAATAAGTTGGTTAAGTATCTTACCTAAAATATACCATCAAAATATTCTGTTAAAAGAATCTCCGCAGTCTTGAGACAAAGTATAAACACCTGCGAAAACGATGTAAATAGATTTGTTTGTTAAACTTGTTATATTAGTTTAATTTCGATCTTTTTTCATTTGGTAATGCAATGAAAATTAGTAAAATAAAAAAGGTAAAAAGTGTAAAGAGTATCATTACAATGTAACATAATATATTATATTTATATTTTATGGACTGCCATACAGAGGTTCCAAGTTCGATTCCCGGGCCGGGAGAAATATTTGTATGGCCTACATTTATTTCTCTCGTGAATTTGGGTGTAATTTGTGCTTGTTTATGTGTGTATCCATGGCACCCACGACACAGGATTTCCCTAGTGCGGGGCTAGGTTATTATGATACTGACTGATACTAAGCCAGAATTTTTAGAATTATTATACTATTTTATTTATTATGTTACTGCACGAAGCAAAAGAAGTAATTTACTATTAACAATCTTGCATCACCGTTGAAATTGTCTCTGAATCTTATACCATTTTATTAAACAAATTTTATGCATTAGTTCATTTATGTATTGTCACATATTTAATACTTCTGATTATTATTTTTTAGTCCTGCAAAATTGCAAAAACAGGTCATATTCTGTAAATAATATAATAATGGCGTCAATTAATAAATACCATGAAAAAATGTTCACTCATTGCTACTTTTCCAGCATAGTCACATAGTGACATACAGTATGTTTTTTCGCTGACTGCACACAGTTGTATTCAGAATGTGTTAAATTTTATTGTTAAGAAAATACCGCACTTGCTGGTGTTTAAAATAATTGTGTGTAATTTACATTATACACGATTAATTAGCATTCCCACTATTCCATATATTCCTGGGTTTTTATTAAACCATTTATCCATCTATCTGATGATTTATGTATTTTTAGGCTGTTATTCTTGAAAATAAAAAAAATTATTTAAAGTTGCAAATAAAACATATGACGAAACGGAACAAACCTCTCCAAGCTCTAACAAAGCAGTAGAATAAGGTGCTAAAGTAGATTCTGAAGTATACTTCCTAACTTTCTAGACTAGAAGTCAACATGGAAACTTATTCACACTCACTATAATGGAATTAGTTCATAAAAGAAGGTGTAATAGATTTTGAAGAATAAAACAAAGCTGTTCATAAAAGATTGTAAAATTCAAAAAAATGTTATTTTTAGGTGTGACTATATTTTGCCTTACGTCCAAAATTTGTATCAAACTACAACTATATCTTGACGGGATTTAAAATAGCATTTTAGTTCTTACACTTAATATTCCGTCCCTGTTTCTGGGCAAAGTTCGTAATAATCAATTACTTATTAGTACTGCCACCTTACCTATTTGTGCCGTCAAGCTGTAATGCGGCGTTGCGGCGTTCCGGCTTAGAAGACTAAGGGTCGTATTCTAGAACTCTACTCAACCCTCAAGCCAGGATTTGAGCAGACTTGAGTATGATTTCAAGCACTGGAAATACGACCCTAATGGCAAGGACTTGAGTATGATTTCTAGTGCTTTAAATCATACTCAAGTCCTGACTTGAGCATTGAGTAGAGTTCTAGAATACGACCCTAAGAGTGCTGCTGAAATTACAGTCACATGGGACTTGTCAATTTATGTCTCAGAGTGACGGGCGCAGTGGCAGTGCCCTTCAGATCTTTGCAATTTAAAGCTCTGAGTGGTACTGCAACTGTTATGGACAAGCGTTTATCTTACCATCAGGTGCACGACTTGTTCGTCCCGTCAATTGATATTATAAAAAAAACTATTGTAGTGGCGTGCCGCACAGCGGTCTCGCGTAATACTCACCTCCGGTCATTGTTAATACTCAATCAGCCATCTTTATGGAAAATATTTTGGTCTTTTTAATTGTAACCCGTTGTTTTATAAAACACCTATGCAATTTAAGCAAATAAGATGTTTGTAAGTAAATATAAGTTTTAATGACGAATGACTTACGTCACAAAGCACATATTGCACATATGCATAAGTAACTATTAAATAAATATACAACCTCTTTAGTTCTATATTTAAGACTTGAAACAACAGTAAATTTAAAAAAAATGGAAAAGTTAAAAGCACTAGTGCGAAAAATCCAACTTTCGGAAAGATTTGTAGTACGAAAAGTACCACGTTTTGAACAACTGTATTCAAAAGGAAATATTGTACTAAATTTATTTATTATGAAAAATTAAATGGTACTAGATTGAGAGGTAGAAAATTCCAGTTGTAAAATCTTTGTACATACAATTTGTCCAGGGGCTTAGAGCAAAGTGGACACTCCCCGTGTATTGCTGAGTCTGCAGCTGCACACCCCACACACTGCGGCCATGAAAGACATCATTTTTTTCCAACCACATACCTAACATTACAAGTAGAAATTGTGAAATAAAACATTTGCATTACATTTCAAAAGTCCATTAAGTAATACACTAATGTTTCAAAAGGAGTCGTTCACAAAAAGTTGATGCATTTTTGTACTTTTTAGGGTCAAGTTAGTCTCATTCCATAGAAGTTTATTGCCCGTAAAATAGACTGTGGAGGAGCGAGCGCCCGCTTTGTTTCAAACAGCGCTGAATAGTGCGCGAGGCAAAACTTTGTGAAAATATTGTGCAGACTATTAATTGTTCCTGACGCTGTTATTGCTATGTTTTTGAATTTATTTTAAAACGCTTCGATATTTTTGTCATTGTCGTTTACTAACCTTATCATTACTGTAATAAAAATATGTTTTACTGCACTCATGTAACTCCTGTTACGTACACATAAATGTATGCGCACATGCACAATAATTAGGAACTTATATATTACACATCTATCATAATATCTAGTGACGGGATGAACAAGTCGTGCGCCTGATGGTAAGCTACACGTCTATCCATAACAGTTGCAGTGCCACTCAGAGCTTTAAATCGCTAAAATCTGAGAGTCACTGCCACTGCGCCCGTCACCCTGAGATAAGTTGACAAGACCCATGTGCCTGTAATCTCACCAGCACCCTTACCCTTCAAAACCGGAACACAGTAATGCTGATATTACTGCTTGGCGGCAAAAATAGATAAGGTTGCAGTACTTTCCTGGACGTACTCTTTCACAAGCAGCTCTGCTGCTACTGGAATATTTTTATATGACTAATCGATTCATTTCGTTCATAGAATCTTCAATAGTCTAGTAGTTGTTATTACTCAAATTAAATTCTATATTATAAATCCCAAGATCTTTATATTGTTATAATAGTTTTACAAAAAAAATCGTTTTATTTCCCATTTCAGATATTAAACTTACACGTAAATACTTATGTATCATACAATTCATTTAACCATAAAAAACTGCTTCAATGTTATTTGTGTCCCCACTTAATGTAATTTCATTTGGAAAAGGTTGCTTAAGCGAATAATCTTCCTCAAGGGTTAAAAACAAAATACTTCCTCAATCCGTTGGCGGATTAGAAAACACGTTTCCGAGAGCTCTCGAACAATTTTCCGTTTACGTAGCGGTAATTGTCTTAGAACAGGTACGAAGCTATCTCTCGATCCGACGGGATTGACGGCTGGGAGAATGATAGAGGACTAACTTCATACTTATGTCTATTAATTATTATTTATTATCATTTATTCATTTAACATGGCACAATTTTATAGAGTATGTTATATAAAGTAAAGGAAGGTCACATCAATATATACACAGCAACGTACAATCTACAACGTCCTCCATAATTATACATAGGGCGCACCATAAGTTTCCGGAACTAGCCACTTACATAAACAATATTTAAAAAGCAATTACAACATTTGAAAATGGAACACTTTGGCTGTAGAATACAGTTTGTTTCATCTGACTGTCACTTGTTTTTACATTGTGGCGTCATTTAAGAAATTGGTTGTCTACATCACCATGGATTTAACTCTTGAACATTTTCATAGTATGATTTTCTACGCTTTAAGTGTAATTTAACAGCTCAGCAGAGCTTCGTTCGGCTTCAAACTGCTTTTGACGATGAAGTACCACGCAAGGCGACTATTTATAGCTGGTTTGCAGAATTCAAACGCGGTCGTGTGAATCTCAGTGACGAATTTCGTGATGGTCGCCCGTCTACTGCTGTGAACAACACATAGGCATAGGCATGAGTCACATATAATCAATACTACAAAAACATTTGGGTGTGAAAAAGCGGAAACGAAAAAAAACGGATCGCGTCACTTGGCAATGCCATGCTTCTAAGCGGATGATTTCTTCTTTTTTTAATAAAACTGGACACGAGGCTACTGTTGCTTTGGAGAATCGTTGTACCGTGAATAGTGATTGGTACACGACCATTTGTTTGCCGGAAATTATTGACAAACTCCGTAAAAATAACCGTAAACGCCGTGTCATCTTGCACCACGATAATACCAGTTCTCACACGGCCAGACAGACAGATGAATTTTTGTAAGTGAAGAAAGTTGACCTTACGAGCCATCCCGCGTACAGTCCCGACCTGGCACTTTGTGACTTTTATTTATTTCCAAAAATTAAGAACCACCTACGCGGTCAACGATTTTCATCACCTGAAGAGGCTGTCGAAGAATATGTAAAATATGTTTCAGAGATTGTCATGGAGGAGTGGCATAAGTGTTTTCAAAATTGGTTCATTCGTATGAAAAAGTGCATTAACGCTAGCGGAGAATATTTTCAGAAACACAATAAATTAATTTCTGACTATTTATAATATTTTTTCCTTATTCATTCCAGAAACTATAGTGCGCCCCACGTATTTCATTCAGATTCAAAAATTTTGTTCAACAACAACTAGAAGCATAAACAAAAAGGCATGACTCAATTATTTTTTTAATTTAAGCCCTCAGCTTTGAAAATAACTGCAGAAGTGAGTGTTATAAATGTTCCGTATTTGAGTTGGTAATCATTTCCATTAGATAAAACTGTATGTATATGACTACCTTTTTCCTAAAAATGTTTAACAACCGCAAAAACCTTTCATTAACCGTAAATTTGTCTCATTATAGCACTCAGAGTCGTATTCTAGAACTCTACTCAATGCTCAAGTCAGGATTTGAGTATGGTTTAAACACTCGAAATCACACTCAAGTCCCTGCCATTAGGGTCGTATTTCCAGTGCTTGTGTTTCCAGTGCAATCCTGACTTGAGCATTGAGTAGAGTTCTAGAATACGACCCTAAATCTTCTTTATGTAGATATGGATCCACATAAAACTTGAACTATCTGTCAGCGATCGGTTTCATTTATATATTTCCTACAACTTTCTTCCACATGGAATTAAATACCCTCCCCATAATTCGAACTAACTTGCATTTTTAGTATTAAATGTCCTAAGCGTAAACAATGTTTGACGCTTAATTCATTGTTATGATTATTAATGCAAAGATCGAACGTTAAGAAAAAGTTCCTACGATCCGGCTGGATTCGAATTCGAATATGTTGATATTGATACGAATGTAATATTCAATAAACTTAAAAATTACGATGTTTGATTGGTTAAGAACTTAATGCAATTTTGAAACTTGTATACTAAATGTCACTTCTGTAAACCCTTGTTGAAAATTTGAATTTGTCAAACCGGGGAAATCTTTTCTTCGATAATAACAATATTGTTGTATTCGCAGCATAGAAGTAATTAATTTTTCTTCTTTCCTCAAATACACACCAATTACCTGATCTGAAAGTAAGGGATTCCCTATACTATGAACAGAGAACAAAAAGCAACTAAAGCTATGAATACCATACCAAACAACTATGAGTGCCAGAGCAGTGGAATTCACTTCAGAGCATTATCTAAAACACACTTTATATTAAAAAAATACAAATGGGCTCAAATTACACAGGGTTATTTGTAAAATGCTAACAACCTCCCAGGACTATACTCCTAACATCTTTAATAACAACTTCGTTCCGTGAATTTTAAAAATTCGTCACATTTTACTTTCATGCAAAAATTTAAGTATTTAATAGATTGTTCTAAACAGTGATAACTCTGTGTAAAACGCAAAAGCGCTGCACGCTGGTGGGGGTCGTCAGGGAGAACGCTTGCCCGTTTTGTTTACTTACTACGTTACTACCAAATACAGGCCTAAAAAGTGCCAGATAGTACAACAATAACTTAAAAGTCTATTTTTGTTAAATTTATTATGTAGTATTGTTAGTAATTTAGCCCTTTAGTATTGTACAAATAACCCTTTATATCCTGGAGTGTATATCGTAATTCGTAAGTCGCGTTTTACGAGGATTACGTTAAATATATAGCACTATACCCGCTATAAAACAAATTATTTTTCTCCTATTAAAAGTTATTATTATACAAAAATAATGTTTAAAATCCTGAGTATCAGCTGAAGTATGATCGGACCTGTACGCAGTGTAGCCACAGGGGAACCAAATATCACAATGTATCTCGTTTTTTTAATAAACCTAGTAAATTAAAGCGTTGTGGTTGTACAGAAACGAAGAAAAATATTTCTTATGATAAGTCCTGAAGCTTGTCTTTCACCTATCACCGAGCGCAGTGCGGTAGCCGACGCCGCAGCCTTTCCTCCGAAACCTCCGATACGGTACGTGCCCTGAATCCGAACTGCGTTGTACTGATTTTATTTTTGCTTCTTGATTCCACTATCTAACAGTTAACCGCAGACGGTGGCTGGAAGACGCCACCAACTGCCGAGAGATGAACTCTGCCTTTACGTGAAATTAGTATTGAGTAACACGAGTTGTGAAGAAGTGTGCATTTCTACTACGTAATACTTATTTCTATAGTACTTAGTTCAAATCCATTAATAGTTATCTGTACAAGAAAGCCAATTGTTTAGCGGTGTATTTGAATATGAAGGCCCGTGTACAACGCAAGGATTACCATTTTCTCTTAATATTTGTATATGACTTGCGCAACTTGCACAACGCAAGTTCGCGGTCTTCTTATCATATCGATGGTATGCATATTATGATGTTTGCCACCCTGGTGGAGGGATTTGCCCAACGTAAAATACCCTGTAAGGTAGGGAACTTCACCGCACTGCGACTCCGACAACAGTGCTACCGCGACATATCAGTTTTATGACTATGGAAATGTACAAGATTTTTTTAATACAGTTATGTACGTGCCTATATTAACTAAGTCTCACTATCTTACAACAGTGTCGCGTTGATACTGATAATGGCATGGCTGTCACTGAACTCAGAATTACAACATTAGATTGCAATTATACCGCAATTACCAACTCATCCCATTATAGCAAATACCCAAAATGACAAAGAGCCCTAGATCCAGCAATGGACTAAGATACTCTTAAGTGAGCATTGAAGTACTATATCTTAAATATCTAGGATTACTGATCATGCGAGAACAAACTACCAACGCATTACCATCGTGGTCAAATGTAAATCTATTAACAGTCAGTTATCGATATCTCCAATTTCTGGTTATATACTCGATGCCTCCAATGAACACTACATGAATTTAATTTTTGGACCTGTTCTGTTTTTATTTTGTTTTTTTTTGTTTCTTTATTTTTATAATCTCAAAAATCGTTTGTTTTTTTCCGAATTTTTGTTTTTTGTGTCTTTAATTTTTTTATTTCACAAAATTCGGAGAGCATAATATAAGTAAATAAATATGGGAGTTTACAAAAATAACAGAAATGACCAAGAAATAAAGTTGGCGTAGTGTTCATTGGAGGTATCGATATAATAAACGTCATTTCATATCATAGATATTCAAGAAAAATGGCGTCGTGCATAATAAACATAGAATAATTACTGTAATTTCATTATAATATCCAGATCACCATTAGAGATACACGAAATCATAAATGATATAGCGAAGAGATCAAACATGCACACTTATAGCACTAGAAAGAAACAAACTAGTAACAAATAAAATTAGATTAGTAAAAATCTCATAACAAGGCATAAATACAAAAATTAATATGTACAATAAACTACCACTTGCATATCAGACATGAAAATTTTTACAGAATCAAAGAATTTATTAAGGTTTCAAATATAGGTAAATAAACCCATTTTCTTTAACAAATTATTTTAAGTACACTATATTGTTATGTACCATGAATAATTGAAGTTTATATTTTAATTTGACTTACTTATATACAATGTATTGTGTTGTCTTGGTGAATGAATATTGAAACGGAATTGAGAATTAACATGTTAAATGTCTAGCGTCTATCATTATCTCGAAATTCTTTTTTCCATCGTAAAACTAATAAACCGAGAATTCGCAATTTCTCGGCTCTATATATACATGTTTATTGTCGTTGCTTGCTCTAATAGTTTGTTTGAGTTAATTATGCAGAAATCAATTCGGCCCCGTACCGGGCGGTAGTGGTAAATAATTCAGGGCTGATTGTAACGAGGGTCCGAACACCACTAAATGTTCCTGAGAGGTTTAACGTATGGATACAATATGCCTCGAGTGCTCTTTTGTTGTCCTTATATCTTTTATATAAATGTGAATAAAGTTTGTGAACAAGTTAATAAGTTTAACTTAATTAAAAGTTGAAACCCCAAAGCTAACGAAAGAAAGGGACACTTGAAACAGAAGGCACGTCGTCTAAATGAAATCACAATGCAATGCTGGACCGTACTTCTAGATTCTGTCGGCGTCTACTACGTCCGCACCCCCACTAATTTAATTATTTCATTAAAATAATCTTCCTGAGGACCGCATGTTCAGCACTCTGTATTAGATTATACAATATTATCACAAATGTTAACTTATAATAGGGTTACAAAGTCCCGTTCTTGCACTGTACAATATGCCCCAAATCGAATACGAATGCTATAGTAACATCGTTTAGCGGAAAGAGTAGACTTGAATTGCAAAAGACATTATGTCCACAGCCGCGGTTTTAAACTGTACAAATAGCCTTAAAATTTAATCGTTTTCCAGAAAGATTTTTCCATGAAAAGTTTTCCACTTCAAACTTTGCCACTTCGCCGAACCTGAGTCGCGTTTAACAAAGCTTTTTCATACTTACATTTTTATATCAGGAGTGGAACGTCACGCTCGGTTTCATCGGCACTGGTCCGCCCGACCGCGAAAAGAACGCGCATAGACCGGTAATAGGTGGCGCTTTATCCGATATTCGTATCACGTTTGGAATTTCTTATATTTCATCTTTTTCTAGGACCCCGAAAAATGTCATCGAATACACATTTTCCCGTAATCCTCATAAGTCTCATGGCCTCTGCAACGTTCGGAGCTCCCTATCGACCAGCGCCCGGCACAACAAGTTCACGCGATGCCGTGACTAGCATCCGTAATCACAGTTAATATTCTCCCAATGACTGAAAGACCTTGATAGTCTTAGTGACATTCACCAATCAACCAATTTACTCCTTAATTTTTGGTTTTATTTAACAAGAAATATGCGCAATAACTTTTAATTGCTGCTAAACCGTGCAGACCAAGTCACGTGTTAGAATTTAGAAGTGAATCCTGCTCCTTATCGGGAACAGGTAGGAACATGCACCTTGCACTGAACAGCGTCGAAAGTTTGCGACAACAGCGCAACTAGTTTGGAAGCTCGGAAACTCCATCAGATACGTGAGCGTGAGGCGATTACCTACAACATAGTAACCGGGGTGACATGTTCTGTCGTCTCTCATAGCAATATGCGACAGAAATGAGGAAAGCTAGATCGGAATTAATTATACTGGGTGCTTTGTAACAGACAACGAGAACTCTAAGTAATCTGAAACTTAATGAGGAATAATCTCTTGAAACCTAACCTAAAACAAATGCGGTACACCTTTTTATAATAGATATTTATAGCTCGAAACTCCTTGAAGTTACAGCTGCAATATTTCACCACAAAGCAGTGTGTGGGGCACTAACTAGCGAACACAGCTGGAGTTGCGGTGCAGCGACAATGTTTGGATGCCGCATCTTGGCCGGCCGGCTCGTGCGACGCATCCACAATGAGCGACCGGACTGCGGACACGCCACCACAACTCTAATTTATAGCAACGGTTAATTACCTACACGAATCTGAGTCAGGTCGGCTTCAACAACAAAGATAATTCACAATAGACCCGCCTGTTTGTCTACCGAGATTCCTAATCAATGCACAGCCATTCTCTTGCCATTCTACTACAAAGAGCTGAACAAAAACCCATTTTTTAAACTTTAATCCTCTGCCGTCCAATGCTTACTAATTAACGTATTGTCTTCAACAAAGGTAGAATCTCCATGAAAAGGTACCTCATCTATTTATTTGCTCATCGAGTTCTCTTTGAACACAACTAATTAATATGCGCAGTGTGTATCGAGCTGAATATTAAGAAAAGTTTTGCTATTTAAGAGACTTCAAAACATAATATTCATAAAGCGACTTTAATAATTATTATGTTAACGAAACCTTCTTTTGAATAAAATATCAGAGATGCTCTGTGAAAGGTAATTAATTCAACATTTAGATACCACATAAACCGACATAAATATTCAACTAATGAAAAATATTTAGGTTCGCCATAACAGTACATGTTTAAAGAAATAAACAAGGCTTAACTTGGAGAAAAGTAGAAATATAAAAAATGCATTTATTCAGGGGAAAGTAGTAAAATACAAACGAATGTTTTGTTTTTAGTGCTGCACAGAGGGCCCTGGGAGGTGTTTTCGGTGTTAAATTATGCAGAAATCAATTCCTTTTCCCGGACGAGCCCGCCCGGCGTCTGATAAATAATACATTTGTAATTGTAACCGAGCCTGGACTGGAAATCTCGAGTCTGGATCTTCAGCAATATTCGGATCTAACGTATTTTCTCACCTCGTGATATCAACAATTGGATCTAGCGGTAACATTTAAAAAATTAGAAATATCAAATACCGTCGCGTTTCTAATTGGCAACGTAGGTAGGCGGTTACAAATTCTTGGCAGCTATTATCTCTGCCTGCTCAATATATTACCGCGTTAAGCTTGTAACGTCTGTGCACTTAGTATCAAGAACAAATTATTGATGGTGCTTCGAAGACGATGTTTCTCCAAGATATTTACCATATCGCTATTATTATATTGAATCTGGTCTGTTTATTTTCAACCCTTGTGTTTGGTTTTGGTTCGATATCTATAGCAGGCGTTCGTATATGCTAGGTATCAATGTATTTATGAGCATACAATTACTTTGTTTATTTTTTCAATGCTTATATCACAGTATAATAAGACAGGAAGTGAAACCCCATTTGTTTGGCGCGTCATCGGTGCTTGCACGTCGCTTGTAGCGTAAAGTTGTCACATTATTATTTTAGCTGTTGTTGTGTTGTCAAATTATATAGAAGTAACCTTAGTCAAATACAGGACTTATTGATGTTTTTACACTATTGCGGATTAGCACGGAAGAACAAAACAATTGAAGTGCCTTTGCCTCGATTACTACCAGAACAGCTGTCGCCAAAACTTACACATTCATAATATTAAACACTACTACATTGACTTACAAATAAATGGACGACGGGTCTAATACAAAAACCACGAAAAAAATGTCCCAAGTCAACCTATTCGAAATTTAAATTGTAATGTCATCGCAGTATCGCGCTGTCAGTCGAACAAATGAACAAATGAAGACTAAAGCGGAATTTGGCTCTCTGTATACGATTTTAGCGCCTTACAAGTGCGGACACTTTTTAGCGCGGACCCGACGTCCATATAATTGTAAGTCAATGCACTACTATGAAATTTTGATAAGGATTGGTTGTAGTTACTATTTTAAAAAGTAATTCGAATTTCAAACCAAATTATAGACTGTTAATATAATTTACACTTTACATTACGTTTACGTTGGCATATCATGGGCATATCGTTTTAAGTTCAATATTTATTATTCTAAATTACGATGTTTTGGTATTCATATTGAATAAAATTCAAAATTCAAATATTATTTCAATCAATGTGCTGAATGACGGCGAACGCATCAACTACGGGTAGCGTGGAAAATTCGAGATTTGTTACTTAGTTCTTCAAAAAAGAAGCGACCATATTGCAGCGAATAGAGGTTTCCTTTCGTTTCTTGTAATAAAAAAAACTATCACGATAAACAGAACATTGAACATTTATTAAATGAAATAAAATAAGACTTAACGATAATATGAAACACCACCATACATAATATTACAGGTGCGGCTATAATTTTTGCACTCCAAAGTAGCAAAATAAAGCATTTTTCTAAGATTTTCGAGATTTTGCGCGAGATAATTGACGCGACCATAACGTATAAAGCGAAAATGGCGGACCGAGCTCAAGTATGTAGAACACCGGGTACTGTTGGCTCACGTGCCACGCGCACTAAGCACTTCTTATATTTATAATATAAAAGTAACGGGACTCGCGTAACATTTTAGTCGGAAGCGGTCCGACTAGTTTCGATCATAATCGATGGTCTTCTTCAGGGGTTGAGTGCAACGTTCGCGACCGCGTCACGCTAGCACTGCGCGCTGCGGCTCTCTGCGCGCGCGCCGATGACGCAGTCCGCAGTGGGGAACTCGGGAGGCTGATACATTGCGTCAGCGCGTCCTGGAACTCTTCTTCGCTACTGCTGTCCGTAGAAATGTTGTCGGGAACAGTCCAGCACACAGAGCTCACCACGTCGTTGCCACTAACATAAATAAAATACTAAAGTCCCGTTACTTTTATATTATAATGTGTGATAACTTCTTATATTTATTGTTCTGTACGGATTAGTATGTCGAATATAGAAGTATGATTACTAAATAGAAATGGAATGCGAGTTTGTATATACATAACAATACATTTGTAAACCAAAAAAATATTTTGATCCAGAAAAATATTTGAAACACCGAAAGAACGCTCCAATTCTATAATGAATGGCGCGTGCGACTCGTGGTGACGCAACTCGATTGCACCGCGAAATACACGGCGCGCGGCGGGCGTGCACACTTACAGCCGCGCTGCTAAGTATATGGAGTTACACTATAATATTTATCGTATTTATGCCTAAAGGGTTGATTAGTTTTGGAGTATTATAGAAAAAATAATATACTGCTATATGACAAGCGTAGCAAAAACTTCCAGTTTGTCGAAAGATCGATAGACGAAACAAAACCTACGCACATTAGCACGATTCCAATATCGAAATCCAATCACCGGTCGTTGATTGACAGGCAAATCTGTCCGGACCATATCCCACCGTTCACGAGAGGTATATTCAATTTTATTGTTCTGAATTTCAATATTTTATTTAACACAGGATCAGAGAGTTGGAAGATGAAATTATCAGCTGTCCTTCGACTTCCTCCTGTTTACTACGTTAATTGGGTGTATACATTTATACACTTAGTAAAGAATGTATTATTGTAGTGTGTATGAAATTAAAAAAAAAAAATGGCCGAATAAATTCTATAGAATTAGTATAGTTACTTTTTCAAATTCCTGTTTCTTTTGATTCACTTATTAACCTATCGAATACCTAATAAAGCTATCGAATTACTGTTAGACTTGTAAGGACCAATAACAAGTTGTAGTATTGACGCCTTATTATTTAAATAGTTAGATAAGTACGTAAAAGGTTTTTTGGTAAAGATACAAGCTAGATGAAGCTGTGTATCTCTTACGTTGTTGTTAAGTTGTTAAATTTCAAAATTGGTTGAATATTCGTTAAACACTAATTTAATTGCCTACTTATGTGGACAGGTAAACAAACGCCGCGGAAAGTAGGGCGCAAAGTAAGTTAAACTAAAATGTTATTGTTGTTGTTGTGACATTGAACTCAGCTATCACAACGTAACGTCCATTTTAATTTTGGAATGAATAAAGGTGTTGGTTATAAATTACATTTTCAATACGTTAACTGACTTTTATATCAAGAATTTAAATGTCAAATGTTTGTGGGTCTTAGAGCCTATGCACACGGCGTATTTTATACGCGCCAACGACGTGCGTATACGCGCCGCAGACGCCCTGTTGTCGCGTCTATGTAGCGCGTATTTTGATAAGAGATAGATTTAATTTTAGTTGTAGTTTTGTTGGTTAATTTCAGTTTGTTTTTGAAATAAAACAACTACATAAAATTCTAAGTGGAAACTCCAGTGTAGCATACAAGCTTGTTGCTTGCAACACGATCTTTGCGCGCGTTTGAATCGATTCACTATAGCGCGTCTGTAGCGCGTATACGCGCAGATGACGTGCGTTCGTGAAATACGCGTCGTCTGCGCGTATAAAATACGCCGTGTGCATAGACAATAGTGCACGTAATGAAGGTACTGGTTCATCATAAGAGGAATATGGAATTCTCTCCCTGAACTTATTCGATAATCCCCTTCTCTTGATTCTTTCAAACGAACATTTCCTGAACTGTGATTTTTTTTCTCCAATCTCTTCATTTTTTTCCTATTTGTATAGTATTTATAATCTTGCAATGTTCATTTTTAAAAATTATGATTACTATTTATTTTATTTTCAAAACAAAAGTATTTTTTATATATCTATATGTAAACATTCTAATAACGTTTGTATTTATTTATGTTGTTTATATATTTATTTTATTAATGAGAAGTGTATTTATTTGAAAGAATTTCATTAGAAGATATTTTTTGATTACACCCCGCTTCCCAGCTCTTAAATTTCTGTAACAAGGTTGCCTGGAACAAATTGCTACTTAGCTATAAAGCCACCTGTACATTAGTACTTACTCTGTGATACTTATATTACAGTTCTTTGTTGTCATTGTAATTTTTAATGAGCAACAAAAAATATCCTTTCATCCATTCAAAACTAATACCACGCTTGGAACAAATGCCCGCCCTCTCCCAAAAGCTTAGTATTCTGTCTTGAAATTAATTTCCCTCCCATTGTCTAGACAAAACTATAATGCTATTTTATCAAAACCCTTGCACAGCACCTGCACAATGCACAACTCCAATCAAATTGTATCTAGTTGTTATTCCAAACATGCAGAATGCGTCACAATTTGTTTTGTACAATCAACATGGAATAAGCTTTGTGCATTAGTCCACTGTCCATTTTAAGTCCCCATCTCAAATGGAATTTAACTGATTAGTTTGCACAACTTTCTATCTGATTTGGTTCAAATGAATTATTATTCTTCTTTCCTCTTTGAGATAAAGTATCTGTCTATTGGCTGACAACTTTAATTTTTTTTTTTACAGATATTTGTGTGAGATAAATCTGCTTGTAATAACATTCGAAGACATTACTTTAAGCTTCGCAAGTACACTGCATACTAAACTTTAGAGTGCATATCGAGTTCTTAGGTTTTACGATTGTTACACATTTGAAATGAAACTATTTTTTTTTCGGGCCTAATTCGCGTATATTTGTTTTTGAAACAAACCAATGTTTCGGGCTTTTAGAGGTCCCGTGGCCACGACATCATCCTATCGTATGTGTAACAATCGCAAATAGTTCCGAGTCGCGCAGAGAGTATGGAGAGAGAATGCTCGAAGTTACCTGGCGAGACCGAAAATGCAACGCTTGAATCCGAAATAGGGCCAAAGTTAGAGATGTCATGGCTGTCGTGGCTAAGAAAAGGTGGGTGTGGGCGGCGCACATTGCGAGAATGAACGAGAGGCGCTGGACAAGGTGAGTATTTGAGTGGAGACCCAGAGCGGACATCAGAGGGCGCGGCAGATCACCGCAGCGCTAAATGGACGACATCCGAAGACATGGAGGTCGGGACTGGATGAGTCGGGCACAAAATCGTTAGAGAACGTTACTATGGCTTTAAGAGTACGGCCCGAGTCTGGTTTCAAAGTTATCTTTCTGCCCGCACTCAGCAAGTATAGTTACATAGACCAGACGGTAGCTTTATGACGTCGACCTTTGCGCAGGTGAACAGAGGAGTACCCCAGGGATCTACTTTGTGTCCTCTCTTATTCATTTTATATACATCTGACATCATGAGCTGTTGTAGGTATTGCCGGTACCATCTTTATGCTGATGCCTTACAGTTATGCCTTTCTTTCTTTCCAAAGAATACCGCTGAAGCCATCACAGATCAACGATGATCAATGAATCTTACTACATGGTCGGGTAATAATTCTCTTGTGTTGAACCCCGCTAAGTAAAAATTCATGATTATGGGGTCCAAGAAAAAGATTCAGGACATAGAATCACATTTGCCCCAAGTAAAGGTTTTGGGTAGATGTATTGAGTTGGTGTCGGAGGTTCAGAATTTGGGTGTCATTATGAACAATCGACTGCGCTTTGAGCATCACGTAGCCAAAGTAGTACAGAACTGTCTTTTTAGGTTAAAGATCATTTATAACATTCGTAGCTTCTTAAGTCTGGACTTACGCATTCACTTATGCGAATCTTTTATACTCTCCAAACTTAATTACTGTATCACAGCCTTTGGTACGTGTCTTTTGGAAAGAACGCATAGACTACTGCAACGAGTGCAAAATGCATGTGCAGGTTTCTGTTTTTCAATACCACCTCAAAGTCATATGACACCTTTTCTAAATAAGTCTGACATGCTTGCGATGGGTGGGCGCCTTAAATTGTATCTGGCTGGATTGTTGATTGATGTTGTTCAGTCTCACGTATCTTATTATTTGTATGAGAAACTCACTTGGTCATCCACAGCAAACTCCTGCTTTAGAGCAAGGTCGACAAGGCTGTTTCTGCTTGTAACCCCCCGGCATAGTACCGCTGCATTTGGAGGGAGTTGTTGGAACAATATTCCTCCTCCTATCCGGAACAGCGTCACAAAAAGAACTTTCAAGCAGAAACTGCAAGAGTATCTTTTAAATATGCAAAAATTGGAAATATGAGTGGCTAAGGTGTTTGAGAAAAAATAAATAAATAAATAAATTGGATGAAATTAAATTGGATTGAATTGAATTAAATTAAATTGATTTTGTTTTGGGTTTTTACGAGTGGCGTCCTTGTCCCTGTAGGGTCCTGGCAGAATACCAGCGTCGCGGACAGCCGCGATATTTATGCTGAGTCAGCGCCTTTTCATTGCCGTGGCTTCCAAGACAGATACTAGTAGAATATATTACTGTGTTACGTCTAAGTTAGTGTCTGTATCATGTGTCTGTTTATGTATTTGTTATGGTGGTGAATAAAGATTTTATCTATCTATCTAAGAGTGGAAGAAGAGGGAAGAGGCCTACATCCAAGATTGGATAACAAAACGGCCGCCATGATGAACAATCGCCAAACCTAAGCATTCGATATACACTCTAAATGCTGTGTATTTATGTAGTTTAGTACTGTCTTGGAATGTTATTTATATTCACAGTACTAACTAGTTACCTAAACTGTGGGCATGACTAAGTTGAAATATTTTGCCGCAAACGTTTGCTGTAGGCCCTGGATGGGGAGGGCTTGATTCCCGTACGACCAAATTGGGAAATGAACTTTTCTAAATTGGTTCCAGTCTGGGTATTCTGGAAAGTTCGCCAGAGTGAATTCCATTGCTCATAATATAAGGAATTCCCAGGTTTAAGATCATGGCCTCATGTCTGCTAATTTTAAGCCATCTCAGTTGTGTGTCGGTAGAGTGTCAGTGGTAGGATTTTCAACGTTTGGTGTTCTGGAAAAAGCTAAGGGTTAAAACTGTCTCCACGGCCGAACGGTTACCATGATGGATTGCCACGCAGAGGTCCCGGGTTCGTTTCTCGGGCCGAGAGAAATATTTGTATGACCTACATTTATTTCTCTCGTGATAGTATTGTTATTATTCTTCATAGATAAATTGCTCTAAATAAATGGGCAACAGTCACAGTGTTGTCAATTTGTGGCGAATTGCCCAAATTGGGGGGAATTTCAACTCGATTTGAGCATTTTGTGGGATTGACGTTATGTGGGAAAGTGCGGGGATGCTAACATTTTGCCTTTTTTTTAATCTATCGATTGCTGTTGCATCGCTATTTTGATGTAGACTGATAAAAACACTACCTATTTATTTATCTAAGAGCAATATCAATATTTTTTTCCACATCGCACATATACATTCATCAGCAATTGCAGAATTAATAGCAAGCCATTTATATTGTATAATGTAAATATTATTTATACTATTATATTGTAATAAACATGTTATATATATTCATATATATGTATTCTTAAAATAAAAGTTCGTGTCTTATTTTATTTCACTTATTCCATTTTACTTTTTCTGGTATAAACCAAATTTAGAAAAAAACCAGGACGCTGTTTTTTTTTTCAAAAATGAAAAAAAAAGAAACATTTGGTTTTTTTTTCCAGTTACAACAGTGGTCGTGAGTATATGTGTAATTTGTGGTTGTCTATATGTGTGTCCATGGCACCCGCGAAACAGGGTTTTCCTAGTGTGGGGCAATGAGTGTATGCGTTATTATTATTATTATTATTATTATTAAGAGTAGTGGCTTCTCAGTGGCTAGCCATCGAGTAACTATTCAACTGCCATTGCAATATTTTGGTATTCTGCTCTTCAATCGATGACATGTCGATGATGTAGTCTAGTCTAATTACTTGATTTAGAAAAATACACGAATACTAAATTATTGCTTAAACTAGATAAAATTTGCATATCACTTCCATTTTAGTTTTAGTAACGCAACAACGATCGTTAGTAATTAAATTAATGAATTCCGTCACTGCCACTCTATTGAGACAACATAAACTCCGTGGAATCTCAAAGGAATTGCAATGACCAGTGTTTTCAAGAAAATTGTCTGGCACATTATTATGATTATTGTTATGGTTTTCTATTTTCGACTCTCGTCTCTCTAAATGATTATCACTAGTATCAGGTTTCTTACCACGGTATGACTTTTTTTTATTTTCCCGATATCTCGTCTCTCTCTTTGCCTAAAAGATTAATTTTGTTTTTTTGCAGGCAAAACAATAATCATTATTATAATTATTATGTAGGTACATTTTCGTAGAACACACATTCGGATAACAACGAATAAAATTCACTCGATACGTGAATTAAATCCACAGCTCAATTCAGCTTATAACGAACTGCCAATTAAAGTACAGTGTTTGCGTCGTGAATATGAAATAAAGCCTCTTTTTTTATCTATAGCCTTTTGTACGCTTAATAATTATTGGTAATCTAATGTCGATTCTGGACGACATTTTTTAGTCTTTACTTTTTTTACCTCTGCATAATCTGTCAGGGAAGAGTGCTGATAATCAGATTTTTTACTGAACTATTTCGATTAAATAGCCTTCAAATAAAGAAACTGCTTTAAGATTTTAAACATACATAATT
>NW_020653337.1:10015039-10170129 GCF_003589595.1 Hyposmocoma kahamanoa
TTATTGATTTATCATTTTCAACACGTACACATCGCACTGATGCGGATCTTCTCTAAATAATCACATTCATCCCGGGAATCACGGTCTCGAAAATTCGGACAGTCTCAATAATTTTAGGGCATTTGCGATACTTATATTTTCAGTCTAGGGAATATGGATCGGGAATGTTTTACTTTCTCAAACACGTATCTCATAAAGAGTTATTATTCAGGACATGGCAAAAATTTTTATTTGTTTTATATTTCTTATTAAGGGTGTTATTTTGGATGCATTACTTTAAGAGTAGGTAAAAGCCAGTGTGTGGAAATGAAGGAAATATGATGTGTAATCAGCCTGGAAATTTGTATATACAATGTATTTTTTGCGTTTCAGTTACTTTGTGTTTAAAAATTTGAGTTTGAGAAAGTAAGGCGACGATTTGTGATATTTACAAAAAGTCTAAAATTAACACGTAAGTACGTAACTCTCAAATTGTTTTGCATGAGTTCATGATCACGCATTAAATATAAACACACTTCTTCAAAGAACCGCCAGAACCGGTATCATTTAAAACTGTCTCAACCATCACTGGTTTTATAAATCGTCTATGCTAAATACTAGATTCTACGAAACTATAAATTCGTTACACCTGGCCCAATAAATCAACGTTTCTAGATGACATGGGAAATATGACGTACTCTGTATATTTTAATAGGTTATTATTTTTCAATATTTTGAGAAAATTTTCAAGTTTGGGCCAACAACTTTTAAAAATAAAAAGAAAATAAAATAAGATCACGTTGGACGTTAATGTCGCATTTTCAATTTCCTGCACGGACTATATGTAGGTAATGTTGTAGTTAAATGTAATCCATTTCTAATTTGGTGCCTGTACACAAACAGCCTAACTATTTCACCATATAAGTAAATTCGTCTTCTTAACCGAAATCACTTCTGTATAACTCATACTTTCCATATCCACGTACTTTCCAAGCAGCCATTTTAGTGTTAAATCCCACAAAATGTATACTTTAAGCTAGAAAGACTCCTTGAATGAAGATAATTTACTTCGCAGACTCGGTGGGAATGTCTCGGCTAAATGAATGAAATAACATCAAGAAATAACTTCAACCAACTCATTCTCTAAGAATGACATATTGTATTTTCATAATTAAATATATAGTTTAAATTTTTATTGAATTCATATTCAATTATTTTTACGTGAAATTACTCCACTTTTTTTTCAGTTTGTTATAATTATTAATACAAAGAACGAACACTCAGAAAAAATTCCTTCGATCCGGCTGGATTCGCACCGACGCCTTCTAGCGTACCGTGTCAGACGCTCTACCAACTAAGCCACGGAATGAACGGAAAAGCGGACCTCACTAATTTTTCTATGTGCTTGCGTCGTATCTTTGTAAAACCAAAACCAAAACCAAAGTTTTTCAACGACTGTCTTTCTTAACCCAAAATCTGTAACGATTTCGAGATTTTGTGTCACAGTTGTAGCTTTACAAAGCTATTTAAACATGCAAAGCAATAAAATAAAACAGCACAGTATATATATTTTTTATTACACCAAGTGACAGGACGAATAAGTCGTGCGCTCGCCTATCCATAGCAGTTGCAGTGCCACTCAGAGCTTTGAACCCCAAAGATCTTAGGGACACTGCCACTGTTATCATCCTGCCGTCATCCTGAGACATAAGTTGACAAGTCCCATGTGCCTGTAATTTCACCAGCACCCTTACCCTTCAAAGCCGAAACACAGTAATGCTCACATTAGTTCTTGGCGGCAGAAATAGGTAAGGTACTTTGTCTGTCTGTGAGAGTGGCAGCGAGAAAATCCACTCCTTGCACTCCTTATCCTTCCCACCTTCCGTCTGTTACCTTAGATCACATGGTAACAGGTTTCCTCTATCTATCTATACACGTATATAAAGTAGTGTATGGTTAGGGCTAGGCTGTTAGGTAGGAACGTAGGGTTGTTTGTGATAGGTTACAGCTTTCCCTTACCATTTCATATATAGCCAGCTAGCTTAAATTGCACATACAAGACGATACTCAACAGTAACACTCATATCACACCCAACAAATAATAAAAAATGAAAAGTACTACACAAAGACATAGATAAAGTTAGTTAGCTCTACATTATGGTCACTCAACTCCATCACTAATTTATTTTCAAGTGACATAAATCGAAAACTTTCTGTCATCAAATGAAATCCCAAGACGCCAAGATAAACTCCATGCGAAGGATATTCAAACGGCGAGAAAGAGCATTCACGTGGAGACGTTCTTAAGCAATCGCTAGGACTCGACACAATACTGCGGCACTCCATTCGCACTGTTCTGTTCTCTCTACCGAGAAACGAGTGCAATTTCCCGCGTCCCGTATCGTCGGCGACGTACAAAAATTGCTTTTCTAAAAATATAGAGAAAAAAGTTTCATGCAAATTTTTGTAAAGTCATTCGAAAGCGTGCGTTTGTATTTCTCGGAGGGTAAAGGAGGCGAACGATTGTCGTGAATTCCTTTATTTTGTAAGAGGAATATTGCGCGTCGGGTGCAGGCGTTCAGTTCAGCTGCTGCCCGAACGAGCATTGTTTACCGGTAGCAATACCCGCATCGAACACGATGCTCTGTCATCAACCCTTATTAAACACAAAACCTTGTGTGCTCTTTACGATTGTCCAGAATCTATACCTGTTAATGCAAGGCAAATGTCAATATAGGTTTACAAACGGTGTGAATGTACAATGCAAATTGTTAGACAAAACAACAAATAATATTCCAAAGAGATGACAACAATTATGAACGAATGAATGAATTAAATATTCCTTATTGCACATAATATAATAGTAAGTTAATGTGCAACAGGCGGCCTTATTGCAAACAAATCTGCTACTAAACTAAATTTTTGGCTCAAAGGAAAAAGCCAAGTGAAGCAAGAAAAATGTTTTAACACGAAGCTAGACGACCGGCATAGACAGCAGGTACATGCCGTCAAATTAATCACAGTATCCTTAATCACTGCTAGAGACGTGCACCGCGCCGCCGCGCCAACACCGCTCCACTGCTGAATTTTCCACGCCGCCACCGATGAATGTAATCGGCTTGGCGAAAATTTCTTTATTTTTACAAAGTATGAACTACTTAGTTATTTACAAGTTACTGTCTACATACATCCTATTCATAAATTAGACTCACTGGATTAAAATGCGTGGCACACTTACTATTTATCCCGCTAGATGGTTAACGAATGCTGGTGCTGTTGGACTGTCAAACTCCACAGAACCTGCTTACTTTCGAGTTAAAATTTAAAAAAGGTCTAATAAATTAATACGAGGGTTGATTTATACATTGTTTTAGCATTTCTTATACCTGAATTATTTTTTTACCTGACACACCGATTTCATGCCGATCGAAAAAATCGATTTAACGATTAGCGTACATCTCTAATCACAGCAAACATAGAGAGTCTGTATTTATCTTGGGGAAGTTATTTCCCCGATACAGTCAATTGACGCAGGTTCCACTCCATCCGGGGTCAAGGTCCAATTTGTCGTAAATACAAATAAATTGGTTACCTTCTGAATCCCATTGGCCGATCTTATCATATTTTATGATATACTAAACTAACGTACTTATGTTCTTATAATCGAGCTTTTCTTTTACAACCAGACGACTAATATTCTATTTTAGGGTTTATTCGTTCTGAACTAGTCTGGTAACTACGTACACTTACGTTTAAATTAAATTCTCTCGATATAGGACAAAAATGGGCCCCGCGTTGGGCGCCATTTTTCGTAATAAAACTTAATAGGTATTTACGAAGGTAAAAAAATGTCACCTTGACCTGACTTTCAGTTGTTATTTTTCATTACATTGACAGTTGTAAAATGCTAAGATATAATATGGTTTTACTGTACTGTAATAATCCCTTATTCGTTTTTAATTAATTACAGAGTAACGAAGCTCATAAATGAGGGCAAATATTCATTTCCCTTGTGGAAACGCGCAAAACGTTTACTAACTACATTTTATGCTGTAAGTACTTACTATAAATGTTCATAGTTGTTAATACACAACGTAATACCAGAACGTAGGATTGCTTACATTCCGATTACGAGTAAAAAATAGTGTACCGTTTCTAATTTAGCTTGAATATATGGTATTTAATAAAAATATTAATTTAATAAAGTTTGTGAGCTTTACTTCCTTTGATTTTTTATTTATTTCGTGAGTCATGCGTCCCTACTGCCGAGATATTCGTTTTATCAAGATTAACAATATGATTTCCAGTTCGTAATTAGAAAATATTGAGTCTTAAATTGGTTCCGATCTGGAGGTTCTAAGAACAGTGCCCTCGAAATTAACTTCATTATTCTGGATATTCATAAAATGAAAGTATTTTCGGGTTTGAAATAAGGTAGGAAATTAAAAAGAATAACCAATTTAATAATTATCGTGTCTTTCGAGACACACGCATGTTATTATAATACAGTATTTGTTATTTATTTTTGCTATAGTTTTTACAACCTTGTTAATAAACGTACAAATAAAAATCTAAATCCAATGACATTGATTATAGACATAGCATCACACTGCTCGACTTCGTCGTCCTAGTTTCAATGCTAACCAATAAAAAGACATAAAATTCATATAATGTTGTATAGTCAGAACTGTCACTAACTTCAAATGTGTGTGACATTGAATTCGTAAGCAACGTCAAGTAGTTTCTCTTTTTGTGAACGAAACTTCGTCTTGTCTGGAGCATTCTGAACCACGCTTAAGTCCATTTGCTACTTGTCACCTCACTCCGCCCCCCTCTTCTGCCCGCAAACACACCGGAAAGCAAATTACCTTAATGGATGTTAAAAAAATTATTGCAAATTGTATAAACTTTTCTCTCGAAAAACAAGATCTTCGATCTATTGTAGCCACGGAAGGTTATTTGGCTATTTATTTCGTGGGCACGCAGGAAATGTGAGACTGATGACTAAGCAATAATAAATGATCAACAAGGAGAACTAAACAATAACAGAAGTGCTCTGAAACCTGAAATTAACTTAATGTAAGTAATGGTTTAATCAAATTAATATCTAATAATAAATCTGTTTTACACAAAACGGTACCAGCAATTGTTAAAAATAATAATGGTCTGAGATACTTCTGAGGGTTTACCTTCTTCATCGTTTAAAAACGTAGCTTTGCGATGCGGATATACTAAAGCCGTGTTTCGTATAAAACTGTCTCATATACTTTTCTTTTTTTTACAGTTTACGTAATTCTTCAATATCATTTTTAATATATTTATTATGGCTAATTAGCAATTGTTACATCGATTACAAATTCCATTTTATATTATATAAGCGTCTCTGACACACAACAAGTTCGAGATGAAATACAACTAGTACTGAGCAGGATAATCTAAATATTTTATGGGTTATGAAAAAAAAAACAGAAATTACACATAGAGATTATAATATTATAATAGTACATTTACTTGCTACTTAAGACCAGTCCAACGGGAGAACGGTAGCTTAAGAGTCCGCACTAACGCTAAAATAGAAGAGCTCGTCGCCCAACCAAACATCATTGGCGAAACCAAAGCGCACAGACTTCGCTGGCTCGGCTATTTAGAAAGGATGGGAGAGGATCGGAACCTATCTGGGTCGTCCTACTGGACGAAGACCGGTTGGTCGTCTTAGGTATCGCTGGAGCGTCGCCGTGGAGGCGGACCTGCGCGAATTACAAGGCATCAATTGGCGAGTGATTGCACAGGACCGAAGAAAGTGGCATCATCTCGTTTCGGAGGCCGGGATACATGGGTCGCTGAGCCAGCGGAGTAGTAGTACTTGTTAACAACTTCCTTGTAGAAACTAGTTAGCGAGTCCGAGAACATGTCCACGGATACACTATGCTCATGGTGTAATCTAGACAGACGGGAGACTGTTGAGTTGAGACCTAATTTAGTTCTTCTGTATATGATAACAGAAAGGCAACGATTGTATGACGAGGGTGTAATAAATTGGGAACAATAAATTTAACAATAATGTAAATTGTGAGCAGTTAATTTTGTTATTAAAAAGTCTAAGTGATGAGTAGGTTTTTTTTAATAAAATCAAGTGATGTGACGAACAAGTCGTGCGCCTAATGGTAAGCTACTCGTCTGTCCATAACATTTGCAGTGCCAGTCACGAACTTTAAATCGCAAAGATCTAAGGGGCACTGCCACTGCGCCGGTCACCCTGAGACATAAGTTAACAAGTCCCATGTGCCTTTAATTTCACCAGCACCCTTACCCTTCAAAACCGGAGCGCAGTAATGCTGACATTACTGCTTGGCAGCAGAAATAGATAAGGTGGTAAGCTTTGCTGCTACTTAAAAGATCCCGAAGATCCAGGTCCAGAAGATCTCTGAGCTTTTCAAGTGAGACTTTTTTCATTATCATAAGTGTTAAACGACAGACCCCAGTTTTCCGAGTTAGGATGTTAACCCTAAATCTCAATAACCTATATATAAAAATTTTGTTTCAGAACACATTGCGGCCTTGCTGTCGGAAAATAATTTACGAAAAGGTAGGCCGCATTTCAAATTCCTAAATAACAAAATCCTCGGCAGCGGCATTCCAATAATTTTCATCGCTTCCAAGACATTCATGGAGATTCATTGGAGGTGCCTAATGAGAAAAACGTTTAATCAGTCGTCAACAGCGCAATAAGTAATAAAATTCTAAGAAACGTTTTTCTTTTCGTTAGATCCCATCTTATGCGCTTCACTCTGAGGGTCAATAAAATTTAAGTGCTTCAGCATTCCGTCTGGTAAACAATAATACGATGCTCTGAAACTATCGTGATTAAAAAGAGTTTGGCTAAACCACGATGCTCCCCTTTCGTATTTTGCATAAAATTTTCATCTTAAAAATAGGAATATCCCATTTTGGCTGCGCAGTTTACGATTCTCATCGAGCTCGCCTTCGTCTTCCTATTTCGTGGTGGAATAGCCCTAATAACATGCCACAACTCATTCTGATTTATACGGTCTCGTTATAATTGTGCGCTTCGCTGGCGCGCTGCTATTGCCCGCTGTTGCAATTTTCATGCAACCGATTCGCGAGAATGGATTTATTCTTTCAGGCCTGTCGTTCGTAACTCCCAAGAGTATTATTGCATAAAATAATTTAATTTTGAGACAGCTGCGTCGCTAACAACGCTTAATACCAAAATTAACTACTACTATTTGTTACACTTTTGTCATGGTCAATATCTCTTGCTCTGACGACACCCACCAAACAGAAGACTGTTGAAAAATAAGAATCTCTTGGAAAAATATTATGCAAATGCTTGTAAGTATTCTGGGTTAATAATGCACGGGCGATTTCCAGAGATGTTAACGGGCGCACTGAAATCGTGTGAAGGCCATCTTAAAATAATATTCCTATTTATTACGTCGTGAATCAGCGCGTGTTTTACAAAACAACGTTCCGCGGTATGTAGAGGTACTAGTACATAAAATTTAATAGCGTTATCTAAAGCCATAAAATATTTAATCACGATTAAGTCCGTAACCAGTTCAAACTTTGGTAGTTCGCATTGATGTCTGGCCGTAAACGAGACTAACTCTCGGCTCAGCGGTACCGCTCCCACATTTCAGTTCGTGATTACGATCTTTCCAACAATACAATCAATCGTCAACTTTTATTTGACTTATCTGGAAATAAAAAACAAGTAAACAAACATTCGGGCTCGGATTCCGAAGATCCCGGTAAAGTTTGAAGGTGAGCCGCCGACCGTCTCCCTAATAGAGAAGAAAAATACGTTAATGTACCCTCAGATCCCGAAGACAAATAAACCGAAGCGGACACGGACGAAATAAAAGCAGGGAGGCGCTGAGATAAATAACAATGATCTTACAGGGAGCGCGGGGCACGGGAGGGTGGTGAGGTCAACCCGCCGCCGTGTCACACTACTCACTGTTTTTACTTGTTATTAGGTCCAATGTTACAAATTAACTTACTCTCTTTTAGTACTGACTAATATTAAAAGAAACATTCCCAAATAAAGTGACAAATAAAATACACCACTTTGCGACTATATATAATTTGTATGCCAGCTTTCATTTTGAGTAACAAGAAAGAATTGTGGAAATACTAAAATTTTCATCTGAAATTGAATGTAGCTGCAGAGGTAGGCTGGAACCAAAACAATAGAGCAGCGAAAGTATACAAAATTTATATTATTCTAAGGCTTACGTTCGCCTGAATGAAATATGCTTTTCAAATTATGATAATGTAATTTACATGTTTTACGACACAATGGAACCACTTTTTATATTGTGATATTGTGTAGCAAACCATTATTAACTTTAAAAATCTATGAATATAGTATAATATAAAAGATGCATCAAATTAAAACTATTAAAAAGTATATTATCGTGAAACAATAGAACTAGTATTAGACTACTTCGGTAGCACGGTCATACCTCCGGTTTTGAAACTGCTCCTGCCAGTCACCAGTACCCAGGTTTCTTTCTGCAGTTCGTTGCTACAACGTTGCCTAGGACGTTCGTTCAGTCGTTAAAAGTACGCACTTTTTGCAACTCCCATTCTCCCCATGTGCGTTTAGTAGCAGTAGAGCTCCTTGTGAAAGAGTTCGTCCACGGAAGTATTGCCACCTTACCTATTTCTGCCGCCAAGCAGTACTGTGAGCATTACGATATTCCGGTTTGGAAGGGTAAAGGGTGCTGGTGGAATCACAGGCACATGGGACTTGCCAGCTTATGAATCCGGATGACGGGTGCAGTGGGAGTGCCCCTCAGATCTTTGCGATTTAAAGCTCTGTGTGGCACGGCAACTATTGTGGACAGGCGCGTTACTTGGTATCTTAAAAAAACACTTTGGATTTTTACACCTCCTCTCCACGATAAAATTAGTTGCTAAAATAGACAATACGGCACATGTATTATTTGCGTTTATTGCATCTTTAATTTGACGTAAAGAACCCTGACATTGGTTACACGTAGGTACATTCTGCAATCACGCACTTTCTAATTTTCCGAAACTATATCTATAAAGGGAAGTGTAGAGGAAAATTTGTTTACGAACTGTGCGAAATGTTTTTCATGTATTCTGTGTACAGAGTTAATGTTCACTATTTACCTAACTCCATGCAAACAAAGTCGCGGGAATCGCTTAATTCAATAATGAAAGGAAACAAAATTCGTGACAATTTAGCATTGTTCAAAACATACAACTGTTCTGAGTCGTCTTTACAAAACTTGAATTGATTCGGACCCTTTTCCTGTGCGCTTCAACGAAACTGGATTCCGAAAGCTCTTTTTGTTTGCGGCTTGTGATAATCTTCCTCAAAACAATGTCAGATTTAATTAAAATACTTTAAAACAATAAAAGTTCGTCAAAAGGGACTTTTATTGATGCCCCAAAATGAGTTCTTTCTTGCGTTTGACGTTTATTAATGTTAAGAGGTTATTGTTTTCCCAATTAATATTATATTTG
Source organism: Hyposmocoma kahamanoa (assembly GCF_003589595.1). NCBI lineage: Eukaryota > Metazoa > Arthropoda > Insecta > Lepidoptera > Cosmopterigidae > Hyposmocoma > Hyposmocoma kahamanoa. The sequence goes on from NW_020653337.1 coordinate 10,024,541, forward strand.
ACTTATCACTTAATCGTCTGACAGTATCAACAAGTTACAGATAAAAAGCAATACTTTATTTATTCTTAAATACGAGTATGAACATATATTTATTTATTTATTTATTAGGTTTACGAACATCTGTGTACAATATTACTTATTACATCTTATCATACCATCGTGTACCAAACGTCGAAATTCGATGACGTGGGTAAACGCATCACGAGGTTAAGGTGGAGGTGGGCGGGACATTTGGCTACACGAGAAGACGGAGAATGGACCAAAGCAGTCAGAGCAAAAAGCAGTGGGCAAACCACCAGCACGATGACATTATCAGATTTGCGGGATCACACTGGATGCGAATGGCGCAGAATCGAAAATATTGGAACAATAAAGAAGAGGCCTATACCCAGCAGTGGGTTGATATTGACTGACCACGATGATGATGATCAAAATGCATGCAAGATTGAGTCCTTCTTTTAAGAATGAAAATACTTGTATTAGAAGGTCTCGTTCGTCTGTAACTACAGTCGTCACAAAACAAAAGGCACCTTTTGACTTTTTGATTACAATGACAACTTGTAGGTAGTTGTTGTTGTAGAGCATTACATTAACAAAGTTCACAAGTACAACCTGTAGGAAAATTCTGAAGCAAAACAAAAAAGACTTTATAGTTTAAATTTTCATTCACTTTCATCGGAAGATGAGCCAAAATCATCAGTTGACTAGTTCAACTAGTATTCTCAATATTATAGTAATAATTTGCAAAAAACAAAAGGAAATATTAATCCGCCTTTACGGTTCTGAGCACTGGGCTCTTCTCAATTTTTGTTTTAATATTTAAATAAGTTAATATGTTATAAGTGAAATTTAATTAACTCGGTGAAATTCGGCGATTAATAGATGATAACACTATTATTCAAAAAAATAACTGTTTTTACGTCGCTTCGGACTAACCCTTTATTGCATTTTATTTTGGCATTCGTGCAAAAGTAATACTTGAAGTATGTTTGTTCTATCATATTATATAATATTTCACTAACATTAATGCAATTTTTAAAAACCCAATAAGTCAATAACTTTTTGTTTACTGTTTCGTTGATTGCATTCTTATTGTCTTGTCTTTTCTTAGTGTCTTCTTTAGATGTCAAATCGGGTCTCTTACATTGTGACGATAAATTGTACGCAATAGCTATAATACAAAATAAGATAAAAGAAGTAAATCTCTTACAGAACTAAATCTCTTGACTACAATCCAAAAATAATTAATAAATGAAGACCCGAGGATCGAACCCGGATCCTGAGAGATGGCGACACCATGAAAACCGATGTGCAAGCCACTAAGCCACGAGGACATCAAAAGAAATTGATAATAAAATTATATCGAGTTCTTAGGTTTTCGCGGATGTTGCACATAGGAAATGAAACTATTTTTCCGGATTTAAATCGTGTATATTTGTTTTTTCAAACAAACCAACGTTTCAGGCCCTTTACAGGTACCATGGTCACGGTTGACACAGTCAACCCATTTAAATCCAAAAAAATAGTTTCATTTCCTAAATAAAATTATAGTTTTGGAAAAAGAGTAAATACACTTAGATTAGCTTATTGTTTGTTTATACATAAGTTTTTCTAAGTAAAATGTAAAGTTGGTAACAAGTAGGAAATCAAACTATTTATTTTTTGGATCGAAAATCGCGTATATTTGTTTTTTTCGCACATACCGCTCAGCCAGTCAGAAAACACAAAATTTTCGCGATTTAGTTCCGAAAAAAATTAGTTTCATTTCCTACGTGTCACATTCACGAAAACCTAAAAACTCGATTGATAACAAGTTTTTGAAGCCTGTTGGACTACTATTTACATTTACTTCATAATAACTATGTTTCATTTCCTTTTTCTGTTATGCCATTGTCGCGTAATGCCAAATGTAGTAGTGACTGAATTTCTGATAGTCTATATTGCATACGGAATAAACGGAAATCATTTACATATTCGATCGCGTAGTGGCTGTAGACCAAAACGCTCAACTACTCAGGGGTCAATGCTTTGGGTTGAATTTCTAACAACTTTTCATTGGATTCCGGTAAGTTCAAAGTAGTTTTACTGATATTGATCTTTGGAATGAAATAGATCAATCATAGATGAAATGCAAAGGATTATAAAAAAGTTATTTGATTTTTTTTTATCGGAATGATCACCTGTACATTATTTTATTTACCTCGACGGAATCAGGACGAAACCACTGGATTGAGCTTCATAATTTTTTTTATAATTTCAAGTGCCGAGACGAACAAGTCGTGCGCTTGATGGTAAGCTACATGCCATGTCCATAACAGTTGCAGTGCCACTCAGTTTGTGCCACTTTAAATCGCAAAGATCAGAGGGGCACTGTCACTGCGCCCGTCACACTGAGACAAGTTGCCAAGTTCCATGTGCCTGTAATTGCCAGGTGCCAGCACCCTTACCCTTCTAAACCGGAACGCAGTAATGTTAACATTACTGTTTGGCGGCAGAAATAGGTAAGGTGGCAGTACTTTCCTGGACGAACTCTTTCACAAGGAGCTCTACTGCTGGTAAATCCCAAAGTCCTTTCTACAGAACGTCATCACTACAGTAGAAATGTATGATTATCACTAGTATCAGGTTTCTTAGCACGGTATGACTTCTTTTTATTTTCCCGATACTTCACATCATCACCCAAAACACCTACATTCGGTCGTCAGGTCATTAACCAATAGAGCTTATGATCTTTGTGATTCACATCACCTACCACAGGAACAGGAGCACGTTAAGACAGTTTTGCGACAGAATGGATACAGAACAAAAACATTTAAACCAATACACAAAAGGAAGAAGCAAATTGACGTACAGAGACTACCAGTTTTTCAGCCCTATGTACAAGGGGTGACAGATAAAATAGCCAAGTCGCTAAGGAAGTTTTCCATAAAAACTGTTTTCACCCCCTTAACCAAAATAGGAAAAATGTTACGTTCACCAAAAGACCGCCTTCCATTACAAACACCGGATGTCTATAAAGTGAACTGCAGTTGTGGGAGCTTGTATATCGGTCAGACTAAACGAACAATTGTCGATCAGCAGTAAAAAACAATGATGCACAGAAGTCGGCTATAGCACAACATCTCACACAGACTGACACTAACCACTGGATCGAGTTGAATAGCCCCCAGGTACTCTCGACAGAACGTCACTACATACCACGGTTGGTACGAGAAGCCATCGAGATCACGAAGTACAAAACATTTAACCGTGATGATGGTTTTAAACTGTCCAGTGCATGGAATCCGGTCCTTAGTGCGTGCAGTAATAAAAACAAAAACACCTCGAATTCAGTTTCGCGTGTGGATACAGTGAGTGTGGTTTGTGTGAAAAAAGTGAGTGACAATGGTAACGCTATAACAAATCGCGATGAAGGTAGTCGTCGACAGCGCAAGAGGGTAGTCAGATATGTCTGCTCTTAAAGCTGTCATCTGCCGCCGTCCAGTCAACCCGTGACCATGGAGCGTGCAACCGTTCCGAAATATCGGGAAAATAAAAAGAAGTCATACCGTGGTAAGAAACCTGATACTAGTAATAATCATTTGGTGAATTACCACGAAAGTCTTAAAATCTATATAGTAGAAATGTATGTCATAGGATTCCATCAGTAAATATAAGAGACATCAAGTATCGCCCTGCAAGTAGCCAGATGTATTATTACATCTTACCTTATGGGTTGTAGGTAGATCTAGTGACAACCCTAATGCACGTTAGATAGTCACAAGGTAAACGAGAATACGAGCAATGTCGGCATTTTACCTATGGTGCAGGGTGTGCGGTGCATACGGGTGCAGAGTTCTAGGGGGCGCAGCGCGCAAGCGCAGCTTACGACGCCTCAAAGAAAGCCTGTGCAGCTCGCGGCGCAGGTGAAGTAAAGGGACTATTGCTTTCCATCATCATGTATAATTGCACCATTTGCACCCGAAGTCCCGATCACTAGATAAAATATAACTAAGCATTCCGTTTTGATCACGTGACTACTAGAGGCGTCAGGGTATTGATTGCACCCGGACGCTAGCTAACTAACTAGTTAGGCTAGCGCCGGCGCTGCAGACGAGCCCCTCGATAAGAGGTCGTCAGTGTCGCCCATGGTCATCAGCAACATTAAATGTCAGCATCAATTCATTATACTCTTACTCTGTCTCACTTTTTCTCACTGCTGGGCACATTTCTGTTTAGAATATTGTTGAACAAATTGTATCACTTAAAATGTTAGATGAACTTAGTCTCCGTACAGTATATTACGCATATGTTGATTCTTTGTTGAGTTACGAGCACAGTTGTTATGACCGGACCTTTGAACCATACCTCTGCGAAGTAAATTTCCTACAAATTGGATTTTTAAAATATTTAGCAAGTCGTAAAACCAAGTATAGTTGTAAGGAAGACTATGATAAACTATTTACCTAATGTAAAATACTTCCCGTAAAAGCAAAAGTTCAATATTAGACCGCTATTGAAAACTATTATAAAACTGAATTTAAAATTAACGTAACGAACAATTACAATACTAGGCGAGCCCGTGAAATAGTTATTTGTTAAGCAAGGCTGCAAAGTTGTTGTTTGACGCGAGTGCTTGTATTGAAACCAGAGTAAGCGAAGGAAGCTAAAATTGAATTTCAAAAATAGATTCCTGAGCGTAGCGAGGGTTTCAAGGCACGAGAAGCAAAACAACTTTGCTGCCGAGCGAAACCCACAATTTTTCACTCACTGTAGTGAGGAAAATTTTATATGAAAGAAAAACAGTTGAACTATAAAACCAGCTTTTTTAATTTTAAAAAAAAGTTTCTCTTCTGCCAAATTTTATTCTTGCTGTACTTTTATTTCGTGTGATTAAGTGATTATTGAAATTATTTTAGTTCTTCGAGGAATTAAAATAATTTAATAAACACAATTAGGTATCTTTGTCATTAAATTGACAACAATAATAAGAATAAAATATACCAACGGATTTATAATATTACATAAATAAATAATATATGACAAATCGCGCAGTTGAACGTGTTTTTTTTTCATCGAACAAAAAGTTAGGTGCACCGCAGTCCATCGTCTACTACGAATTTCAAAAACCTTTTCCACCCAGATTTCTAATAAGAAAGCAAGCGCTTCCGAGCTAGTGAAGTGAAAATAAATATGTATGTCCAAAAGTGAACAACAATTATATTAAAAGAACAAATACTTAGATATTTAAGATATTTCTTGTCAATTAAATATAATTAGATTTTAGTTTAGAGAATTATTAAGTAAATTCACTTTGAGGAAAAATATAATATTGATAAGTATCAACAAAGATGTTGACAGCATGCAAACTTAGTTAAAATCTACACTAGTTTTGATAAATGTACTCGTACTAGGTATATAATAGTTTTGTGATTGTGAGTGTAACCTCGGCGAGTAATTGTATAATGTTTTCTAGTATGCCTTTTGAATGAAATAATTTCAAAAAAGGCGAGACTGTAGGCCACAGTCCTACACGCTAGCCCAATTCGGATTGAGTACTTATTTTCGTATTTTCAAGGGTATAAGACGAAAAAATAAAACATCACAGTTTAATTTTTTCGTCTTTTTGGTATACGATGTTAGCGAGAGATATTAATTACAGCTAAATAATCACAAACTATTTAATAGTATAACAATAACAAAAAAAATTCGTATTACAATTTTTTTAAATAAAATTTGATTATAGTTTTCAAATCAAATAGGGTACTTTCTTCTCGTATCATAATGCTAATAAAACGTTTTTGCTTGTAATTTCACCAGCACCCTTACCCTTCAAAATCGGAACACAGTAATGCTGATATTACTGCTTGGCGGCAGAAATAGGTAAGGTGGCAGTACTACCCTGAACGAACTCTTTCACAATGAGCTCTACTGCTACTAAGCTAAGTCCCACGTGCCTGTAATTTCACCAGCACCCTTACCATTCAGATCCGGAACCAAGTAATGCTTAAATTATTGCTTGGCGGCAGAAGTGCGTAAAGTGGCAGTACTTCACAATAATTGTAGTCGACCATACGAGTATTGATTAGCCACACTTTACAATAAATAAGGTTACTTGTATTCATTGTTTATTTTTCCATTCACCACGATTTTTATTGTGATAATTTAAAGATAACTTTTAAAACTCGAACAAATGCTAAATACGAAATAATAAATATTCTGCTAAAGTTGTTTTTTCTCTGCAAATACGAAAATAATGTACAACTAGATCATTTTATTTAAAAAAATATATCTTTTAAGCTGCATTTAAAGTAGTTGTGAATATGTGGAGCGAATCCAAATTATATCACGTAACGAAAATGTTTAAAATTGTGGCAAATCGAAAAGTTTTTTTTTTATTTGAAAAATCATTATGCGGAGCCGTTTTCACCTCCTTTTCTAGAAATGGGTTGAACATAAAAAGTAATTATGTAGTAAAATAAAAGTACTAGTAGTTTTTTCTCACGTGCAATACAATTCTAGCACTGAACTTTGCCAATGATTGTAGACACAATGTAAAAAGTTGATTTAGTGGTGTTACGCGTCGTAAATTCTGATGTTGCTATTTGCGCATCCATGGTTTTATGGATGAATTCATAGAAATCTTAGCACAGTGGTATATTACTTACTCATATTCTTCCTTTTTTACTACCTTTGATTTACGGAAATTATTACTAAATGTGTTTTTGTTTTCTTAGCAAAGCTCCCTTAATCAATGTTTTAAAAAGTCACAAGAAAACCGCCGACAATTTCTAGTCTGATCATTATGCTTAGCATATGCCTTGCGTCACATCGTTCAGGAATAATTGCCGGAGCAGTCAGTACATGCTAATCCATCTAATTTATACGCGCGATAACTTCAACGCTGTTTATTGTAATTACGTTTATTAAAACATTTGATACTTCAGTACCTCTCTGTACGTTGTATGATGTTTATGCGAACCGCAAAAATCATACTTAAAAAAGATATAGCACATCGTATAGGTACATACGCACACAAACACACTCAACATACAGTGCCATACAGCCCCGCACTAGGGAAACCCTGTGTCTCGGGTGCCACGGACACATACATAGACAACCACAAATTACACCCAAACTCACGAGAGAAATAAACGTAGGCCATCGAACCTGGGACCTCTGCGTGCCAGTCCGGCATGGTAACCGTTCGGCCACTGACATAGTTTATTATATTTTTATAGGTACGTTTTGTAAGGTCAAATTTAATGGAATAGTATGAATTAGATCAGGTTTATTTTATAACATAACTGGTACCAATATTTCGATAATGAAAAAATAAATTTTTAAGTGCCAAAAAGAAGAGGCAAGACATTCATGAATATTTAAGAATTTCTAATTTTACCTACGCTGAAACTTTTCAAGGCTCAACCTACTTTAATGCCTGCGCAAGTGAATAGGTATCCAGTTCTGTTAATAGGCTATCTAGCCTGCATGAATTTCTATATTATAGAGAGACATGGAGACAATGCCCCAATGGGCAATCTATTTGAGTAATTATGCGCTAAGGGCCATTGTCGGCCATCTTGCAAGCGTCGAATGAGCTTGTTCGCTGAATGCCTGCTTGTTATGTACCATGTTTGTGATCACGGGCGACACTGCCCATAGTGCCCCGGAGTGTCTTCAATGACACTAGACATAACTTTATTGCGCCACTTTGATCCCAAGTGCACAGTTTAATGTTAAAACATTTTCAGCCACCGACACGTCCAATATAACAAAACTTTACCCAAAGTTTTACGTCTCAAACCTAAAATGAAAATTTCGAGAAACGAAACTCGAAATGCTGTTTAATTATAACACTAGATAAGTTAACAATCTCGAAACCAAACTCTGACTGCGGCTTATCTGGCGCCAAATGTTTCAAAGGAACTTTTAACGAGTTGGAAGTTGAGCTGACTATAGTGTGCAGTGCGAGTGTAACGCCGCCGCCTTCGTAAGATTAATTAAACAATTGCACGATGACTCCTTGAAAACACTCCGACATGTCTCGGCCTGTCGCCGCCAACCTTGCCAAATTAAAGCCATAAATCAAAATCCAACGATCGGAAAGAGAAATGTAATAATAAAGAACTAACCAGTTCACAGCAGTACTAAACGACTTGAGCGAGATTACTTCCATCTTTCAGTTTGTGGGAAAGAAAACAATAATGACTGGTGGGTAATCCGTGCAATGAGGACAAGGAAATTGAAATATGCACATATGCCGGTTACGAAATGTTAACTTGTGTATGTGTATTGACCCAGGTGGGATGCGCATTGATAGAGTCAGCAAACTTCGATCCAACAATTGTAGTTTATGTAACTGGTACATAATGAAAGGCATTAAAATACGAGTGTGAGTTCTCACGAGTGTTTTAATGCCTAATTATGTACAGCTATATACACTGCTTTGTCTATACACATATTATCAGCTGTCTATGATGTGTTCAGGAACCGCATGTAACGACCGGCGTTGCGGCATTGATCAGAGTAATAATTATTAGTAAAATTATGCAAAAAAACTTATTTCTCACGCATGTCACGCAACCGTATTTTTTTTTAATTCATAGACAAACTAGAGTCGGCCTCAACTATCATATCGTTCGATATCAAGTAACGTGTGAGATTTATTAAAATTGTTTGTTATTGACATTTCATATCGAATAAAACTTCATCTCGACTGATATTAGAATAGAGGTCGAATCAAATTGTTTTTGTTTTTCAGAGATGTTCGAAATTTGATAGATGTTATTATTATGAAAAAATAACACTTTCACAGATAAGAAATTTTATCTAACAAAACAGTTTATCTTTATGGTAGTCGTAATTTGCGGTTTTTTAATACCTCATACAGGGCTTATGATAAGTGTGTATATAAAATTTTCTGTTTCATAGTTTGCTACAAATAAAAGGCTTAGCCCAACGATTAATGAAATTCGATTATTTACGCAGGACCATTCGTTGAGTGGCTTGAAATTTACAGCCGGGAGAAAGAAGGTGAGTTTACATCGAGTTCGTTCGGGGCGGCTCGTAACTCAACCGCAATTTATGTGCGTGCCGCGTGCGCCGCGCGGGTGACGCGTTAAAAGATTAGTCGTAACGCCGACGCCTAGAGCGTTGCGAAAAATGCCATCCTGAAACGCGGATGCTACATTGTTTTAAATTAAAAATTGTACCCGCTTTGTCGGGAGCAAAGTTAGAAAAATATAAATTCACTCAATAAACAACTCTCAACCGCGCAAAGAAAAAGTAGGTCACTAACTTTTACTGTAACGCCGAAATTAAAGCTACTAAATTGTAGACTAGCTTCACACATTGTAGTACTCATAGGTTTGTTATGAATGTTAGAATGGCTAAATCAAATCTACGTTGTTGAATCAATACGCAAACCTGAATGAAGAAACTTCCTGGTTCTAATTTACACGTTTAAAAATTAACGGTTGAAACGTGAGTGAAACGCTGAAATTACAGATGCGGGTAGTAGCGGAACAGTTTACTGCAATGAAGCAATGCAGAGCATTGTAAGCATTGAATTCCCGACTGATTCTGGTCGACTATTGTATTGTCACGATCAGCGGAACACGAAACCATCGCCTTGTTCAAATGAAAACTTGAGATCGTAGAGTTGGTTGGACTCAGTTGTAATTGCTGTACCTGAAACCTTGAATAATAATCTTTTACTACGTATCTACTGAATTTATGAGTAATAGAAATAAAAGACACCCGTTCGATAAGGATTCATTATCAACTTTTTAAAATATAATATAAATTTAAAATATAGTTTAAAAATAAAAACCACTAAATGATCAAATATACAAAAAGTGTAATAAATTTCCAAAAACCACTCACGTTGACGACACGGCTGACACTAATATGAAAAAGAAGTAAAAGTACAAAAGCTAACTTCAGAAACAGACGGTCACTAAAGAATAAAAATAAAACTTCGAAAGGCTAACTTTAAGCAAAGACAAAAAAAAGGAAAAAAGAATATAAAAACAATACAAAGTAGAGGGCTGAAATATAATTTAAGAGAAAAATAAACAAGGCGTCGCGGACAGAAGGAAAGTTTACGAACTGACGTGAGTACGCACAAAATCGAATGAGTTTTAAGTACTCATCCACAAGGCCAGCCAGGCATTCACACAATACACACTATAGCCGCAGGCGCAGAGATCTTTTCGAAAGCCACACAAACTGGAAGCCTGGTGACACTGCAAAAGTCTATTGAAAGCGACTACACCGAACACCAGTAAGATATCGCGATAAAGTATGGATGCAAGAGCCAACCCAACAGCGGCGGATACCACATAATCAAATAAGTTGGAATACGGATGCTAGAAGGCCGAACGCACTACATGCGGTAAAAACGGGTGTAAATAGATGGGCGCATTAGCAACATCATGTACACCATATATCGCAGTGATGGGCGAAAAGGTAATAATAGCGCAAGTGTCCCACAAACAGATGAATGGAGCACTAGTGCCCAATCCCCCACTGTCTGACGACTGAATCGCAAGGTGCAGATGTTACGGCGACTGAATTCCGCTTCTGCAACGGCAATAGCTACTCGCCTCTCACTCTTAACACACACGTCGAGCGCTCAGCAGCCAATAAGCGCTTCAACGCAGTCAAAGCAACAGAGTTGGACGTTTGATGACTTCCCATCTTCCGCTACAGATTGCGCGCGTTCTGCCTATGCAACCACGAGCTCGCTCTACTTTAATAATTTGACACTGGTGCTCCAAGTAAGGACGCTTTCTTTGCAAAAGACAAAACTCACAAAATATTTAATTAATAACAAAATTATTAAAAAAACTTTTTTAAATTATTCACTGCACTGATATTATTTGAATGAAGCTTAATAGATTAATTTTCATTCAAATCATTCTTATTTTTTTCGTCACGCTTCGTTTTGAAGGGTAAGTATACTGGTGAAATTACAGGCACATAGGACTAGTCAACTTTGCGATGCGAAAAGCTCTGAGTGGCATTACAACTGTCATGATAGGCGTATTGCTAACCACCAGGCCCACGACTTGTTCGTCCATCGCTTGATATCATAAAAAAATTCAAAGTTGTCTTATACTTAGTTCGATGATCGATTCCTAGTTTGACATTCCACATAAGATTAGGCCTTAGTTGTCCCCAAGTAACATCCGGATGAGTGTTCGAAGAATCGTCAACAAAAGCCCTCTCAAATTGTTTTCCTTTGACAACTTGTTTGTGTTCTTTGACAAATGAGTAGTAAGGCGAGGGAGACAAGTTTTACGACACATTCAAGGCTGTTATATAGTCTTTCATTTTAGGGTAGGACATAGCATAGTAGAATACTGTTTGTTACAAGTTCCCAAACTCCTATGGATCTTAAGGTTTTAGCCTTTACAACTTCGTAATGACTGCTTTATTGGGGTAAACTAATAAAATACCTTATTGCGTCGGAGCTTCATTGGTATTAATAAACCATGGAAATTTTTATGAACTGATATTTACCAATAAGACGGTGTAATTAAGGCCGGATTAAAGCAAACTACCGCTGCGGGACTGATGATCAATTTACCGCCCATTTTTGTTTAATGTGATGTCATGGTGGAGGTTAGCAGACAAATGGCTAATTAGGAAATCTTGGACAATAATTTTGTCACTGCAGCAACGCAACACATAAACAATGACGTGTTTTTCTAATTACTTATGTCACCAATGTAACAACACCTACATACTAACATATCGTCGGCTAAATTTGAAAACGTCGTAACTCCGTTTTTTAACGAAATCTTTTTTTTTACTTTTCATGAACTATATCGGGCAATGAAAGCTTTAAATATAATTTGTATACTCTTTTTTAGTTATAAAATAAAACTACAATGACAGAGTCATATGGTTATTTCTAGTAATTCTGTTTGTCTACCTACTCAAAAGATCACAATAATGGAGTTTACGAGGTTTATGAATTTAACCGACGATATGTATCTTAAACCGTAGACATTTTATGACAGTAATGCTATGTAAAAAAAAATTCAAAAAAACATCTAGTACACTTGTCTAGGATGAGTTCGTAGAAAACGAAAAAGGTAGCAAACATTGACCACTGGATTTGCTGCCTCCAAGTCTGGCTTTCTGGGTTATGGTCCATAAATTCTGGGCTGAATTAACAATAAACTGTGTGTCTGTACTGTAATGGAAACAGCTATCACACCACACATTTTATTTTCGTGCAAATCTGTACTAAATGCTCTATACCCGCGCTACCATGCTTTATGTCTACTGCAGCAAGCGGAATGCCTATTTTTCGCTAGGGTAAAACACAAAGAGTAATAAGTGAATAAATTTTATTCACTGCAAATGAATGTGCGCTCATAATCATAAATGGTCTTAATGTAATCACCGAAAATTACTGCTCGCTACACCAGTGAAACTTTATTAGTAGTTACCTCTTTTGCATAAATAACCATATTAAACAAACTGCATAACGACATTGAATAATGTGTAGCTATATGGCGTCGCGTAATGAAACAAGCCAGATGTACAAAATATAGAACGTTCTTTATGGAACACGCTTTCGCTATTACAACAACTCCAATTTGAAGAGACCCTTCTGATTGTACGCTGTTACTACCTTTTGATCAGTTTAGGAAATGATAAGGGAGGCGAGAGAGATCAGGCTAAACCGGCGAAGTAAGTCGCGCTGCCAGTGAGCGTGCGATTCAGCTCATATTATGTACGATTCTAACACAACGGGCCCTGATATAATATTAACAAACAAAATATTTATATTTCGCTACATAAATTCGAGCAGAATAGGGAAAGAAAAAATAAAAACGTATTTCTAAGTCAAATAAAAAGAATTAGGAGTATGGATTTGCAAAACATTCGCTACTGTGTAAATATTTGTAGAAAACCAGAAAATTTATCGTCCCGATTCCATTGGTGGCGAACAGGTGGACATTAAATTAACTTTTACATTTTAATTGATAGCCCCATAGCGCTTTTGAAAAACACGATCTCAATTTGGTAAAATATGAGGGAATTTCAGATAATCCTTTTAAATAAAGTGTATTAATTATATTCAGTATTGTCACACGGTCCTTGAAAGCTGCTCATATTTCAGGGTAAGTTTGTACGATCATTTTTTGCTACGTCCGGTGTGATTAAGATTAATAATTGCGCCCTAAATTTTTATAGGTCATATTGATAGAGCGGCTGTGGTCGAACTCATTACCCTATGGGGTTGGGTTGGGGAGGTTCGAGAGGGCCGCGTGGGTGTGGCGGGACTTCATGGCGACAGCCGCGGGGAGAGGGAATGTAATATCAGTAGAGTGGTGATATTGCGGTTTCGGCTTGTATGTTCATCTGCTGTTCTAATAAACTAAATATATTGACATAATTATTACAGTTTTAGCTATTGTCGATTTTATTGTGTGTCAATAAAAAGAGGTGAACGACTATTAAATAATAAAAATATATATGAAAGGTTTGTAGGAACTCATTCGTAAAACTATTGATAGACCAACAAAAAAATTTACGACGTGGAACATCACTAAATTTACGTTTTTAGAGTTTGGTAGAATTGTAAATAGTAAGTGCTACACTCGTAATACAGTTTAGATAAAACGGTAGTTACTGTTTACGATCAACACCATTTTAAAAAAGAAGTTAGTAACGACTTTCCCCTACATCGATTTGGTACATAGAAAAAAAATCTTTCGATTCGAAAAACGACAGTCTTATATAGTTTTATTAACACTGTGGATAATCTACGGTACTACTCTCGACATCCGTCAACGAAAGGACGGGCCCGTTCAAAACTGTCAAACGGCCCGTTCGAAACGTCAAATTTCGCGTTTTCATACATTGTTAATTCTAACCCCAATCGAAACTCAAACTACGGATTTTGTGCTTTGAGAGTAAGGCCCCGGCTGTTAACCTTTGTTTTAATTCATTTCAATTATAGTCAAAAGAAAATACTTTATGCTTTATTATTTGTGGTTAAAGTACTTTTGTACAATACTTATACATATTTCGGGTTTAGCATGGGCACTTCATATATACATAAAGAAATTTATTAGAATAATAGCAAATATCCAATCAACATGCAGTTGTAAACCTATATTTAAACTGAATGATAAAAGAATTGTATCATTATATTTATGCTTTTTGATGTTAATTATTGTGATCTAAATTTTTATATCGGTTTTGACATATTTCATAATTGTAACAATTAATGACACAGCTTGTATGAGAGATTCATAATTAGTTAACTTATTATCATTGTAGTGCCCTTACAGCGTTTATGTGCTAGAATCTCTGTTAATCCACATGAAACAATGTATTATAAATTATATCAAAGTCTGAAAACTTTAACTTTGTCCTGCTTATATATATATGAAATATGTAAATTTGTAAAAAACACCCAGAATTCTTCATATAGCGAAAAGATATACTAACTAGTCACGCCATAACAACAGATTAATGTTACCTATCTCGTAACTGATTTTACACACTCAAACAGCTCCTTGGTAGTGTCCATAAAAATATGTGAAAAACTGCCCAATTCTTCCAAGGACGAAACCAATGATAAATGCTTCATTGAAAAACTAAAAGAGCTCTTAATAGGTAAAAAATATTTCACCCTGCAATAATATTTCAACGATACATTGACCTAAAACTACTAGAAATACACATAGGAAATGAAACTATTTTTTTATTATTTTTAAATTGTGTATATTTGTTTTTTCAAACAAACCAACGTTTCGGGCCCTTTACAGGTCCTATGCGTCAGCTGTGACATGTGAAAAATTAATTTCGTTTCCTATGTGTAACAATCGCGAAACTTAAGAACTCGATATGTATACTAAAAGTACAGTTAACACTAATATATAAACAAATATTTATTTTAAAAAATTATATTGATACATATTATAAATAAATTAAAACAAAAAATAAATTATGTTCATTTTATGGTAAAAATCACATCTTACTTATTTTCTAAAAAATTCTATTTAATAAATAGAAAATACAATAAATGTTATATAGCGCTATTTTCTGATTTGAATTTGTAACTGTACAAAATATGAAAAGCATTATTCCTAAATTTCAAAATATTCTCCTTTCTCTCACTCTCTTTACAATTTGCAGTGCCCTTACAAGGGCCATAATAATAATAAATCATTTATTTCAGGCCATAGCCCATAAGATAATGGTGTTAGTTACAAAAGAAAACCTTAGAACTATGTGAGTATCACTACATTGAATTTTGAGATATTGACAGAAAATTTAAATATTAAAATTTGGAAAATGCACAATTATTATTTAATTTGACCAATTGTAATGTTTACCCAAAACTTTAAAATTGTACAGTCAAAACGATGGTCAAACATCCTCAGGATGCCATTGCCACTGTCACGCACGCGCTTTAGCAGAGACGACACTTTTTTACGCCTAATGTCATAAAAGTCATCTGTTCGCGCTTCAGCAAACATGCACTGCAGTGCCGTGGCAGTCCCAACAGCATCCTGAAGATGTTATTGTATTGTACTCGTATTGAGTTGTATGTACGCTGTGTATATCTAACCCATAGACTACTCGAATACATTGACTGACAAAAAGCTTAATTATTAATGCGCTGTTAACTTAACTATAAGCCTTTTCCATCCAATGTAATATTATGGTAAATGCAATAATAGTATTTTATGGAATCGTTGCTTAATGAGGGTTCATATAGCCGAGATAGGTACGAGATTTTAAGACCTATAATTATGTAATGATCAATCATTACATAATTAGGTCCATATAAAAATACAATACTTTTTCTACGAGTAAGTAAAACTGTGAAACAGAACCAATATTTAACGCATATTTTGTTACAATCCATGACAACAAACGAATTTTTAAACCATTTATTAGGGCAGGCAAAGGTTCCACGACGTATTTAAAGGAAAGCCAAACAAACGCTTCAAAACAAAAAACCAAAGAGATAGAATACAACTGGCCGAGTATATTATATTAATATATTTTAACCAATATTTTTTTATAAAGATTGAGTTTTAGGCCAATTTAACCAATCAGGAGGCAGCACAGCGTTTGAGTAGCGTAATTAATTTTGAGTTCTTTTTTTTAAACTCATTACAGTTCTGTGTACAAAACTTTAATGAATTTTTTCAGCTCAGTGTTGAGTACCATAGACAATAGAATTTTTATTCAGAACGAAAACGAGCGCCTTGTTATCATTGACTTACAATTATATGGACGTCGGGTCCGCACTGAAAAGTGTCCGAACTTATAGGGCGTTAAAATCGTATACAGACCGTCATTCACGCTTTAGTCTTCGTTTGTTCGGCTGACAGCGAAGCAAGCAAAATTAGACAATACTGCGATGACATTACAATTTCAATTCAACGTTTTAGCTTTTTCATATTCCTTTACATGTCACTACGTTTAAATAGGTTGACTTGGGACATTTTTTCGTGGTTTTTGTATTAGACCCGTCGTCCACTTATTTGTAAGTGAATGCTTGTTATGGTTTATGAAATTATATTGACATGAAAGTACAGGAGTAGAAAAAGATTATTATTGAATTGTATTGAAGATTCATTATATCATGAAGTACACGATTTAAACATCTTATTACAAGAGTCTCTCACTCTTTCTTTCTCTCGCTCTCTTTTGCTCTGCAAAAAAAACAGAATAACTATTTTTGTAGTAGTGAGATTAGCTTACTGGTTCATCATTAGCTTTCGCCTCCGCTGCTTTGCGCAACCGTACCCAACTCGGTAAATGCAACTACACATAACTTTCTAAACTAATTACATTTCCTAGACTTTAAGTAAGACGCCAAACCACCACATTAATTCCAGTGTTCTCGTCAAACATATCCTCTTTTACGGATATTATTCATAACAAATGAACAAAATTCATTACGCGTTCGCTCAAATTACACATACATCACACCGCTTGTAAGTTAAATTCTCATATTCCAGCAAAACCTCTGCAAATTGGTCTTAATTTACTCAAAGCGTATATGCCTAGTCGTGAGCACATTTAGCAATATCACTTTAATAAAGTACGCGAGAATACCCAACGGTATGATACGTTTACATGAAATGACTTCCGTTAGAAGACTTTACCACAGATTGTTGTAATTTGCTTTGTATTTGGAGTGCAGATTTTGTTAAAAATTATATTATAGTGACAAAATAAACCTTGTTTCTCCGACCGCATCTGAAACAGAGGCCGTAGATTTGAATTCAAATATGCACCTTTGAGTTTCTCATTCTAAAATTTACTTTTTGGTGATGGGAAAAATCGTGATGAAACCTGCACGTTCACAACCTTCGAAAACGTGTAAAGTCCCCAACCCGCATTGAGCTAGCGTGGCGACTCTAGTCTAAACCCTCGAGGAGACCCATGCCTAGCAGTGGGACATATAAATGGGTTGATGATGATGACCAAATAGAAAACAAACTTTATTTATATGCAGTGCATAGAGCCTTGAGAGTCGTAATGTTCTTGAATATTTTAAATTTTCAATTGAATTTTAACTGTTTAATTTTACTCAGGTATATAATGTGTTCTTGTTAATTTTTAAGTAGCAGTAGAGCTCCTTGTGAAAGAGTTCGTCCAGGGAAGTACTGCCACCTTACTTATTTCTGCCGCCAAGCAGTAATTTCGACTCATCCGAAGAACAGAGTCTGATGTCAGATCTGATGATAAATACATAATCTCGTTATTTGAAATAAATCCTACCTATAGGAGTTTTCATAATTTTTATATCTTATTTCGTTTCGGACATATAAAATCGAACACCGGTCGATCCACAACGAACAAAATGTTCTGAGAATAAGCAGTCTTACACATAGGCCTTTGTTCTACGGATGAGTAGATTTGAACATTCTCTGCGTTCCAGTTTTGACGGCTAAGGGAATCGCGCTCAATAAGAAAGGTTTCATTGGTTTATTCAAACAATGCGGAAGATATTATTTTTAAAGTAAAGTGTAAATTTTTTGTGAGTCACACTTTTCCAAAATTTATAGAAAATATTATAATGGTATCGATTTCTTGTAGATTGTAAATAAAATTCTTTTTCGGGATGTAAATCGCGTACATTTGTTTTCCAAACAAAATAAGGTAGGTTTTTAGTAGCAGAAGTGCTTCCTGTGAAAGAGTTTGTTCAAGGAAGTACTGCCACCTTACCTATTTCTGCCGCCAAGCAGCAATAAGAACATTATTGCGTTTCGGTTTGGAAGGATAAGAGTTGTGGTGAAATTACAGACACAAGGGACTTGTCAACTTATATCTCAGGGTGACTGGCGTAGTGGTAGTGCCCCTCAGATCTTAGTTATTTAAAACGTATCATTTCACAGCGTGAGTACTCAATTACTCAATAGCTGAGCATTTTCACATTTGTTTTATTATTAATTTGTAGTCTTTTTTATAGTAGATATGTTAAACATAGTATTTTATGCAATCGTTGCATAATGAGGGTTCTTAAAGTGCCTAAGTAATGGTTGGTGCCTAAGTAATGGTACGAGATTTTAAGAGCTAATTATGTAATGATTGCATATAATACTTTTTCTAAAAGTAAATAAAATAATGAAACATAAGCATTGTTTAGTGTATATTTTGCTAACAATCCTTGATACAGCCTCTTGATATATTTAAACGGAAGCCAAACAAACGCTACATAACAAAAAACCAAACAGACAGAACAGAAGTGGGCAAGTACTGCTTATATTTCAACCAATCATTTTATAACAAAGGTTTATCCCAGTTGCAAGATCTCTAGGCCAATTATTAAACTAATCAGGATGTTAGATATTTTAATTAACAAAAATATGTTCTTTTTTTGAAACTCATTATAATTCTGTGTACATAACTATAATACTCATTATCTGTGTGAAGAACTATGTATAATGAAATTACCCTTGGCCCAGGTGGACATACGTGAACCCCGGGAAGAAATAATGAACCAGACAGGTTCTCAGTTCAGTAGCGAGTACCATAGATAATAGAATTTTGATCTGAACTAAAAAGGGCGCCTTTGTAATATTGTTGAAATTATAATTGACAGATACAGGAGTAGAAACAAACGTTTTTATATTTTTCTTTTTTAGTTTTTTTAAGATTGCTATTTTCTTAAATTATATTTTATTTCAGCGTGGTAAATATTACTTACCACAACATTGTTCGAGCAATCCCTTGGGTACACAGTTATAGACATACGTAATCCGGCTAAACATATAACGTAATAAAACAGATGCCAATCTCAATCAGGTCTGTATTATGTGAGTTTTACTTTAATATTCATATAAAACAAAAATAATATGACTTTTCCTAAGGTGGATTTTTTTATTATAGTTGCTGGTATTTAACTTACCAGTTTGTAAGTAAGTACATATCTTTACTTAAGTAATTTATGTAAATTTGTTGCTTATTTTAACAGTGAACCCAAAAATGCTTTCGGAAAGGAGATCGGTGCAACGCTAGTGGCAAGATAGCGCAGGATTTTAATTTGAAAGACAAAGAAATTTGATCTCTCTATATTAGTTCTGCAGTCATAATAATTAATATATAAATTCATTATTACCCGACTGCGTGAGGGTTATGTTTTTCAAGTGTATGTGTGTATGTATGTCCATTTCTTTTTCACGCTGTTCAGCCTAAGCTGCTTGATGGATTTAGACATATTAGGTGTTATTAGATTCGTCTTGATTGTGGGAGTGTCATAGGCTGTAGTGAGGGGGAATATTTTTTTTATCTTTCCAGGTAAATATTTTTGTGGTCGGGTTTTTGTTTTTTTCAAATAATTTTTAGACTTGTTTTATTGATACTGCATTACTCTATTAAGATATTTTATTATTTAAAACCAATTTAATACTTTTATTATTTAATTTATTATTTATTTATTTATTTATTTAAACACTTTATTGTACCACAAGTAACTTAAAAATTTTCAGAAATAATTTAAATATTTGTGTACAAAGGCGAGTTTATCCCATAAAGAGATTGCTTCCAACTAACCTTTGAAAATCTGAGAGGAAAGTTAGTTTTTGGGGTGGCGCTAAAAATAGATCAGTAAAGAAATGAAATATACTATACTCAATAAATACACAGATAAATTTAATAAATCAAATGTACATACGAATACATATACATATATTAAGTAATGTTGATACATTAATACATACAAAGTCTATAATAAAATGAATGTACTAATAAAACTATAAATAAATATATCAAATGTAAATAAATATTTCAAAAGCTCTAACATGTGGAGTTTGAACAATCCCAAAACTTCAAAAGAGCACTCTTGAAAACCCGAACCGAAGGCGACTGTCTGACCTCGACCGGGAGAAGGTTCCACATACGGGCAGCATTTACTATGAACGAGTTCGAATATTTTTGGGAACTGTGTTGTGGAAGGACGAGGGACAAATTGGTGCCAGAACGCAAGCGGTCACCCATAGCCTGACGGTATTGAAAACGCTCACGTAGATAGCTAGGTGAAGTGGGATGGAACAGGATTTTATAGAGGAAGCATAAGATGTGAGCATTTCTACGTAAACGAATAGGCAACAACTTCAACTCATCTCTAAACTTGGAAATGTGGTCGTACTTTTTCAATCCAAACACAAATCTGATACATTGATTTTGCAGCCGCTCCAATTTATTAAGAAGGTTCTCCGAAAGATCAAGATAGGAGACGTCACCATAGTCCAGAATAGGAAAAAAAAGAGTGCGTATGAGCATAAATTTGGTAGACAGAGGAAGAAAGTACTGCATCCGCTTGAGGGAATGAAGTGATGCAAAGATTTTACGACTTACATCGGCGACATGCTCCGACCAAGAAAGTGTCTGATCTATTATGATGCCCAAATTTTTAACTGAAGTGGAAAAAGGAATAATGGTGTCATTCAAAACTAAATTGGGCATCACCATAGACTCAAACTTGGAGATGGAATGGCGACTGCCAATAATTATGGCTTGGGACTTTTGTGCATTTAAAAGAAGTCCGTAGCCTTAGCCCATACCGAAACCTTTTGTAGGTCGGAATTCAATGTTCCGATAGCAGTAACTACATCTGCAGTATAGATTTGAAGGTCATCGGCATAGAGATGGAAAGAAGACTTGAGTGATGATGTAATTCCACCGATAAAGACGAAAAAAAGTATAGGTGATAAAACCCCACCCTGCGGAACGCCAGCCGTAAGGCTACACCAGTCTGAGTGCATGTCACCGGTCTTTACGAGCTGGGAACGACCAAACAAATACGAACGAAACCAGGATTCGGCTAAGGGAGGTAGATTTAAAGTTCTAAGCACAGTAAGAAGCAAATTAAAATCAACAGTACTGAAAGCACTGCTGAAATCCAATAAAGTGAGGACTGTAACTTTTTATTTTCTATATTGAGACGAATGTCGTCAGTGATTTTCACCAGAGCAGAAACCGTGCTATGGCCCGCTCGAAAACCAGACTGCAGATGGTTGAAAATATCGTAACGTAGGAGGTGGTCAGTGAGTCGATTATGGACATAGTGCTCAAGGATTTTGGACAATACAGGAAGTACGGAGATAGGGCGGTAATGGGAGAAAGAAGAAGGATTTGATTTTTTAGAGAGAGGAATTACATGGGCTTGTTTCCATACAGTGGGAAACACACCACTGGAAAGGGAAAAATTGAGGATATGAGCTAGGATAGGAGCTACTAGGTCCTGTATTGGAGTGATCATATCAAGACTCAAACCGTCATTACCAACAGCCTTCGTGGTGACATACTTAAGTATTTTCAACACATCTGCTGTCGTAACCTTCCCAAAATCAAAAAACTCTGAAGCAAGACAAGGTGCATTGGCCAGGACAGATAAAGTTCGCGATTTTATGACAGAATCTAAACATACTGGGGAAGATGCAAAGTAGTCGTTCAGCGCGTTAAGATCGACATTGAAGGGAAAGACATGATCAGCTTTACCGATACCCAGTGACTTCAAATATTTCCACATCTTAGTATGCGGACAATCTTCGATAGTGGAGTGAATATGTTTACGCCTGGCGTTCCTACAGAGCTTGTTGCAGCGGTTACGTAACTCGATGTAGGACCCACTGTTGATTTCGGTTGGATTCTTCTGCAATCTGATACGTGCTCTGTTGCGCCTCTCCATAACCTCCTTGATGTCTGGCGTGAGCCAAGGGGCGGGGAAATGTTTGACTCGGACAACTTGAAGAGGAGCATGCTTGTCAAAGATGGTCAAAATAATAGAGTTAAAAGCTTGAACCATTTCATTCACGTCCTCCGCTCCAAACACCTGCTCCCAATCAGAATTCAGCACATCATCAAAAAGGGCATTTTTGTCTATTTTACAATAATTGCGGAGCATTAAGGATTTATGTCTGCGCTTAGGTGGATGAATTTTGAACGAAGCATAAATCAAATCGTGTGAAGAAAAAGCAGCAGCATTAAACTGCCCATGAGAATCAACCAGCTCAGGAGAAGAAGTGACGATCAGATCAAGAAGGAAAGGTTGACCATTATGCGGAAAGTGAGTGGGACACAACTCGAGGCAGTTCAAATAAAGTGAGTGGAAGAGTGAAAGCAACTTCCTCGATCGGCAGTCACTCTTAACAAGGCAGGTATTGAAGTCACCCATGAGTATAATATGTTCGTAGCGGGTATGTAGATCAGCCAGAACCGACTCTAGTTGCTCAAAGTAGTCAACTCTTAGGTGAGGACTGTAAAAAACTCCCAGTAGGGCCCTAGTGTGGTGAAGAGTGACTTCCAAAAAAAGATATTCAGGAGAGTCCGCGCTAGTCACCGACTGTGCTACGACCTCGCAGTCAATTTCACATCGTAGATAAATCGCTACGCCACCTCCACCAACCATCCTCATACAACCGCCCTGGGATCCAATGGTGTAGGCTCGATCATTACGAATGAGTCTAAAACCTGGTAAAGGGTACTGAGTAGATGGTAGTGAAGGTTTAAGCCATGTCTCGGAAATAAGGACTGCATGAATATTTTTGCTGGTGAAAGATGTCACGAGATCGTTATAATGACTAGCAAGGCTTTTATGCTTAATAACTTAATGCTAATATGCACAACGTTAAAGTTTTTCGATAGATTTATTTTTTATTTTTGTGTATTAATTTGCTTGTCTTTATAGTATTATGTTACTACCAATCGAACTGCATGCGCGAAGTCCGTATAATAAAACTCCATGCAGACGAAACCGACTGCACGCAGTCGAGATCGATCGCGTCTATCTCAGGTGCTCAGAGTAAAAATTAACGTCGAGACGAAAGCACGGACCGAATTAAATAAAAGCTAAGGAACAATTCTTTCATTCGACGATTTAATTTATTTTTATTTATTAATAAACTACTATAAATAACTACCTTTTGGAGGATAGTATTAAAATAGCCCAAGTGGCAAGTGGCATTTTTCTCCGTTCGTTAAAATTATTAATTAGAAATTACATATTACAAAATTAATTAATTACGAATGGATATAGAAGTTTAAGAAATGCGAGTAAATCAGTATTCAGTATTCGTTTGTTAGCTGACATACAATACAATAAAATTGCATTACATGTGCTGTAAAGACCGCTAAGAAACGAACTTAATAATAATTATAACTTTAAAAAAGCTGACCTCATGTTAGTGGAATTACATCTATTTGCCAAGTGTTATTGAAATCAATTAACGGAAGGTGGATGAAATCCGATAAACTGGATTCACCCCCTAATTTACCACTTTTAGAGGTGGAATATTTTCTTCAAATCTGAATGAGATCACTACTGAGATAACCCCTTTTCAATAAAAAAACACTGAAATCGGTGCACAAATGTCGGAGTAGTCAAGTAACATACAGACAAAAGCAAAAAAATGCAGTCAAATTCAGGACCTCCTCCTTTTTTGAAGCCGGTAAAAAACAAATATACACGATTAAGAACCGAAAAAATAGGTTTATTACCAACGTACAAGCATCGCGAAAACCTAGAAAATACCTCGTATAATTATTTATTCTATTTTGTTGAAGATCATTTTAAAATTTTTCAATTGAAAACCCCCTAAAAAACAGAAAAATATGTTTCAGGCAAAGTCATCCTACGAAAACGCACTAAGTCGAGTAGTAGTGATAGTAAGGTTACTTTAAGTTACTTGCGTCAGGAAATTAGAAGCAGGTAGCGCGTGTCTGCGCGCCTCCTGTTACAGATATCGTTATTAGGTGACCAATATTTTTAAATTAAAATTTTGGTTGGATAATATAAGTATTATTGTATCTCTTTCGGTATTTCAACATAAGGTAATTTTGGAAATAATAATAATTTTATTGCAAAACACACAAAAATAGGTACAGAGGTGTGCCTAGGTCCCAAACTAGGATCCTCTGTACTATGGGTAGGTAGGTCTTAGTAGCTAGGTCAGTCAAGTGTATTGCCTTAAGTATATTACAATAAGGTTATAAAATATTAATAGTAGAACACCAAGAGAGATGGTTTACATTTAATTTTGATACATTCATAAATTTCTTACATAATCCAGCATAGTTAAATTTTTTCATAAACAACAAAAATAAACAGTCAACTTCAGTACCAACAAAGAACAAAAACATTTACAGAAAATTTTATTCTATAAAAGGATAAGATGCAGTAGATGCATGATCACCGTGACTATGGGACCTGTCAAAGGCCCGAAATGTTGGTTTGTTTGAAAAAACAAATACGCGACTTAAATCCGGAAAATAGTTTAATTTCCAAAATTACCTAATGTCACGGTCGCTGTGACCATGGGACCTGTAAAGGGCGCGAAACGTTGGTTTGTTTCAAAAAACAAATATACGCGATTTAAATCCGGAAAAATAGTTTCATTTTCTATGTGTAACAATCGCGAAAACCTAAGAACTCGATATTGAGTAATTTTTTTAACAAAAAAACTTGTCATGTAGTATTGTTGTTGAAACAAGTTTTTCATTCAAATATAAACATAAATCTAGAACAGAGAATTGGTGTAAACGTTTAATTTAACCGCCACGAGTCATTTGCAGGCGAGGCAATTTGATTTACTACCGAGATATGAGCATAAGACGGATCATTAGCACTGACGGCAGTGCACGTCTGACGTACAATGGAACCGACAAATTGTACTACGATTACATGTGTCAAACACTCTACCTTCTGTTGCATATTACGAGTACGTTGCGTACGTTGAACATCAACAAACAAATGTAATAAAAATGTGCGAAGTTAGTTTATTGTACACTCAAATAAAAATAACTCGGGAAAAATATTTGGTGTATGTACAGGCACAAGGGACTTTTAAGTTATGTCTCAGGGTGATGGACGCAGTGGTAGTATCCCTCAGATCTTCGCGATTTAAAGCTCTGAGTGGCACTGCAGCTGTGGACAGGCGTGTCGCTTACCACCAGGTGGATGATTTGTATGTCCTGTCACTTGATGACATAAAGAAAAAAATTAAAACGACGACTACTGTTCTCAATATATACAAAGACGATCTCCTTGTTGCTATTGTTATCAATGTTCGCCTTATATAGGTATAGTTGTTGATATTATAGTTTGTACAATTTGAAACATAAAAACCGAACAAGTACAAATACAACACTGCACATGCATATTGAAATTTTACATTGTTAAACATTTGTGTTTGAATCTGTGTTACGTTTTCACGGGTGGATGATTATAATACATATTTACATACGTATTCCAATAAAATGTAAATTCTAAAATACCTGTCCTCTCTTCATATGAGCATTATTCGTTTATAATTGACTTTCATATTTCGTAAAATTTTTATTTAACATTTATTGCATTTTCTGAATATACTTAAGTGTCCATCATGAGCAATCTGAAATAAAAAAGCGCAGTGTCGTATAACTGTAAATTCCTCTATCTCTACTGTTTTCTCACAGATGGCGCGAAACAAAGAGCTGCAGAAAAATTCGTAAGGTCTGGTGGTTCGTTCCGTAGCTCAGTTGAGAGAACGTCTGGCACGGTATGCTTGAAGGCGCTTGTTCGAATCCAGCCGGATCGATGAAATTTTTCTTAGTGTTCGATCTTTATATTCATAATTATAACAAACTAGTATAGCAATTTCACAAAAAATGAATTGAATATCGTGGTAGTAATACATTATGATATTCAATAAAATTAAAACTTATCTTACTTATATGAAAGTGAGTAAAGTGTCTGTTTAACGCCACCATATCATTGCGGGCTCAATCTCATATTTCCGCGTAACATTCATAGCGTCTTCAAAGCTTACTACATATTAGATTCATTATTGGAGGATATCGATGAAAATCTCTAGCATCCAATCTTGTGGGGATCGCTGGCTGGCGTATTCTTGTAATTTCTGAGGCATAATTTTATTTATTTGAGAGTACCCTCGTTCGAGCGGCGAGAACACCCCATTTACCGCTTCATTGACTTACAACGGCACTCCATAACGCTTCGCACATATTTCTGTAGCCTCTCCCACCAGATGTTAGATCCCTCGCACCTCATTATATTGTGGATGACATTTAATAAAACATTATGGGCCACCGCAAACGCTTTCCAATAACCGCCTCACACGAATACTTTGAAGTATTTTCCATATATGTACCTGTTCATTTGTAAAAGCATTGTATTCGTAAATTGTGATAATATGGATCACACATCATATTTGCTTAACTAAGTCTCTAATAGAAATGTCCATTACGCGCTCAGCATTACCGGAAAATTTATTTTAAAATCTAATTTCAACCATATCTATGTCCGGTTGGAATGTTAGGCTTTCCTATGCCATTTGCAGTTAGTTTAGAAATTAGTTAGCTAACAGGCATTGCATAGACATAAGTTATTTTAACTGAGTCAAACAGTTGACTTTGTTTGTTCAACAGTCGAGTTGCTTTTGTTGTGGTAATCAGTAGTCGTCGAAGCAGGGCAGTTGACAAATTGCAACTCATCTCGATTTACCATACAATTAGTTTCAGCGTATCCCGATACTGCGTTTATTTTGAAAATGTTTGCATTTATTGGTGTAATGTATTCCAAATAGGGAACTAATGGGCGGTGCGTTCACGGCTCCTGTATTGTGGTTGCTGTAAAATTCGAGACATGAAAATAAATTAAATTCAGCAATGAATGTGAAACGTCTGTTAAATATAAATGACGAACAATATTGAGGGGATACATTTTCCGGTTGATTCTCGAATGATTTTATCGTAAATAATTAAACAGCTAATAATGATGACGTACAATTAACTCAGTTAACTGGAACTATCCAGTACGGTACTAACCATATCACACTCAAATTAATCATGATCACATTATTTGTATTATATGTTCATATCACTATACAAGAATCATACATGAACCAAACATGGTGTAATCGTTTCATCGTCCCATACGTAGACCACATAAATACTGTCCCATACATTTAACATGACATTCACTTAGGCTTTAATTGACCTAGTCAAAATAGAAATAACAATAAGTTCACAGATAACGAAGCTGCTATAAATAAAGTAATAAAATTATCTTTTAATTAAATTAAAACAAAGTGATGTTTATTTTTAAGTAAGTAACAAAAGTTTGTATTCAAGGCAGTTGTTCGAAACTAAAGTCTCTCTAGGAATGTCATCTAAACGTATGATCGCGAATAACGTTAAAATGTTGGATATTTCTAGTTTTATTTTTTTAAAGTTATTACATAGTGTTGCCCTCTTATGATCTTTATTCTCACTGCCTTGGGTTGGTTGGAAGAGATTCTTTTAGATATAAGTCCACCTTTCCTCACCTTTTCTATAATTAATTTTTCTGATGTATTTTTTTGGCACAATAAAGAATATATAATAATATACTTTCGATATCAATAAATGCTTTTAGCATAATATCTTATATTTACAGAATAATCGCCTGGCCACAGTTGACGATTCCACCCTATGTATAAAGTGCCTGAATAGGCAATTTGCGGAGTGTAAATGACATTTTTCAAATACCTAAATGCAAGTAAATAGCAAAATGTATATTATTATATGTATATACACTAAACCCAAATTTTTGAACAAAACCTACTGCAAACAAAATTTATATAACTTAAAGTATTAATATAACACTGATGGATTCCGTCTTCGAAGGATACAGTAGCGTAGGTAAATGAATTTAAGTTTCCTTATGTTACTAGCTTCCTAGACCCGTTCCCGCATGCTCATCTCATCATTTCAAGATTCTATCTACAGTGGGCACATTTTCACGGAATCCCTTTAATTTGGTACTGAAACAAACGACTATATAGTGCAATTTCATTTTTTACAATTATACAATATTATTTCGTATTAGTTGTGTGGCCAGGCCTCTGAATAAATGATAGAATCTCTCAACTTTTCTGAAATATTTCCAGATCGTTTATTTCTGTTCGGAAAAGTAAAATGGTTATGTCGGGCCCTAATTTAAGGCACAGGATATTACGTCAATATAAAGGAATCGGAAGCATATCGTCGATGTTTTCAAATATTAGGAAATTAGGAAATGATATGATTCCAAAATATTAGAGGAAACTATATACCTGACCAGATAGATTTATAGTTAGAAGTTACTCGGTACATAACATTGTGTTCATTGCGCGAATCTAGGCTGATGAAACGGGAAGTTGAAATAAAAATACAAAACTATTTTTAATTATCACGAAACCTGCATTAGTGTTAATGTTTTCGGAATAATTCTTATCATAAAAATAACTTTTGTTTTACAACATATAGACATTCTCTAGATTTGTTTTTATTTCTCTTAGCAACGTATTATATTGAAAAGCATTGCTCGATTTTTTTAAAGTCGCACAAGATTTATGATGTTTATTCGAATGATACCTATAAATGGCGCATTAAGATATTTCGGGAATGTATTTTTTAGTATTAGAAAGTATAGGGCGGGTCTACAAGTCACGTCTACAATTTTATCGAGTGCAGCCAACTGAAGGATTTGATTTATCATTTTAATTTGGCGCTGTGATGACAGGCGAGGTGCGTCCCGGACCTCGAATCCCGTGGGATCCGTTCCCGACCCCGCTTTAAATTTAAATCCGTCGTGTTAAATAATTATTCGTCGATGTCAAATGTCTATGGTTTATCTGAAACAATTAATTAATTCTTGGATTATTAAATTTCATTCACCTAAAAATTCTATCAGACATTTATTAAAATTGTGTCTGGAAAAAATGGCAGAACTTTGCTCATATTGAAGCCTTAAATCTTTAATTAACTTAAATTTAACATTACTTAATACATGTTATGTATTTTTAAGTAGGTTAGACAGCAAGGCGCTTATTAGAGAATACAAGATAGTGTTCTGACTCTATATTCGAATGGAACACATATTACTCGGTTTAATGTACTGTTTGGATACTGGCTTAAGCAAGCGAGTCTCACGATAGAACTACAGTAAAAGCCTTGTGACGTCACACGCCAGCCCTCCCCCACAGTCTCGCCGCCCCCGCCTTCATTTGTTTTCTGGTGTCACTTCTTATCTCGTCGCGCAATTATTACAATTTGTCCGTTCCTCCCCTTATCTTAGCGAGTTTGCTACTTCAGCATAAAGGCAGGCGACTTCAGCAGATTCAGGGGATCACATTGGTAGATTTTTTTAATTTTGCGGGCTGCAAATTTTTCAAAAGTTTGAGTAATGACAATGCCGTAAATTGCAGAGGTGGCCGCGCAACACCGCTGACAGTGAGTCCGCTGTTTGTTGTTTTGCTAACTTCACTTTTTCATCCCTCGCCTGACAGCCTTGTTTTTATAGACCATTCCATTCGTAGTGTCATTCATGTCCTGACTTTTCGTATTTTTATTCTGACGAGTTTACTGTGTAACTTTGAAGTTATTTTATAAAAATTTATTTCCACAACTCCTAGAAGTGACTATTGTGAAGATTGAATGAATTCGTTTCGAGCAAATGAATTCGTATCAACTCTATGAAAAACAAGTTGATGATTTTATGGTATCGATTTTCTATCACTGTACAACCACATCACTAATTTGGGGCAGGTGTACGGGAATTAACAGTCGCGAGGTCGTTAGTTACCCCGATTGCTACTCCAGCGCACTGTCTCCGTATTTTTATCGCTCCTTCGGCGGAGGGGAGAGACGCGCGCGCTCGTTGTCGCGACAAAATGTTCAATTTTAGATACAAATAAAAAAGGTCGGACGCGCCGTGCAGAATATTAACGGCGCACAATATGAACGTAGGCATCCGGAATACGCGTCAAAAGTGCCAAAACGATGTTATTCTTTTCCGCGCGGAGGTAATAAGCGAGGCGGCCCCGGCCGTGCCGCGGATATGAAATTCAGAAATGTTTATGGTACGCGATAATGGGCCGGCTTCGTATCCGATCGGGGTTTACGGATGAAAGGATCTACTCGTAATTAGAATCCTTAAGGACTTTTGTAATAGCGTAATTGTTTACCGTTGTCGCCTCGGAGCACGGCGTTATCTGTATGAATGGGAAGTCTCGAATACAAAGAGAAGACTGCGACCGTAACGCGAGTGCTCTAGTTTATTCGTGGATTTGTCACACTGTGTTTTATTGTGAGGTGGTAGAATTTAGTTTGGAGTAGCTGTGTAGTTTGGAACTCGTGAAACGCATGTGTGACGTCGCCGTGATTGAGAGCTGTCAGATGCAGCGGTCGCCACATACCGCAATCGACCTGTGCTCTAATCCTACTCGATTCCTTGCCAACCGTCGTCACTACTAATTGCATGCTTTATTTACAATGCAAGACTATTGCTACTGGTAATTTTATGAAAGATCAACCTATCTACTTTAGATTTATAGTACCTTTTATTAGAACATTGCGGTAATTATGCAGTTGGGTGTTTGTTACACTGCGAGTACCTATAAGAGACCCTTTCAAGGACAATAATTTGTTAATCAATGCATATTAACGCATGTTCGGCTACATATTACATATGCAATAGGTATGTCCTATAGATACGGAAACACATGAATCGGCACACCGCAATAGCCCTGAAGCCATGTTAACACGTTAACAGTAGATTTGCCTATGAATTGTGCAACTCCGCAATTCGGCGAATTATTACGTAATCGACCATTATCTTTAATAGTTTTGTAAGGATATAGGCCAAGGCAATTACGTAACAACGCGATTCCGTTGACCTGTTTTCCTTACTAATTAAAATAACAGCCAACAACACTTACGTTACTGCTACGAACAACGATCTATAGGGAGCCATAAACGCAAAATTCTAGAAATTTCCGTAATAATGCCAAAGGTTTTTCGGCAAGATCTCTTATTACACTTCCTAGTTATAACTAAGTAGGTATATGAACAAAGTTGTGCTTTAGTTGGATAAATTCGGTGATACTTCCATAGAGTCCAGTTTGCATGTATAAAGACTATTTGGACGGTATTCTACATAACTGAGTTAACCCACAGAAGATCTTGAAATTACCCATACCTTATTCATATAAATTGTAATCCTGCTATAACAAATATATTAGTAACAAAAATTAAAGCTCAAAAATGGTTTTCTTGTAACCAAATTGTCCCTGTAGCGAATTTATTAAAAATGTTTCATCAGTTTAAACTGAACAAATTATGTTTCAATCGAGACGCGAGCTTTACTTCGAGTGTAATATCTGAATATATGGAACAAAATACTCCATAGATTCATCGACCATTCAGAAGTATTACACACCCGTCCGACATATCTTCATAAGAAAATCAAATTCACTGCCACAGATTCATGCTTTGTTACATACACACCTAGTTCTCATTTGATGTTTTGCAGTTAAGAACTTGCTCCTTCATGAGAAAAAAAACAAATTGTGTGAAATGAAACTATTTTTCTGGATTTAAATCGCGTGTATTTGTTTTTTCAAACTACCTAGCTACCTACCTAACCTATATTTCGGTCCCTTTACAGGACCCATTGTCACAGTCGACCGTGGGACCTGAATAGTTTCATTTCCTAGGTGTAACAATCGCGAAAACCTAAGAATAAATTGTGCTAAATTGTGCGAAATTTACATTACCCAATGTTAGGCAGACGGACACAAACATTATAGTTAGAAACGAAATATTGAACTTTTTAGATACAGTTGTATTTGTAAGTAAACCTTTAGATGCTAAATTGCAATGGACTCCACATATAATAAGTTATCAAAACGGTGCTCAGCTCCACAGTGTACGCGATTAAAAAAATACAAAAACTTTCAGACGTCGAAACAGCTAGATTGGTTTACTTCAGCTACTCTCACAGTTTAACGACACACGGAATTTTGCTTTAGGGTAATGCCTCCGATATAATAGAATCTTTGTCCTGAAATCGTGTGGTTAGGTCAGTTTACTATCTGGGCCCCAGAGTATCTTTGAGAGATAAGTTTAAAATTAATTAATTCTTACACAGTGCATTTACAAAAATGCTATTTAAATTAAGAAAAATAGTTTTTTTTTATTAGACATAACAACACGAGGAACAAAAATAAACTAGCTATGCTTGACAGTCGTCTTCACAAAATCACAAATTCATTTAAGGGGCAACGTAATCTTCTATAATAAGATTCCTGTTGATATTCGAAATTTGTTATTTACGAGGTTTAAAATTATAGTGAAACAAAAACTTTATACTAAAAGTTATTATTTGTAAATAAATTAATATATATAGATAAAAAAAAAATATAATAGATTGTTTGCCACCTAACTAACCCTTATTTGCAACCCTTAGAAATGGGATATTATCTTCAAATTTAAATAAAATAAAAAAATAAAATAAAAGAATCATCAAAATCGGTTCACAAATGCGGAATTATCGTGTAATATACATAATAAAAAATACAAAACATACAGTCGCATTGACAAACTCCTCCTTTTTCAAGTCGGTTTAAAATTGGTGTTCAAGTGCAACATTAACTGCCCTGAACTTCGAATCAAGCCAGAACACGGCGTATATCATTTGGCGATTTGATTTTGCCAGAAAAGTAGTCGCCACAAGTCCCGGGAGTGTGTTTACTGCTACGTACCTATAATAATATATAATATTACATAGTAAGGGCCTTTTTAAGACAGTTTTTATTAAGATGTAAAAATCTTTTTTATCTGAAATAAACGTATTGACAAACCAAAAAAGTTTGAGTGGAATCGTAATGTACTCGTAATTGCGCTAAAATATATGTTACGACATTGAGATAGCAACAGTCAATGTAATTTATTGGCACCACTCAAATTTCACGTGCTTTGCATTTTTTGTAATAAATTATAAGAAACTAGTAATGTTCTTGAAATGTCGCGCAACGAATAAGTGAGTTAGAGTGGTATTTTTTATTCAGGCAGAATATATCTTAATAATACAAACAATTGCCGGGGAATACTTCCCATGTGAGAGATTAATTACAGTAACTTTCGCCGGCCGAAAAAGCCCGAGTGTGAGAGAGAAGCAGAATTGTACGGTAGCGGAACTGAACGGATTAAATTGCAAGTGCGCTGATGTATTTATAGCTGGTCCGGAGACAAACGAGCGTGCGCGTGATGGACCTGCCTCGTTATGGGAATTAATCGAAGTTGCAGCGCACCTGCAACTTGCAGCGCTGCCTGAAATATGCTCCCCTCCAAAATCTGCGAAATCCTACAAATCCCACCTTCTTACCATTTCTCTTAAATACAACAAACAGGCTTCCTTCGAATTACGAAACTAAAGCAACAATAGCTAATGTTTTCATTTAAGGTTTAAAAAATCAGCACAATGTGGTTTCGCCGCTAAAATTAAATAAGACACCCAATTCGAGCCAACAATGACTTTCTTGTGCTTATTCGGAAGTAAGACATTAATTTCCATTTCAGAGAAAAGTAAAACCAATTTAAAACAGAGGAATAAATAAGCAAAAATTTGCATTACAATTTGGGCTTTCTTTTAATTTTTTTAAGTCGAGTCTTTTAAGTAGGTGTCTATTGTGTAGACTCGAGAGTTGACTGTTGAAAAATTACTTAGTCAAAGTGGGCGATTTAGGAAGCTAGTAATTGATGAGAGATTGGGTCTTTATTGAGGGTGTTAAACAAAGTGTTCGCACACTACGGGTTGTTCGATTTGATCGTTAAAGTGGGGCGGCACCTGCGGCCTTGTGCGTGCAGGCTACATGAGCTAAAATAACCGCGAAATCGAGTTATTGGCTCGTCCACAGCCATTCAATGCGACTATGTGCACTTCGATTGCCATTCTGAACGTTTGACCAAATACAGTTTCAGCATTGAATCGTGATTTATTAATAAAGTGCCACAATATACTTGACAGGCGTAGTGTTTTGTATAAGATTCATAGGGGGAGAGATTTTTTCAGCAAAGTCTGAAACTAACACAGAAAGATGAAACGTATTATTCTCGTACAAGGCGGGGGTCAATCGGATTACGTCCATTCTTATGGGAGCCGTAAAATGTCTGGAACGAGAAAATACACGCGGCTGTTAAGTAATACAAAGACCTCTCTGATTCGTGCATAAAGCATAAAGCAAATGGGAAATCGCATTGTGCATATCTACATAAAATATTTATGGCGTCTACAAACAAAACTTGAAGAAGCTAAGTGGTCTAAGTTAGCGCTAATTTAAGAGTTCGGTGCCGAAGCGGGCGGAGCAGACACGCTGCGGCCCGACGCCCCTGAGACTGCCTCACTTTGTCATAACTTGCTCCGTTACAGCTTTGGAGCCTCGCAGACATACACGCGCCTTTATAATAACGCGGCTTTTGTTGTTTATGAAAGCTAATCAAAACATACACTCTCTCACGGGGGGATATTAAACGAGTTGCGCCCTATCGCACCTCCGACCCCGGAAAATCACGAAACGACGTATACTGTAAAATTTGCTTATTGCTATCAACTTTTATAGGCACAAAATTTTAGAAGCTGCTACTAATGTTTTTCATAGTTCTATAAAATATGATGATATATTAAAACAGTTGTGCATAATTGTCGGAATGTAAATGGAGATTCATAGTCTCTGTAATCTAACGGAGTGGGAGACCCGCGTGACGATATGGAAGCATGTATGTACATACGCAGAAAGTGATACAAATTATAATAATAGAGAAAATGAAGTTAGTATGCGTAAAGATACAATTTCCGATATTAAGTAATGGAATTTATTGTAATGGTAGATAGACCTACCGCAATTTCCATACCGTACAAGAGAAGCGTTCCGTGAGCAACATTTGAATTGTAACATTAGCAACCAGCTGGTAAATTTCGTAAGCAGCGGCCAGTTTTACCTATGCAAATAACATTTGACGTGAACGGCGGCGAAAAAATTCTCCGGCCAAATTAACATAATTTAAAATTCAAAACCGTATGAAATACCTCACAGCTACGAGTACGCTAGAGAAAGAGGCATTTTTAATACATTCAGGAGCGCTTTGCAAGAAATGAGTTAAGTAAAAATTTCTTGGAGGATGTGAAGAACTTTTCGACTTGACTTTAGGAAAGAAAAATACGGGTGAAAATAATAAATAGCAGTATAATGGCGATCTTCACGCGAAAGATTAGCCACAAAAGCCGGGGGCTTACCAGTATTTATAAGGAGGGTTAGCGGCACGCCACGGGGCGGGTCGCACAATGTTTCAGCGCCTTGCGGACTTGGCGAAAAAAGAGAGTATCATTTCAGATTTTCTATCACGGGAATTTAATGTGTTCAGACAACTCGTCACCTCACTAATCAAGAAATATGTTAGAAACCACAATGCCATCATTGTGTACTGCTTGCACTGGCACAGCACTTAAATTTCAATCCAGGTTATGGCTGGATTGTTGCTGATGCAAGTTCTTTATGCATCAGCGGATGCGGACGCGGGAGTTAATATTTGGACCATAACATCAGCTGATGCTGATTTCATCTATTTTTTAAAAAGTTGTGAAAACAGATCCTTATTGAATCTACATGAAAATGCGTTTTTAATTATTTTAACGTTTATCAATCAACCTGCAAATAAAATCAATCGGTCTACCTAGCTTAATCATACTGGAATTTTCTTAAAGGTAAGAACGACGGCTGAGCTTATTTACAGGCTTGCAGTTTGTTTCTGGATGGTTTGTAAATTAATGTTATGAAGCAAATATCCGCACTGAATAACCTCAACCAAACGTTTTAGTAGCAGTATAGCTAGCTATAACGGTTACCATGCCGGACTGCCACGCAGAGGTCCCAGGTTCGATTCCCGGGCCGGGAGAAGTATTTGTATATGGCCTACATTTATTTCTCTCGTGAGTTTGGGTGTAATTTGTGGTTATCTACGTGTGTGTTCATGGCACCCGCGAGACAGGGTTTTCCCTAGTGCGGGGATATGTTGAGTGTGCGCGTTATTATTATTATTATTATTATTATTTAAGTAGTCATTGATTTTATTTATTTTGGTTACATATCATGATAACATATTGAACACAATTTGTTACACATAATTTTTTGTAGTAGTAGACCTTCTTGTGAAAGATTTCGTCCGGGGAAGTACTGCTACCTTACCTATTTCTGCCGCCAAGCAGTAATATCAGCATTAATGTGTTCCGATTTTGAAGGGTAAGGGTGCTGGTGAAATTACAGGCACATGGGACTTGTCAACTATGTCTTAGAAAGACGGGCGCAGTGGGCGTGCCCTTCAAATCTTAACGATTTAAAGCTCTGAGTGGCACTGCAACTGTTATGGACAGCCGTGTGGCTCACCATGAGGCGCCTTGTTCGTCCCGTTATTTGTTATTATAAAAAAATATTCGCAGCAACCCTTCTCTATACAAACGCGTAAGTAGCAGTAACTGTTTTCCACCATTACATGGTTTCAAAGTGACAGTGATTGCTGTATTACCAACGTGTAGCGTTTGAAAACCACCGCGTTCATTTCAGAGACTAGTTAATTTTCGTGGTAAAGCTAGTATCGTCGGTCTAGTTGGCGAAATTGACAACATTGGACCCTGGACGATCCCTACGCGGGCCCAACTGCCACAACTCGTTTACTCTGGACCATCTAATTTGCTTGCCGACCTACATCAGTCGTCTTCTCAAGTTTGTTTATTAAAACATCTGTAACACAAGGATATAACATCTAACCTTTAAACAAATTTACTATTAATATAAAATAAGGAAACAATATAAAACAAATATAGAATTTATAAATATAAATGAAATGGAAATATATATTAATTCGTTATTAATTAAAATAACGGTATTCAAGTCCCCCGTAAAATAACGGGAGGTGGAAGGAGGGACTATAAAAGATACCTAACCAAGTAAAGGATATTGCAATCATATAACTCGTCCATAAGATAGTGGCAATAAATATCTTTTGTTGCAAAATCATGCTAAAAAAAGTATAATAACTAACGAGTGAGACCCTCTTCACTGATGTTGCCATGTGTTTTTTATAATGCTAAATTACGGGACGAACA
Organism: Hyposmocoma kahamanoa; assembly: GCF_003589595.1. NCBI lineage: Eukaryota > Metazoa > Arthropoda > Insecta > Lepidoptera > Cosmopterigidae > Hyposmocoma > Hyposmocoma kahamanoa. Next base: position 10,061,979 of record NW_020653337.1, read on the forward strand.
AATCGTGCGCCTGGTGGTAAGCGACACGCCTGTCCATAAGAGTTGCAGTGCCACTCAGAGCTTTAAATCGTCAAGATCTGAGGGGCCACTGCGCCTGACGCCCTGAGTTGACGAGTCCCATGTGCCTGTAATTTCACCAGCACCTTTACCTTCGAAACCGGAACGCAGTAATGCTCACGTTACTACTTGGCGGCAGAAATAAGTAAGCTAGCAGTAATTCTCTGGATGAACTCTTTCACAAGAAGGTCTACTACTACAAAGAATATGTGTAACAAATTGTGTTCAATATGTTACCATGATATGCATCCAAAATAAATAAAATCAATGACTATTTAAATAATAATAATAATAACGCACACATTGAACATAGCCCGCACTAGGCAAAACCCTGTGTCGCGGGTATCATGGACACACACATTGACAACCACAAATTACACCCAAACTTACGAGAGAAATAAATGTAGGCCATATACAAATATTTCTCCCGGCCGGGAATCGAACCTGGGACCTCTGCGTGGCAGTCCGGTAACCGTTCGGCCACTGAGGCAGGCAAAACTTATAATGTTGCTCTACAGAAAAGTTCACACCTACAAACTTTAGTCTTATGGGAAATTTAAAATCTTATCACTTGTCACGTCCAGCCCCCATGGATAACCAGCAGTCTCACTAGCCACAAAGACACTCTGACTAGACTAACAGAAATTCAAAATTAGATCAACTTTCTTGTGGACAAAAGACGACTATTAAGGCAGTTCTGAAACTGCCTCTCTGCTAATACGACCACGGAAATGATAATGACTCATCACATTAGGACCTATAACAAACTTTCAGTTATTATTATTGATACAAAGAAAAATTCCAAACAAACCAACATCTGCTGCCACACCGGAGCAACCGCTTTTACCAACTCAAAAAAATTTCCATTGTTCACCTACAATACACGCTTCTTCCTTTATTTACTAAACGTTTAGTTCGCTGCATTAGTTGAATGGATGAAGAATTTTATTTATGCATCTAATTCAAATTTTAAATTTAAGAGAATTTTTTTATTATGTGTATGGGGGCCCTCCGTATAGAAAGAGAACCTCGATTTGAATTTAAAAACTGTTGCAAAATGTTAATTTAATCCCACGAGGGTAATAAAATGGGATAATAAATTAGCAAAGACATAAGAGGCCTTACTTTCAATTTAAAATATTCACGGATGAGAATTTTCGTAATTGTTTATAGTAATAAAAAATAATAAGAAAATTTTATTTTATTTTATTATTATAAACCTTTGGAATATTCCAAAGGTTTATAATAAAAAAATTATGTAGACTTCTTATTCCTGTATTTGGGGAGCTTATTTTTCTACTAGGTTAATAACCTGAGTTTCAAATCACAGGAGTACGGACAATGTAGTTGGATGGCGCTATGAGCTTCTGTTCACAATATGTTTATCACACAAACCTAAGTATATTGTAAAAATTCAAGATACTTGCTGACGAAAGTTACGTTTTCATTTTCATCTAGATTTTTTCTGTTTAAGTCGGTATTATACGAATTTAAGTAGAACATGACAAGTTTCTACTTAGAAGTATCTATACATAGGTAGATATATAAATAAGTGAGAAGTTCTAACCCCTGTATCGCCCCGGTGTCATCAATATCCTACCTCTAGTAGCCACGCTATCAAAATGGAATACTTACAATTCACTGTGTTACAGTTCACTGACATCTAAATAAATAGGCACTAGTAACGTAAACAACGCTTATTTCTTCGAAAACGGGTGTCGCCAATTGCCGTAAAATGACATTTTGTTTTTCATGAACGTTAGGGATGAGGCTTGATCGATGATTAAAACTTCTTCTTCATGTGTGCCTTTCTTCTTTGTTCTTTGTCTTTCGTGTGCCGCTTCTATACAAAGGTTAGCGGTTAGTTGGTTGACTATTCTCATTTCTGAAGCTGCCGTATGAAAGAAACGAGTGCTAAGGTGGAACCAGGCTCTCAGATTCTTCAACCACGAGGTTTTCCTTCTGTCACGACTACGCTTTCCTTTGTATTTTTCCCTGCATTATGCCCGTGTGCACCACGCCCTGCACCATAAGTAAAGCCGGCTCTGATTACATATTTTTACAAATATTACACGAATAAAACCATTATTGCTTTTTCGCAGAACTCTTATATTTAAGAGTATTATCAAACCGTTCATATTTAGTCTCAACAAATCTTTTAAATTCAGCTCATTCAAAAATAAAACTACCGCAAAACTGTGATATGCCGGCAATTAAATTAATATTTGAACAGCCAGTAAATGAGAGAGCTGCTGTGATTGTGGAAAGAATTAAATCTCGAGCCGACGGTTCCTCTTCAGTAGTGACCGAAAATTATTCGAATTGAAATTCGGCTTCATCATTTTACGGCTGAATGTGTATTGTTTGTTAGTGACGCGAGCTTGATTGTCAAGCTTCAAAATATAGAGCTGGGAGTTCATAAATTCATTTTTTTTATAAAATCAAGTGACCTGACGAACAAATCGTGCGCTTGATAATAAGCTACACGCCTGTCCATGACAATCACAGCGCCACTCAGAGCTTTAAATTGCAAAGATCTGAGGGGCACTGCTACTGCGCCGGTCACCCTGAGACGTAAGGTGATAAGTTCCATGTGCCTATAATTTCACCAGCACCCCACCCTTCAAAACCGGAACACAGTAATGCTGACATTGCTGCTTGGCGGCAGAAATAGGTAAGGTATCAATAAGTACACCTTCTGTTAAAAAATCCATTGGATTTTCTTAATCTTAGAATTTTTAATTTAATTACAATGGTGACATTTGGAGAGGTGTCCATTCAATCGGTGTTTAGTATTCAACTTGACACTTATTTAAAAACTTTCACAGTGTCATTAAAATGTGACGTTATATTTAGCTGTCACTGTTTCTTCATAACTGCTGGTTTATACATCAGTTAGGTTTTCTTTTTTATTTACTATTTACTTTGTAACTAATTTTTACTGTTCTAATGTGTAAAAGTATTTTAACATTTAACATTGATTTATTAAAAACCCTGTCAAAGATTATTAACAACTGTCGGAAATCGTAAAGTTAATAATTCTGTACAATAGAAAAATTTAGTACTACATATTATTTTGCAATTAAAATATTTCAAATTCGGCTTCGTTCCGTAACCCTTCGGACACTACTCAGGTAATGAATACAAACTGCGGGGCGCGTGGTTAGCACCGTTGTAAATTAGGGCGAGCGATGCGGCCGCCACTTGGTAACCGCTACGGAAGCAGACCTTTGCTGAGTAGTACAATGCTTAATAATGCAGTCGAAATATTTGACGCTTGGTACTAACAGACCTTTTCGTATTCGTTATCTCCCATTCGAAACCAGTCAAGCGCGTTGCTACCAAGGGCGTTGCTGCCACATTCATAATGTCATCTAGTAATAAGTAATTCACTATTGGACATGAGACTCCAGGAAATAATGATGCTGCTGACTTGGGAAAGTTTGAAAGGCTGTTAAAAATATGCTAGATATACAAGGTACTTTTACAAGAGCGTTCCAAATGTTTTTTTTTTCTAAAAGGCATTGATCTCTGAATAATATAATAATATGTCACTCGTGATTTAGTTATAACGGATTTTATCATATACTCGTATAAAGTTATTATACACAGACACACACACACACACACACACACACACACACACATACACTCCGTCACCCATGCACGCACGCATACAGTAAAACATCTACATTTCATATTTAATAATATACCTATTAAAATTGTTAAGAAATAGGTAATAAGCTGTTTCAAATAGTTGAGAGAGGACACTGCCTCCTGTAATACAGATTATACCTAGCTCAGGTGCATATCTTATAAAGTTGAGAATATTTATAACATGTATAATCTTACCGGTACGTAAACCGGAAAAGCTAGAGTTCACTTGTGCTTAGAGATAACAGTAGTCTATTCTAATTCTAAACGGAATAGGATCCATCTAACTTCGCCGATCAAGATGTAGCTTAATCCATTTATAGCTGGTAATAGAATTAGTGGCAATCTGAATTCAGTATAATGCAATTTCGTACAGAGTACATGTTGTTATGAACATAATTATTAATGAAGTGCCCCTTATAAGTGAGGTGAAGTAGGAAAAAATTGTCAGCGAAATACTTCAAATCAATCAATTGAAGTGTCCAATAAATCACTCAAAACACACTTTGACTTGTGGGCAACCGCAAATGATTATTTCAGTTACCTATAAAAGAAATAATTTGTAGACTGAGTATTAATATCGGCTTCATAATTTTCAAACAACTGACAAATATGAAGGGACTGCTAAGTAGGGGGTGTAATTTGCAATTACTTGTACGATTGTTCGTGGAACGAACAAATCGATAGAGGTCATCGGCACCATAGGCATCATCTATGAGGTCGAACCCTCACAAGGGCGTTACACATTACCCCACCCTCCTCGCTCCTTGGTCGGAAGTCGGAATTCCAGGAAAACATTGCAGCCTTCTCTTTATTCCCCACCTGAGGCTGTCGTAATTATTTATAGCTTTTATTTAAATTTCCACTTTCAGTGGAGCTAAAACACAAATAGTTTATAGAACGTTAATACTTATTATTAATACTCATTAATACTGGAGTATGTATGATGTCATAAGAATGGTATTATATATGTACAAATTTAAATTTAAAAGACCGTCAGGTTGGACATGCGTTAAATATATTAGAAAATTTAATATACCTGCATTTATCATAATATCCAGCTGTATGAGAAAATGGAAACTTATGTGATCGGTGCAAAGTTACATCGTTTTCATTCTAACTAATCCGTACAATTACCGACACGTTCTTTGGTCGGAAACTTCAAACTTGCTCTGATATCCTTTAGACTCCCAGTGAAACCGTTTTCAGAAATAGAAACGCGAACAGGAAACTTTCTTTTCCAATTTTCTCTCAATGGCCATTAGGATGAGAAATGTAAAGTAGATTCCCGGACGAAGTCGAGATATGTGCTCGAGAAGAATAAAATTTCAGACTAAACTGGCGCCCAACGTTGGGCCAACATCAGATACGTCTTTGGAGAAGAACGAAGGCCCCGTAGGTTGTTGGCCAGAAATAAGTAGTTTGGTTGAAATACCATCGCGCTTTGCGCACTAATTAAAGAGAAGTTTTTTTTTAGTTTGGAGGTGTGAATTCTAAAAACTTTTTCTTTTATAATGTAAAGATTTCTTAATAGCGAAGTGAAATCAATTTATGAAACTTTTTATTAGACATTTCAGTGATCAAGTATCAGCAATAACGCTTTTTATCATTGTCACGCGAACTGACTGACTCGATAGTATAATTAAACCCTATCTATGTAATATACTCGTATGACAGGACATGACGTGCCTATATCACTTATTGCAATAAAATATTCATGGTACACTAACTGGTACTGCGACTTACAGTGTTACACATGAGAAATGCCTGCTGGTAGGTACATGCATGTAGATATATTAAGTCTGCACAAATTGTATTTAGTTCTGACTAAATACAATTTTTGTAATGTAATAGAATTGAATAGTAGTGTCATATTTAATCATAATAACGCATTCTTTAATTTTCTATTATAACAGCAGAACAATGAACCTTATAATTTGTACAGTTTAATTTGTTGTAGCTGGAGCGTAAACTAGGAACCCTTTGATTTAGATCACCTGTACATCTAGTCGAAAAAAAGTGTAAAAATAAAAATAAAAACAAACTATACAAAGGAAAAATTCAGAATCTAAAATTAAATGAAGTTAGTAAATATAATATACATACGTGCATTGATAGGTATGTATGTGCGCGTGTGACTGATCCAAATAAATCCAAATTATGTTTTTTATATATAAGTATGTTAAGTACGTCTGTGTTATATTATATTTATTTTATATCATATAAATTAACAATCAAATTTTAGCTAGGTAAATGTTGTTTATTTTAAGTGTAGCAAGAACCTAATGTTTTTTTCTGTTAGATCCAATGGTAGAGAATTCCTTATGACATTAAGCCCGCCATTTGTACGTTATTGATCAAATTTAGGGTATGCTGATGACAGCACAGTTACTGTTGTGGATATGTAATTAACCAATGCATGGGTCAATGAAGAAGAAATGCGGTCTTGTCGAGAGGCCATGATTATTCGCTTGAATTTGACACTTGAAGCAGTCTCCGGTAGGGGCGATGACAATCTTGTGAATGGACATAAATTCCAAGGTGAGTCACTTCACACCGGGAGAATTCCTTCAGCAGTATCAAGCACAACTTCAGTCGTGTATGGAGGACTGTTGCCACCTTTGGGATGTCTCTGCTAAATACCAACTGGTCACCTTACATTACACCATACATCGGAGGGCTAGACGTAGGCTTGGGTTCCACCCCTATGTTGTAGATATTCCAATCATTCGCACGAAGCGTTACGCTTCCTCATTTAAATAGCAAACTGCTATGGAATGGAATTCCCTTCCTGCAGATTTATTCCATGAACATCACAACTTAAGCCTTTTCAAGGCAAGAATGAATAGGCATTGTTTAGGTGTGCATGCACCATCGTCGCTTACCACCAGAAGAGATGAAGGTCGAATGCGCACTTATATGTTACTAAAAAAATGTATTGTGCAAAACAGTTTAAATAAATAAATCCCCAGACGACTTTGCCCAAAATGTTAATTTTGGGCAACTCTAGTGCCTCTTATACTTCAGAATTATATAGTTCAAAATAATAAAAAATTATCCAGTTTTCGATTCCTTATAAAAAACAACAGAAGTTCAAATGCAATTTGTTTAAAACTTCAGAAAACAGAATTAATATTTTGAATGTCCGTTCCTCAGACTGAGTACACGCCTGGCTGGAAAACCCTCAGACGGCGAAACGACTTCAGAATGCCGAGTTTCCAAAATTATTTGCATGTATCACACGCCGAACAGGCTGGACCTTGATATAGAACCCTGTGGAATTAGAGCTAGAAACTTTTCATAGTATTTTGATAAATTGGGATGCTTCCAATAATGCCAACACCTGACAATACTTAGCACCTATCATATCGTAGCTCTTGCTGGCATGGGAAAATAATATTGACATTTCCTTCACCTAAAAAGCAGCAAATTAATAGTTTACACTAAACCTACCTTCTTTGACAAAAGGCGCTTAAAAAGAAAATGTCCATAAATGATAAACTGTCTCAATTTGTTTGTTGGGATCCATAATCATTATCATTTCACAAATCCCATTTGTGACAGTGACGAATATAAGTTATTTCCACAACAAACAAACCTCTCAAACACATTCTAACCTAACTTAATGTCAACAGGTTACTTGAGTCGAGCTGACAGTCTGTAATTTAGGGGCAACCAAGTTGCGAACGGAACCACTCGGTTATTTGTAAGTAACTTTAAATTGCACAGACTAACACAAATTATTATTTGACAATAGAGCTCGTAGTTTATGACCCAACCTACTGGTACACTCAACACCTGTTCCTAACATTAAGTTTAATAGTTTAGTATTATCAACAGATCTGCTATGAAGCAGATCTGATTTTCTTTAGGTTAGATAATGAGTTAATAAAATGTTAATGTTAATCACCAAAAACTTCTTTAATATCCTAATTTGCTTGATAAGATGCAACGTTACATCGTAGTCTTGGTAAGAAAAGAAAATTTTATTGCATATGGACGAGATTAGAAAGGTAAAGTAAAATGGCTTGACTAATGCAAATTAAATGGGCGATTCTTTGTAGCAAGCCATATTTTCATATTAAGAGCGCAGCCCCTGCTGGCTAACACAATTTCTTCTTACAGCGAGGGTGAAGGGTGAGTGTCGGGAGACGGGGACGCGGACGGTGCATTTTTAACCTCCACGTCCGTTCAAGATGTTGCATTGCTTGTGAGCGCCGCCGTAATTAGCGGTTTTAAACTAAATTTCTTTAAAATATTCACACTGCTCTTTTTATCCACCGCTTCTACAATTTTGACGAAAATATTTTTCGCCACGCTCTTTTTTCCTGAGCCTTTAAAAGCGAAAGCCGTTATATAAAATGTGTTTTACCTTTTTTTTTAATGGTTATCCGGCGCTAATTGACTCCACTCTGTCCTAAAGCCTGATGGAGTAGAACGCCGGGAATACTAAACTCTACACTTTAATTACTTCGACGAATCTTGAGTTTGGTTATGCATAACCGCTCGTCGACCTCACGTCTAATAGTCCAGAGAGTATAAACTTATTACAAAGTAAAAGTTCATAAATTCAAATTTGTTAGAAGCTTTGCGCAGCGCCTTATAATTTGCCGTGCACATCTAAAAGACGTCGGGTAGGTAAGTAAGCGTTCGTTCAGCAACAGTGAGTTTTCGCCGCTATATTCCTATCTTTAAAGGAGAATCCCCTCGCATAAGTTTTGTTAGGAATTCCGCACACTTACTTATCTTGCCACATTTTTTTGTATAGAAAAATAGGGAAAGTTTTCATTTTCGTATAAAAATTCTTTTATTATCGTTTTTCAATGCGGTTTGCGTCAAGGAAAAATAGTTTGAAGAAATATCACATCACTAAATCAACTATAGCACGTTAGCTATTACTTATTCATTTTATTTACTCGCTCACACATTTATCAACTTGAACGCCACTAAAACTTCCCACGACCACAATAAAAAATTCAACAATAGTATTAAATGCATCAATAGAGAAAAACAACTTCACAGATTTTTAATTTTTTATCTTAAGATGCTCTTAATGAAATATTTAAATTATTCTAATAATTTTTACTTGAAAAATCTGAATAAATGCAATGTTTCGGGTATAATAAAGAGATAGGAATTGTGAATTGGTTAAGATTTAGACTTAATATAACAGTATGGCAATGTTATGACCTATACGCTCATGAACGTTTGTAAACAAGGATGACTCTAAACAAAGACCATAGCAGAAGTCGTCAATACCTTGCCCATGCAATATTGAGAAAAACTTGCGGGAAACGGATAGTTGTGGGAGTTAAGTTAATGATATCACCGCCATTTGCGGGCGACTCCCCACGCCGAATTGCGCCCGGGCACGTTAATGGGCCCGGCAACAGCACTCTGAATATTTTAAAGGACATTCGCTGAAATTACTACAAAAATAATGTCGCTTTGCTTGTACTGAATTACCCGAAAAACGGTTTGGAGACCGGCAATAAATATTCGCGGAATCCTCGTCCTATTGCCTCTTTAGAGATTGCTCGGGATTAAACGTTTTGTGTTGGTTTTGATAGTCAAATTTCGAGAAATTTACCCGTCCCGCAACTATTACAATTCAAACCTTTCATAATGAATTTCAGAAAAAGGCGTACATCATTAATTACTCAACATGGCCAACTATTTTTTACAACAATCAACAAGTTATAATTCTCATAAATATGTAAGGAAGTACCTATATCAAATAATTGCCAATCCTTCCAAGAGAATAATCACGTCAATAACACAACAAAGGTACTTAAATAGACAGTGTACGTGGGATCTTTCAGCTCTTAAGTGAAATGTTCAGGTTGTAGGTTTATGCCTTTTGTCTGTTGGAGCATCGATTTGTCATAAAGCGAAATACTTAACGTAGTCAGCTTCACGTGCAGCAGTAAGTACGTTTCAGTTTAAATAATAAATGACGCTCAGTGATAGAGGAGGCGAACACGCGAGCGGCCGCGGCTGCCGATGGAATATTGGCCCGTCCGCCCCGTGCAGACAGCGCTCTACGTGCGCCGCATAATGCACCGTCCCTTGCAAAATTCACAACTACCCTCCAGCGAAATTTACTAGCGCACATCTCATTTACTCTTATTCAGGTTTTCAAGACAAATTCTACTACGGAGCTTTTTATTTTCATGGGGACCGTGCAAGCTAGTATTCCGAATTTATTTCATAAACTTAAAATCCGCTTTTGTATCTTAGGAACACAAAAATCGCTAAATTCCTAAGAACTGTTGAGTTTCAAGCTGAATGTTTCGAACTTCTTATGCATTTTGCAAAGTGCAAAAGTTTCCCACACGCGCCGGTGGCGAGCACGCGATGCATGCGAACACAGCGACCTCCCCCTAACTTTTACGCTTTGAAAATCTTCATTTAAATAATGTTTCCTCAAACAAAACGCGTATCGCGTAATTTTATGTTCCGTACTGTCTGCAGACTTTTCAGTTACGCCTTTTGAGATGCTTTTATGACGGACGGATTTTCATGTTCATGTTTCATGGATTTTATTTCCAAGTTTGAATTTAGTTCAATTTAAAATCGTCTAGTAGACTCGCGTCCATTTAAAGATTCGGATATCAAATTGAAAACCTGAGCTTATTATAATTATTCTATAGATGTTACGTCACGTCATTAATGTTCACTCAAAAAACTGCTAAGTAAAGGTACAGTCGACGACCTAAGAAACTTGTAGGGCTAGCACAATAGAGCGCGACTTGCGCGGCAGTGGCATAAAAGCGAGAGATATTGCTATTGTCTATGGCAGTACAGTAGTATCGCGCGCTTCATGTGGCTCTCTCGCAAGTCGCGCCCCGTCGTGCTAGCCCTAGTGACTCCCTAACCGACTGTTTGGTTCTGAGAAGATACCTTTAGAGAGACCGTAGGCCGTAAAGTTCATTTTTACATGACTTTCTTATTACATCAATAGTGAATGACGGTTAAAGAAACTCTTTAAGCCAGTTTGATCTTTAAGGTATATTTTATAAAATACAGAATATAAATTTCAACCATAAAAGAGTAAGAAGGTGCACTGAACCAAAAAGTCGGCTAGGCGGTCAAGAGTCTTAGGACATCGACTGTTCATATAGATACGGATATTTATCTGGTAGGGAATAACAATATATGTGTAACAATTCATTTAAACGTTTCACAAAACATACAACAAAGTATCTTATTTCATACGACATCAGCAATATTTCGTGAAAAGTTTATAGCGACGAAACTCATTCCCTCAACACCAAGTAAAATAAAGTATTGTTGACAAAATATCGGTTTGGTTTGAATCATCGAAATTCCGACAATAGTACCACCAGTAGGTTCGAATTTCGCTTTGTCCGAGTTTAAAGTTCCAATATTTATTCAAAAAGTTCGTAAGTAACCCTAGGCAGCAAGCATAAAGCACCTGGCAGTCTGTTTCTTTCAACATTTTTTGGGCTGTTTGTGAAACAAAGACTAATACATTTCGTGGAAATAAAAATCAATTGCTGACTTTAACCTAGATGAATGTAAATTCTGAACAGGGTTTCTTGTGCTCAGAAAACACAGGAGCGGAGAATTCACAGATTAAATAGCGAATGAAATTTTTCCATTGCACTTTACGTTTTCTATCTAAGTAATTCTAATTGGATAATATTCGAAGCTAATTTCATTTAAAATTGCTGGTAAGAACACTTTCCACAATCGTTGTGCATTACAATTTCCTTTCTCGCTACAAATGTATTTTGAACAAGATTATTTTCTTGGTCGATCTGTGAAACAAAACGCAGTTATAATTTAAAGAAATCGGTGGACTTTCCCCGTTTCACCTCACCACTTTTCAACAACATTGCTCTGGTTATTAGATTTAAATAATCTCAAGACCGTCCGGGGTTTGTCCCCTGTAAAACTGTGCATTATGTAGCCATCTTTCGTGAAAGGATTGTGTTGGCCACAAATATGTTTTCTTTATGTTTTAATTATTTTATAGTAGTAAATTGTTTGAACATTAGACATAATTTCCTTTTAGCCCATTCTGTCCCAAATGGATAGAAGCTACATTAATTAATCTCCATCTGTACCTGGGCTCCCGTTGTCCCAACGGGAGAACGGTAGCTGGAGAGTCCGCAGTAAGGCTCAAATAAAAGAGCTCGTCGCCCAGCCAAACATCATCAAGAAAAGATGGAAAATGATCTGAACGTGAAGAGAGCCTATCTGGATCGACCTACTGGACGAAGACCGGTTGGACGTCTCAGGTATAGTTGGAACGACGCCGTGGAGGCGGACCTGCGCGAACTGCAAGCTATCAATTGACGAAAGATCGCACAGAACCGCAGAAAGTGGCATTCTCGTTTCGGAGGCCCGGACACATTTTGTGTCGCTTAGCCCACGGAGTAAGTAAGTAAGTGTACCTGGTCTAATTGAAAGATAATTGAAAATTGAAAGATAGCATTAGAACTCCTTGTGAAAGAGTTCGTCACGGGAAGTATTTACCTATACCACATTACATATTTCAGCCGTCAAGCAGTAATTTGAGCATTACTGCGTTCCGGTTTTGAAGGTTAAGGATGCTGGTGAAATTACAGGTTCATGGGGCTTGTCCACTTATGTCTCAGGGTGTTAGACACAATAGCAGTGTCCCACAGCTCTTCGCGGTTTAAAGCTGTGAGCAAGCTATTATGAAAGCGCATGACTTGTTCGTCCCGTCATATTATTATAAAAAATTTTAAAAATGTATTATACAAAAATTAAAAATGATAATAGGTACTGAGTGTAATAGGTAGGTTGAAGAGGTTGTATATAATGGCGAAGAGCGCTTTGTACGAGTATGTGGTAGTAATATAATGGTCGTTGTATGTTCTTGTGCTTAGACTTGCTGCTACACGAATATCCACAAGCTTGATTTTGAAATCTCGATTCAAAATTCTTTGGTTTAATTTTGTATCGTGGGATACTTGAAAAGTTATTTTATTTTTTTATTTTATTAATTATTTTATTTATAAATTTCGCTCAGCACTAAACTTAAGTACGTGTTAAATGAATGCTTGCACTGCAAAAGACACTCCTAATACGTTGTGTTAAGAGTGTCTTATTAAGTTAAGCAATGCTTAGACACACTTAAATTTAGTGCAAGTGGACATATAAGTCTTATAACCAGTTATCGAAAATGAGGGTGTTTTGTATGGACATACCCTTTTCGTCATAAATGCGTATAAAATTTCTTTTTTTACTGTTTACTTTCTAAGCATTCCAAAATTTAGGTTGCTTCATGTTTATTTTTAAATGGCTAAAGTATTTAAATACGGAAGTACCTAGAAACACAACTACAATATTATTTTTTGACATAATGTGCTCAAATTTTAATTATCAATGTTCCAGACAACTACACCAGTTACCTGATCTCTCCCTGTACTATGAGTACCAGCGCAACAGAATTCACTCTGGGGCACTTCCCAGAACACCTAGACCAGAACCAATTTAGAAACGATCATTGCCCAAATTTCTCCTTCCGGAAACTGGATCCGAGACCTCCGCATCCAGCGCTCAGTTTGAATATTACGCATATTCATATATAATCAGTTTCGAGGAGTCACGGGATTTGTAGAATGGAATGTCCACATTATTCTTCAGTTCAGCTAAATGGACTCCCTCAATTCCGACCACTGCTTATTACATAGACAATAAAACCAAAGTAAACAATTGTCTCCTGAACATTATCTGTGTTATTCATTGACTAGCAACACATTAGACACATGGGCATCTAGTTATATTTACTAAACTTAAAATAACAACAGATGTGTCAAGTATTAAGAAATGTAAATTAAATGTACCTCCCTATATGTAGACCACAGAACAAACATATGGACATTTGCAATAAGTACATTCAGGTAAGACGCAAAGTAGGCTTTGTCTGGAGCCGGGGTTCTTATATACGTGCATAAATATTACCCGCCCGTTCTCACTCAATTTGCAAGGTTAAAACGTCACATCGTACGAGTTAGACGATTAACGCACTGCACCGCGCCCCGCGACGGAGCGCGGAGCTGCGTTTTTTAACGTTGTACTGAAGTACCTCAGTTTGTATGGAAAATACGCGCCGTCGAACACACTGACAACTTTTCTCCGCGCGGGAGCGCGACGCGCGTGGTTTTACCGCGCCCCCGCGCGAAGGGGCGCGGCGAACCGCAGGGTATGGCACACTGCGTTCCGCACTACCGCGCAGATTTTTAATCAATTTGTGTTTATTCCAGTAATTGTCGTTTGGATGTTCCCTAACAAATAATCAAAGGATTTAATTGGCATTCGTGTGTAGTTGAAAAATTAATCTTCATATTTTCTTAAATCTTTGTAATGAAGTTGAATGTTACCTTCGGTGTCTTTTTATTTGAGCAAACAAAAACAATCGACAGTATAACTGCAGCGTCCTGAATGAGTTCTGTATTATTAACCATTCTTGTTAAAGAAGGATCTCATCTACATGTGCAATCACTGCGGCGATCAACTACAAAGCGAGTACTTTGAGTGGCGCGGGGCCGTTAGACCGCTGCCCCCGCGCAGATTAAACCGCGCGTTGACGCAGTTCTGCGTCTCCGCTACCGTGCGCGTGATCCCGCGTCTCGCGCACTGTCGCTAGGCGCGGTACAGTGTGTTAATCGCCTTAAGCTATTTTTAGATAATGTTCTTGGTTCACCCAAACTTTTTCTGCTGTAGAGTGTAAAATGTTACAATAAATGATAAAAAAAAAACAATTGTTGTAGATAAAAAAGTCACTAAAATGATTATGTAGATTAATTATCACATATAAAATCAGTCTCTGGACATACATAGGTCTGTGAATTAATGGAAATTGTAGAGTCGCATATACCTTACCTGGTACCCCGTTTTACACCGCAACGCAATAATGCTCACATTACCGCTTAAATGCAGAAATATTTTTTTTTACATTTTTTTTTATATTTTATATCTATATAATTTTTATTTTTATTTTTGTTTTACAATGTACACTTTCATCTTCATCCTGAAACTTTACATAAATATCACGTACGAGGTATTTATTCACTCTAAGACGGTATAAATTAAGCTTATAACACAATAAGCACACATGCAAGGAGGCATACGAAAGTTGAGACCGTTTTTTTATTTTTATAATCTCAGTACAGAGTTCTAAACCGACCTCAAAAGTGCGTGGAATTAAATTTGTTTGCCAATTATTATTGAAATCGGTTACCGGAAAGTGCGCGAAACCGGATTCATCCCCTAGTTTACCACTACTTTTACAATTACTTGTAGATAGTTATCGCGTAACACACGTACAAAAAAAACTTACTGTCGAATTGATAACCTCCTCAATTTTTTTTTTGTGTCGTTTAAGAACTGTCCGACAAACTTACTTATGTCTTGTATGTTGATGGGTCCAATCTTGACTGTTATTGCGATTATAGTAATTTTCATAACAATAACATAAAAACTTTTTTATGCAAATCATCCATTGTACACAAGCTCATCTCAACAAGCGCAAACAGGAACACGAAATTCTGCTTATTTTAAATAAGGATTCGTCGTCTTGATACGTAGGTACATATTTTTATAAAGACATCGTAATATATTAGGTAATAAATAAATAGAGGTGCATGGAATTGACTATTAATATCATATTTTTGATATATTTTTCGCTCTACAAATCAAGTAACTAAGGCTACTAACAGTCGGACTACGTATCTACAGTTAATGAATACTCATTGTGATCAATGACATGCAGTCGGAACTTCGACTGCGTACAGTCGAGATTTCAACTACAGTCGAAAAGAAACAATAGTCTGTGAATCAAAAGCAGTAGTTGACATTCTTAAAAGGATATATGGCTTTTTTGTCTGCTGAAACAACTTGATTTTTGTAACATGAAAAGGATAGACGGTGAACATAGTGGTAAAATAAAAACTTGATTGGTGAAACGGTTCTCGACGGATTTGTTTTACGTTTTATAAGTTCTTAAAACAATCAACAAAAACTGCTTGCAGTCACTCTCATTTGTACGCAGTATTACATTATTATATCGACTTCGCGCATGCTGCCCGTCTAATACCAGCCTAAGAGTTAATGCATAAATATTTTAAAAAAAACAGTGCGATAGTCGTGAATTGACAAAACTAACTCCTGTTAAAAGAAGTTGTAAGCCAGATAGTTTTTCACACAAACGATGCCTCTGCTGTAAGATATTTCTGTGTTACGATTTCATGCCGTGCAAACAGTTATCACGCTAATAAAAAAGTCGAATATGTGGAATAATTAGTTCCGGAAGAAAATAATTCATCTTTGTTTTAGATTACCACGTAAACAGAATCTGAATAAGTGATCATTATTATTGTCATATAAGCAGCTAAACAAACAGTTGATAAAACTCAACTGACATATTTTAGACCAAAACATAACTAAAAATTTTCACAAAAAACAATTGGTATAACGCACACAACACATAACAAATGATTAATACATATATATTACATACAGGTAAAATGTATGAAACCATAATTTTATATGCTATAGTCACAGTACAGAGTACTAAAAAAACCGACCTCAAAAGTCATTCATTCCCTAGTTTGCCAGGCTTTGAGGTGGAATATTTTCTTCAAATTTAAATGGGGCCACTACAGAGGTCTACCTCTTTCCAACAAAAAAGAATCATCAAAATCAGTTCACAAATGCCGAGTTATCGTGTAACATACATACATACAAAAAATACAGTCGAATGAGAGCTCTTTGTTGTGAAATCGGTTAAAAATAATGACGCAATACTTGTTTATTTTATCTGTCTACGTTTATTTACGCAAACATAGAGTATTTCCGCGCACTCTACGCTAATAAAATATTTTATTCCCAATTTTTTCGAACAAACACTTTTTTGTACTATACACATTTTGTTTTACCAAATACAGGAGCCGAGAAAAACAAACTTGCGTAGTATATTATTAGATTTTATTATCTGAAACGGGTAATTTACCCGTGCAAATTCTGAAACACTACTCTGTTCATTCGAGAGCCCCAGTGCGCGCTAAATTTGAATTCATGTTACGAACGAGCTACATAAACCAATTACTGAACGTAGTCAATGGCGGGAGGCAAGCGGCACGCGGGGAATCGATAATTCAAAATATGTCCGCTAGAGGGCTACGCGGTTCAAGCCCCGCTGGTGCGCATTCACACCACTCCTCCACGTTGCGCACCCTAAAGATGAAACTTGTACCGACGTTCCAGTAAATTTATTTTTATTTTATTACACATAAAATAAAATAAAACATATAAGCAAAAATATAGTGATAATCTAAAAGAATAAATAGTTATAAAGTTAAGAAAATATGAATAAAGAATTTAATACCAAAGTATTAATTGTTGCCGATTTCTAGTAAAACTGTTTCCAAGCACATGCGACCGCCTATTTCTAACTTTATATTTTTAGCAAACAACAAAACAACAGTATTACTTATACAAACGTCAACAAAATCGTGAAAATTAAACGAACGCCGGCGCTCGTACAAGGTCATGTCGTTCGGCCATTCGTAGTCAGCTGCTGCTTAGCTTGCCGTTTCGTGTCGCGCTTCTTGTCCGCTTTCAATGTTTTCCGTTTTATTTTGTTATTTCTGTGATGCAAACCGGGTTTTTAACTAAAATTAATATTATTGCATTGATGTGAAAGAACTGTGCGGTTTTACAGTGATATTCAACGCCGGATAGCAGACTGAACGAGGTAAACGCCTTAGTATTTTTGTTTGTCGCGAACATAACCTCTCTGGCATCACGTACGATGTTCAATTTCAGTCGTTTTAGCTTTTTTAAGTGGAACGTAGAGCTGAATAAGATCGCGAGACAAAGGAAAAGACGTGGGTGGACTTTTGAGATAATTTGTAGTGTTTAGAGAGCACGTTTTTTGTGCTGGTCATTGATTTTGTCATTTCGATTTGTTACGACAGTTTGTAGAGTCGTAATGGCTGTAAGCGTAACTTAACTAGACCATTTTTGGCAGCATAAATATGATATTATGTGCGTTGGTAAAATCCGTAAATTATTTGAGTGGTGATTGCTAAGTGAAGTGAATCACCATGACAATGGTAGCTTGATAAACAATGAAATGACCGCTGTTTCGAGAGGTTTCGTCGATACCCCATAGGGGGCGCTAGTTGCCACTCCGTCAAGTCCTGTGTTCACAGAATATTATAATTCACATATTTTTAAAATGATGCTGTGTTGACGGGGCAATATAATATCTACTTTATGGTGAAGTTCATAATTCACGCTGAAATTATAGTAGATTATCAAATCTGGCCAGTCAGGCGGAGAACTCCTTTGTGAAATTCTCTCCTCTTGCAAAGGAAGCAGACTATAAGCATTAGAGATTCACCTCTCGCTCGCAACTGTAGGTACGTTTAGACGTGGTTGCATAGTCGTGTTCCTATTAAAAAATATGAACAGCAAATGAAAAAACTAATTAATTATATAATAACCTAATACATTATTATATTATGTTACTTGTTTAGATAAGCAAGATGGCCGGCATACAAATTTAAGTTTTCTATCGCGGAAACTATTATAGATAGGTAGGTGGTGCTGCAAAAATGAATGTCGCAGAGGGTAACAGTGGTCAACAGCTTGTGTCAAAAAAGTCAAGATGGCGAATTCAAAATGGCGGCCAGAGAAAAACTTGCTTCGATCCGGCAAAAAATTGGTCTATACGAGTCCTTAATAATAATTTGGTCAAAAGTTTTTTTTCGCCATTTTTCAATATGGCTGCCATATACGCGTTTTTTTCAATAAAAATGGCTTGTTTATTATTATTATTACTCGAGGGAATCTGCTTACAGATACCCCGACCCTGCGGGCGCAGAGTCGGTGTTATACCCGACCGCACCAAACCCCGGGGTGTTCCTCCTCTCCGCTACAGGTAGAGGCACGGATACGCCATCGCTCGTCCGCGCCTCCACCAGCGGCTGGCCGCGCCCAGCGCAGCCCCTCCCTGAGAAGGGAGACACAACGGTCCCCCGACTCCAAATGTAAGGCTCGCCGAACACCAGACGAGCCTTCCATCTCGGGCCCCATAAATTCGGGCAATAAAAATGGCGGCCCTATGATCGCCATACAAGCGTTCGTCGGCGGCAGAAAAAAATAGGTCTGATCTCTATGAAAATTGGCATGTGGAGGTGTCTAGGACTGCTTGATAATAATTTATTTTTCACAACTTTTCAATGTGGCTGCCATGCAAGCGTCTTTTGGCAGCAGAAAAAAAAAGTTAAAAAAATGTAATCCGACTGAAAATCGCCATAATATCTCAATCATAATTTGGTAAAAATATCATTTCCGCTGATTTTCGATATAACCGCCATATAAAAGTTCATTTTTTCAATATAAATGACTGTTAAAAAAATTTGCTTTGCGCGGGCTGAAAATTGCCATAAAAAGATTTCTAAGATTGCCAGATAATAATTTGTGGTGAAAATATATTTTTGCAGTTTTTAAATATGGCCGCCTTTAAGGAGCTTTTTTTTTATTTTTTAATAAAGTCAAGCGCCGAGGCAGTAGGTTGAGGTCCAGTGGAGGGCGAAGACCGAAACGTCCGCACGCCATCGTACGTAGGTATGTATATAGTATACGAAAGCTCTAGTACGAGTACAGGATCTCAAAATTGTTCAAAATGTAAGGCATGCTTCCCGATGTAGTGGAAATCAGAAACTTATAGCGTTGTTTTATCTCGACCGTCTCTCTGTTGGATTACTTTTTCTTGGAAGTTATACCAAACAGAGGTATTTTAGGGAAAAAAATAATAATGCCAGACAATCACACCAAGTCTCAAATTAGGGAATTTCCTGTGTTATGAATACCAGAAAAATGATAACTCTGAGAGCAATACCCAAAACACCCAGACCAACTTAGAAATGTTCGTTTCCTGGCCCAAATCGGAAATATAAACCCGGAATCTCCTTGTCAAGCGCCCATAGTACTAACCGCTGTACTACTGAAGAGCATAAGCACACCCCGTAACCAAGTCCGCCCACGCGCCGCCGATGCAGAGCCCGACCCCACCGTAGTTGGGGTACAGGTCTCGCTATTTACTATAATCACATAATATAATCATCCTCAGTGTTAGCAACAAACCAACACTGATTTCGTCTTCTGAATCCAAAGCATTGACGCTATCGATACATCAAATAACGTTTAATTTGTTAAAGTAAAATAATTATATACCACGACAAAAAAAAATCAATCCGCCTTTTTGTGACGTCACTGTTTTATGGTCTGTTGATTTACCAAAACATCTGCATTTGGTATTTTATGATTCGCCTTTTAAGTTACCAACACATAATTATGTTTGCTGTTTATACAAATATTTCATAAAAGACCTGGTACCCATTTTTAACACGAATCACTTTTGACATTTATTTTTTTAATGAAATATTCTATTTTATAAATTCATTAATGGGTTTATCCGTTGAAACTTGCACACTTTTTTTTAGTAGCAGTACAGCCCTTTTGATATAGTTGGTCCAGGGAAGTACCATTACATTACCCATTTCTGCCACCAAGCAGTAATGTGAGCATTACTGTGTTCCGGTTTGAAAGGGTTAGAGTTCTGGTGAGATTACAAGTTCATGGGACTTGTCAACTTATGCTTCAGGGTGACGGGCGCAGTGACAGTGCCCCTTAAATCTTTGCTATTTAAAGCTCTGAACGGCACTACAACTGCTATGAACAGTCGTCTCGCTTACCACCAAACGCACGACTTGTTCGTCCTGTCACTGGTAATACAAAAAAAGAAACAATCTCTATGTTTCACGTCGTGACTTCGTGTACTTATAAAAAGATACATTTAAGTAAACAAACTTAGGGTCGTATTCTAGAACTCTACTCAATGCTCAAGTCAGGATTTGAGAATGGTTTAAAGCACTCGAAATCATACACAAGTCCCTGTCATTAGGGTCGTGTTTCCTGTGCAATCCTGACTTGAGCATTGAGTAGAGTTCTGGAATACGACCCCTAGTCTGGTTCGTGACTAGCCAAAAATCTTTTTATTTTTTATTGATACTACGTAGCGGAACGAACAAGTCGTGCGCCTGATGGTAAGCGTCACGCCTGTTCATAACAATTGTAGTGCCGCTCAAAGGGCACTGCCACTGTGCCCGTCACCTTCACGCATAGGTTGAAAAGTCTCATGCTGTAATTTCACCAGGTACGGGTCCTTTCAAATCCGGAACGCAATCGTGCTCCCATTACTTCCCTACCCTCATCCGCCCCGCCGTTTCTTTCGCTCCTATCAGTGCAGCGTAATATGTGGAAACAGCTTTCCATTTTCTATCGCTGTCAACCATAGATTTGACTACAGTCGGCAGCGACAGGTCTTTCCTAACCACGGAGACCAAGGTTGACCTCTCTCCATCGCACGCTGGACATTGGGCTAGCGTATGTTGCGCCGTATCCTCGTCGCAGCCACAGTCACCACGGTCGTCACCACGTCGTTGGGATAGTTGGGATAGGATGTGGGTGACACACTGTAGGATCTCTCCCAACGACGTTGCATAGATACCTCCCGAACATCCGTGCCCCGAGAGGAAGGTGACAATACCTACACTGGAAGAATTCTTTCACAAGGAGCTCTACTACTTTTAAGTCACTTTAACCAATTCAAAACATAGTATTGTGTTTGACCATCGAGTATATAACCAGAAATAGAGAAGAAATCTCATTTAATTTGTTTGAACACTATTCTGCCAAATCATTACGGTGTCAACTGCGCTCCGATTGGCCAGATCGAATTCGAAACAATTGACGAGTCAATTGTATCAT
This sequence comes from Hyposmocoma kahamanoa, assembly GCF_003589595.1. Classification (NCBI taxonomy): domain Eukaryota; kingdom Metazoa; phylum Arthropoda; class Insecta; order Lepidoptera; family Cosmopterigidae; genus Hyposmocoma; species Hyposmocoma kahamanoa. The sequence continues at coordinate 10,083,528 of NW_020653337.1, forward strand.
TTCAAATCAAATCAGTTTAACTGGAGCTTTGCTATAATGGACGAAAATTGAAAAATTCGTAGTATTTTTAATATTTAATTACCGATGAAATGTGACTCCGTTTGTTTTGTAATTCGATTATTTGCTGTTTTTCCCACATCACCGAATGGGACAGCACCCATTGTTAGAGATATTATTACGTTTATCACAATAAATACAGAATATTTTTGGAATATACGGAGATGTACACACACTGGTCAGTTGTTGGCACTGTACTATTTCAGCTTTCTAATTTGTGATTTCAATGCAAACGAGAGTTGATATTTAAAAGTGATATAAAGTCCATTTGCCTGATTTGTTGTTGTATATACTGGATATATTTGACACACAGTACTTAACACTTGCTGGGTTTAAAAAGTAGTTACAAAGTGACTAACTAGGTATTCGAATTGGCAATTAACGGATAGTGGAACTTTACTAATACTGAAAATCTTTGTCGTTTTATTAATTAATTAGTTAAACAAAATCAAAATTTATTCCAAATTTTGTAAAGCAATAATTAAACCAAACACCTAGCAAATGCTTATATTGTGTTTTGATTCTAACAGTAATTTATGTTACATATATATTTAAAGTTGATTAAAGTATAAAATATGTAGTATGTATATATAAGTTGCAATCATTGTTGTGATATCAATATATTCATTGATTGGTAACCTATACTATTATTTTTTTACATTAAACTTTAAGAGCGATTTTGATTTCTGTTCTTGAGCTCCTGTAAAATATTGTCTAAAGCACTTACTAGGTTTTGTTATGGGGCAACCGAAATAACTTGTACAAATACTGTTTGTTATAAGACTCTCCTTGTAGTAGAAAGTGTTACAACTAATAAAAATGTTATTTTTTCTCATACTTTCTCCAGGTTTTTGACAAATAGAGTATTTTAACGTCTCCCACATTGTTTTTATATTACGCGTCAACTACCTATGTGATAAATCTCAGAAGAGAAAGCAATGTGGTGAATAAACAAATTCTATATCCCACTTACTTTTATAAAATTTTTGCGTTAACCGCCAAAAAAAATATTTCAGAAGATCTCATATTCAAATTCAAATTCAAAATAATCTTTATTTCATAGGTAAGCATTATTACACTTGGAATCGTCACAATGGTTAAACTCTACCGCTCATTCTTAAGGCAGATTCCCCTGAGAAGAATGAGCAAGAAACTCTAGGGGTTGCTCTTTGTAAATAACATTTACAATTTATTTTTTTTATTTGAAACATCAGAGATCGAGACTACCACGGATTTTTGTCATGCAAGTATGCAGAAGTTGTATAATAACCTTTAGTATAAAGTTTTTGTTTCACTATAGTTTTAAACCTCGTGAAAGGCAAATTTTGTATATCAACCGGAATCTTGTTATAGAAGCGAATACATTGCCCCTTAAATAATTTTTTGACTTTGTGAAGACCACTATCAAGAAAAGCTAGTTTATTTTTATTCCTCGTATTAATGTTATGTCTGTCACTATTTTTCATAAAGAAATTACTATTCCTTTTAACATAAATTACATTTTCATAAATGTACTGTGAGGTTAGTGTAAGAATGTTAATTTCCTTAAACTTATCTCTCAAAGATACTTTGGGGCCCAGATTGTAAATTGCCCTAACTGCACATTTCTGCAGGCCAAAGATTCTACTGATATCGGCGGCAGTACCCCAAAGCAAAATGCCGTATGTCATTAGACTGTGAAATTAGCTGAAGTAAACCAATCTAGATGTTTCGAAGTCTGAAAGTTTCCTTATTTTTTTAATCGCGTACACTGCAGAGCCGTTGACAACTTCCTTATATGAGGACCCCATTCCAATTTAACATCTAATGTTATACCTAGAAATACAACTGTATCCACAAGATTCAATTTTTTGTTTCTAACTACAATGTTTGTAACCGTCTCTCTAACATTGGGTAATGTAAATTTCACACAATTTGTTTTTTTCTAATTAAGAAGTAGGTTATCAACAGCAAACTAATCAACTACTTTAGATATAGCATTGTTCACATCGTCGTAGGAACATTGGTTCCTTTTAACTTTAAATAATGAAGAAGTATCATCAGCAAACAATACTATCTCATGTTTTATACCCTCCATAAGACTAGGTGAGTCATTAATATAAACTAAAAACAAAAATGGGCCTAGAATTGAACCTTGAGGGACACCCATGCTAATTGCAGACCCTGATGATCTCGTACCGTTAACATCGACCCTCTGTACCCTACCACGCAAATACGATTTAAGAAGGTCGAGATCACGTCCCGCCACCATAATGGCGAAGTTTCCTGACCTGTGTATCATGATGCATACAATCAAAAGCCTTGGAAAGGTCACAGAATGCACCAATAGCATCATGTGAGACTTCCCATGCATCAAATATATGATTAATCAACTCGACACCAGTGTCGGTTGTAGAGCGACCCCGAGTGAAACCATATTGTTTAGGAGACATTAAGTTATTACTATAAAAATGTGCACACATCTGATTTAGAATAATTTTTTCAAATATTTTATTGAGTTGGTAGTATTGATATAGGTCTGAAATTGGTGGGGTCAGAAATACTACCAGATGAGAGAGAGAAAAGTGGAATAACTTTACTTTGCGTCTTGAGGTCAGGAAAGACCCCATCATCAACACATTTATTACAGACACAGGCTAAGTAAGGCGCAATACAATCAACTATAGAACTAATTACTCTGACTGAAAGACCATCAAGATCAGCAGTATTTTTTATGTTTATAGACTTAAAGGCTTTAACAATATCGTTTGGAAATACATGACGGAACCTTAAATTAGTGATACTAACCGCATTATTTTCTTTTAGTAAGGATTCAGCGGCGGTGGGAGATGAATTTAACGACTTAGTCAAAATTGGAATGTCAGTAAAAAAATTTTTCAAATATTTTAGCAACTTCTGCGTCTGTGTTTACAATTTTGTCATTAAATCTTAGTCGAAAATCCAAGTTACGAGGTTTGACCCTTCCAGTTTCGCTGTTTATAATATTCCAAGTCGTTTTTACTACATTCGCGCTGCTTTTTATTTTATTATTTATAAACGTGGCTGCAACACAAACACGTTTAAACATTTTCGAATATTTCCTAACAAAATCATTAAAACTCTTACTAGTGTTATAAGTTATCCTTTCATCGTAAAGATCATATAGCCTTTGTCTACTTTTGTGAATTATAGCACTATACTGAGTGATTTTTTTTAACTGGGACAGTATGGGGAAATACGAAACCATAGGAAATACAGGGAAACTGTCTAATAGCCCATAAAATATTTTTTGAGAAATAAAATTGACTTAATAATTTTTTTTGTCAAGGGTAACTTGTCCATAAAAACGAATATTATATTTTTTTGAAACGCACACATTTAACATAACCCCGCATTAGGGAAACCCTGGGTCGCGGGTGCCTTGGACACATACATAGACAACCACAATTTACACCCAAACTTGCGAGAGAAATAAATGTAATCAAACCTGGGACCTCTGCGTGGCTGTCCGGCATGGTAACCGTTCGGACACGGGGGCAGATTTTTTTGACAATTTAATATTGACAATTTTCTTTAATAATAATGATAAAAACGCAACACATAACCCCTCACTAGGGAAACCCCTGTATCGCGGGTGCCGTGGACACATACAGACAACCACAAATTACACACACACACATTATCATTGCTCAGAAATCTTACAGAATGCTAGGATTTCTTCATAGAAGTGCTAAATCTTTTCGAAGAATTGAATCTTTAAAAAAGCTGTATTTTGCTTATGTCAGGAGCGTGATGGAGTACGCAGCCCCTATATGGTCTCCGTCTTATGTGACTCATATAGCCCAGTTAGAATCCGTGCAGCGTTGTTTCACACGTAGATTGCACTACCGCCTCAAAAGGGAAGATGGTTACTTCGACAGACTTAACTTCTATCAGCTAGATTCTCTCGAAGTTAGACGTCTGTTGTCTGACATGAAGTATCTATATGACGTGGTTAACTCCGTATTGGATTGTCCTGAATTAACGGCTTGCATTGGTCTGTGTGCCTGTCCAAAACGCACGAGGCATATGCACTCCTTGTGTACGACCTTAGCCCGTTCGAATTACGCAAAACACTCTGTTTTGCAAAGAATAGTGCGCACTTATGAGGATAGATTTAGAGACGTGGACATCTTCCATTTAAACCGCACTCAATTTCTAAACATATTGAAGGAACACCCCCAGTTTAGAAGACAATAATTATCAAACAAACAGCACAGACACACACACACACACACACACAAACACACACAACACTAAAACATACTTACACTTACACCTTTATAATTTATATAATAATAATGTTATATTTGTATGTAATACTTTAATAATATGTAGATTACCATTAATTTAAGAACTTAATGTAAATTTTCAACATGTTTGTTTTTCGATTAGGCTATAGATTAACGCTAGATAAAGTAACGCTATAATTAAAATGTAATATGACAAACTTTGTTATTGGCTATATACGTATATTATTATGATTGTAAACGAAAATTAAAAAGCTGTAAAGTTTGCAAATAAACACCCAAACTCACGAGGTAAATTAATGTAGGCCGTACACATATTTCTCCCGGCCTGGGAATCGAACCCAGGACCTCTGCGTGGCAATCCGGCATGGTTCCGTTCGGCCACTGAGGCTGCTGCATTAATGCTGAATGACTCAGTATCTTGTAAGGATCATTTCACGATGAAAAAAATATTAGTTTAAATATTAAGTACATTTTCCTATTGTAGAACAAACTTAAGTTAAATAATAAATATAAATTAAATAATACTTGCAAGGAACTAAGTGGGAACTGGAACTGAGTCGATCAGCATTAAAACTAATTGACCAAAAGATCGTCTAACCCAGACGTAAATCCCGTCATGACTTCCTGCACAAATAAATAGGTGCGGTGGAATGTTCCTTTTTACAATAGATAATTATTGTCATTTGCGAATATCTCCATACTTTATGGGATCTTAAATCCGTAATGATAAATAATGACGGCTGTTAAGAATTTAATGTTATTGCCAACTCGAAATTCTGAATGTTAAAGAGAAAAACACTATTCAGGACATTGCTCTTTACGAGGGTACCGACAAGAACACGTATAACGTAAAAGTCTTGAAGAAATAAATAATACATGACAATAGTCAGACAAACAAGGTGTTTTGACTTCATAAGAAGGAAAATACGCCTCATTTAACTTGTCCAGCTTGTCTTATTATCTTGAACGACGCTCATCTCATCAGACAACAGACTGGACTGAAGATACTACAATAAATAATGGTTTACATAGAGTATTAGGTACAATTTCCAACCTAGATATAACTACCCTGAAACTTGCGGCTGATAATTCGAAAACACTGTTAAATTCAGATGAGTGGCGAGATAACATTTGCAAATGTCGACTTTTGTCCAAAATGTCCGTCTCGTCGGCCATATTCCGTTTAATGTCGCAATATTGTGAGCGTCGGCAGGCGGCCGCGGCCGGTCGCATGCATTTACATACATTAATGTGTACGCCGCACATGCATGCACCTAACCTAGCGCCGAATGTGTGTACGCTGCGAATTAACTGTAATTGAGCCATTCGGACAGAGGCTATCCGCGCTCTGCTGCTTCCATAGTACTTTCCTGTGCTTACTCAGATTTTTGGCATGTGCCTATCGTGCTTTTTCAGAGATGTTTTTTCGTAGTCTTTTTATCAGAAATCTTCGCTCTAATTAAAATCCACGTTAAAAAATACTGCATAGTGTCTACCCGATATAAACAAAACAGTAAGAAGTACTAAAAAAACTAACATCAAGTCATTCATCATCTAGTTTGCCACCCTTAGAGGTGGAATATTTTCTTCAAATTTAAATGAGCCCACATCTGAGGAACCCGCTTTCCTCCAAAAAAAGAATCATTAAAATCGGTTCACAAATGCGGAGTTATCGAGTAACATAAATACAAAAAAAAAAAACACGTACTGTCGAATTGAGAACCTCCTTTTTTTGAAGTCGGTTAAAATTAGATTTAAATTACACGACTCAATATGCTCGCGCAGTGCTTGAAAAACTTTATTCAAATAAGAAAACACTCGTGCCTACTACGAAACCGAATAGCATCTTCCTGGGATATTCATCTTCACCCCTTCCAGAGAAACAAACAGGGGCTTCGGAATTTTGTTATTAGCGTTACTGAGGGGATAGCAGCCGTTGCCGTCGCGCACCTGACTGATTGATAGCACTTCTTTCCACCTCGGGTCGAGCTTGTAATCGAGCCATTAATAAACTTTACTGCCTCTAAGTTTATCCTGCGGGCTCGTTATTTGCTTAATGGGCTAGCAAACGGCGCGCGACGAGACACCTGTGCTGGTCCGCTCATTGATGATCTTAATTGACATGTCGAGGATGACCTTCAAACTAAGGTGAAGGCTTCTCCAATCATGGACAAAGGTCACCAACTTCGTGTTGCGTGTTATGTTGTACTTACTGCAATCTGTCATTCCGAAACAACTTGCCACTCTTCCATGAATTTTGGCTACAGATTCAGTACTCCCCCTTTGTGAACTATTTTGGTATGTAAAATGAAAGTAACCCTGGGTTGCAACTTCAATTTTATCACTGTTTTGGTGAGACAAATAGAGCGGGGAATTATTCTATTTGGTTTCCAAATTATCTGACAGTGGGTCGAGCTAATGTCGCTCGTCGCTTGACAAAGCGACTGTTGGCACGTAGAGGCTTTACTCGCAGCAATGTAAACAGAGAGGGCAAAAAGGTTAAAGCAAAAAGTAATAAAAGTTTTATTTATGTTCTGGTTTATACTTTAAACGGAGGAATTACAACTTTAATAATGTTTTTAAAATTTTACGAATTCACCTGGTATCATAAAATATCATTGTTTCTTAGAAACGTAACATGTGATTTGTTAAAATTTTTATGTATCATATATTATGTTTTCGAATAGTTTTTCGTTTTAGTAACAACAGTACCATGTTTTTATTAATCTAGAACAAAAAATATTTGGGAACACAATAAATGCCATTTTCATTGATAATAGAGATGAACATATCGTTATAAATTAAAATTAGAACCTGTATTTACGGATCAATTTTTAATCTTCAGCTTTACTTGCTAAGAAATGTTTAAAAAGCAATGGGCTCCACAAATAACTAAGTTGTCGCAACGGCTCAACTCAGCAGTATAAGCAATAAAAAAAATACGAAAACTTTCAGACTTCGAAACCTCTAGATTGGTTTATTTAAGCTACTTTACAGTTTGATCACACACGGCATTTTACTTTGGGGAAATGCGCCCAGCATTAATAGAATCTTTATACTGCAAACGCGTGCTATTAAAGCAATTTGCAATCTGGGCCGCAAATGTCTCATAGAGATAAGTGTAAAAAAATTTACGTTCTTTGACTGGGGTACATTTACGAAAATGTAATTTGTGTTAAGTAGGTAAAGAAATAAGTTTCATGATAAGTTGTGGTCGACGTAATATCATGGGAGTGACCCATATCACTTCTTCAGGTTCCTTCTACCTATGATGCTTTTGAACAAATATTGTAAATGATAAATTATATGTGTAAGTATTTGTTGTTAACAAAGAGTTTCTTACTTATTCAAAAATCTGTTTTATGAATTAGTAGTTGGGTAACCAATAGGCTATTTTAAATGTAATTTTCTTTACCTTTGAAATAGTTTTTTAATTTCAATGTGCACTGTATAACTCTTAAGTTAGATTCCTTCTAATAATTATTAAGTGTTAACAGGGTCACAAATTCACTTCCACGGTAAACACTATTAATGTCAACTGCAGGAAGAGTGACTACACTGTCAGACGGTACTCGGCAACGAGAGGCTTAACTTGACAGAATGTAAACGTCGCAGAGACAAGGGAGGCGCGGCGTCGTCGTAAAAAAGGGCAAAATAATAATTGCGGTGTTGCGCCGCCAGTCACGGATCTAGAAGGCGTTTGCAAGAGTATTGAAGTACTCCCTAAAACAAATCTTAGGTTTTATTTGTATTGCACTGCAAGAAATTCTAAATTGATATTTTAAATGCTGTAATTGTGTACTGTCACAAGGGCTGCAGTGTCGTAGCCCGTAACGACCGTAACGGCAGCGCACGAGCTTCCGCCCGCCCGTGATTGAAAGTTGACATTGAGCGGCGCTGGGTGGCGCCAGGCACGGCCCCCGCTCCGCTATTTTTGACCCTGCGACCTATCGCGCCTGGCGATCGGCCTCGAAGAAGTTTGCCGTTTTAATCGCGTGAATATGCCGCACCATTTGCAAATGCGCACAGAACTGAAACCAGTTTCGTGTTCCACCGCAAATTAACATCGCGTTTGTGTTCCTCCGCTGCCATTAACTAGCAAAGCTCCAATTATTCGCTGTAACATTTTATGAGAACTACAATGCTTCTAAAATGAGGTCAACAAAATATTTCAGTTAAAAATATTTATTATACAAAACTTTCAATTGACTTTTTTTTATCAGATCAAGATGTACTTATGTTATAAAGTCTGATAACCACACTAGGCCACGCCTGTAATGTGGTTATCACGCAATTGATTACAATGAATGGTCTAGACCAATTCTGCAATTATTTTCAAAATTCCAATTAAACCTATTGAAGACGACAATGAGGCTCGGTTATGCACCTCTTGAATTGGGTCAACACCTAGCGACAAAAGGTGCGCTGTCAGATAAGCCACATTTCCCGTCGGCCAGCTGCCGCCCGGCCCTGAAACAAAGAACAATGAAATATCTCATTTATTTACGTTGATACCATTTTTTTCGGGTACTCTCAATTTACCTATATAGATAATTATTAGCCGTCGTTTGTTCGACGCCCTTTAATGTGTTTGTATGCTCGACTGTTTGATACCACGCCTGTTTGCATTGTTGCCGTTTTGCCTTCTCGATTAGGGTCGCATTCGAGCTCCATATTTATTAGAGCGTAGGACTCCCGACACGACTTTCATTTTACACGAGATACAACATCTCGCTTTATGTACTTTAGATATATCAAGGCGGATTGCTTTCCCTTTCGTGGGATTTGCGGTTATCTGAGAACAGCGATGACGAGGAGATGACGTGTATTTCCAAAATAGCACATTGCGATTTTTGTTACTGTTCGCCAAGCTGATATCCAAACGTGTCGTAACTGGATAGTGAGGTAGTTGTATGTAAAGCTGTGGCGGAAGGACGTGTCACTCACGCTACGCTAACGTCTGCCTGCTTTCAGTGGAGCGGGAACAGGCTTCCGACCTGCCCTCCAACATTACCACTGTATACATCGCGTGTAGTTGGTAATTGCAGTGTACTATCGCCATCGAAAAGGATAATGACAGAAATGAAAGAATAATATGAAGTAAAAAATATAATTGAACCAAAACCAATAGGCCAGATACATAACTCTTGATGAACTGATATTTTATACTTAATATTACTAACTTTTTGAAATGATTCACATATTTTCCTACATTGTGTGTTGTTAAAATCAAATTTATTTTAAAATAAAACGAAACTTGCAACAATAATTAACATTGTAGTCATGGAAAAGTTTCAAATTCCCACCCTACCTGTATCTACGTAAGGGAACATAATGAATGTTACGTTGTAGTGTAGACCCTTGCGAATGCGGAACGGAAACGGGTGGTTTGGCGGAACAAACTTTCGCGAGCCTGTTGAACGCATCCCATAAATGAGAATACTCTAGCCGCAAACGTTGCCGTCCATAAACAACTGAATGTATATTTAGTTACGTACAAATAGTATTGGAGGTATAAGCCTTACAATTTGTCTACCCATTCAAGTTGACCCATTACACAGCCGTATTCTTATTAACAATAGTTGCGGTTAATTACTTTGTTATTGCCGAGTTTTGTGGATTTTACACTATTTTGTTACTATCTGCTACACACAAAGTTGTATCGTAGCTGTCTAGCTAGTTTATCACGTGCAAAGCGTGTCGGCCGACGGAGCTTGTCGGTGACGTGCGCTACGCCTTAAATGAGCTTCATCACGCGACATTCAAAAAAAACCTTATTGCTAACACACATATTTTTTGTTTACGCAAAATCTACAACCACTCAACAACCATCCAGATGCAGTAGAGCTCCTTGTGAAAGAGTTCGTTCAATGAAGTACTGCCACCTTACCTGTTTCTGCCGCCAAGCAGTAATGTGAACGTTACTGAGTTCCAGTTTTGAAGGGTAAGGGTGCTGGTGAAATCACAGGCACATGGGACTTGTCATCTTATAATGTCTCAGGGTGACAGGCGCAGTGGCAGTGCACCTCAGATCTTTGCGATTTAAAGCTCTGAGTGGCACTGTAACTGTTATAGACAGTCGTGTAGCTTACCTTCAGGCGCACGAGTCGTTCGTTCCGTCATATGATATTATAAAAAAGGGGCACGATTTGTTCGTCCCATCACATGGTATCATAAAAAAATGTTCTATAAATAAATAAAAAAAAATTATTATTATTGTAACATATCTGTTACATGTCGTGTTCTTAGGTTTTCGCGATTGTTACACATAGGAAATCAAATGTCAACCATGGCCATGGGACCTGTAAAGGGCCCGAAACGTCGGTTTGTTTGAAAAAACAAATATACGCGATTTAAGTCCGAAAAAATGGTTTCATTTCATACCTATTACAATTAATAATCCAAGGCAAAATACAAGGAAAGAGAAGTGTAGGAAGAAGGTGAGTAACCTGGCTCAGAAATTTATGCCAGTGGTACTTACTAAGCGACGATATCTCGATACCTCCATTGAACACTACGCCATCATTATTTTTTGGTCAGTTTCTGTTAATTTTGTAAACAACCATACTTATTTACTAATATTATGTATGCTCCACGAATTTTTGTGTCAATGGAAGTACCCGATCATTATTCAGAGCAGCAGTGTCCAAGGTTCAGATTGCCATTATGATCGCCGACCTTCATTAGAAGATGACACATAAAGAAGAAGAATAGCAGCTCAGACCAGAGTAGAACTCACGACACATACCCAAGTCACATGCCAGTGGCGCGATCGTGCCGGTATCACAGGCCGTGGGAAGCCAACTTAAGATCGTACATCTCACTTGGTTAGATAGTTTAAAGCTTTGAGTGGCACTGCAACTGTTATGGAAGGGCGTGTCGACTTGGTCGTCCCATCACTTATATCATAAAAAAATCCAAACATCTTTAATAAATAAATAAATAAATAACGCACACACTCAACATAGCCCCGCACTAGGGAAACCCTGTGTCGCGACTGCCATGGACACACACATAAACAATCACAAATTACACCCAAACTCACGAGAGAAATAAATGTAGGCCATACAACTATTTCTCCCGGCCCGGGAATCGAACCTGGGACCTCTACGTGGCAGTCCGGCATGGTAACCGCTCGGCCACAGAGGCAGTTGATCTTTGATTGATCATTGTGAAGAAATTTATTACTTTTAAAACGCCACTTATTCAACAATCACGTAATGCATGAAGCCATCGGCATCACACACCTCCTCATTGAACTCGGATACAAATCAATAGATAGAATTATTTATGGATGGAACAAAGTATTTATGTAGGTGTTTTGACTGTTCCCCCAAATTAAATAGCTTATTTGGCTCAATTTTATATGAAAATCCGTCAATGAAGCGTGTAATAAAAGGATTATGAAATTTTTTTTCAGCTACATGCCTCTAACCAACAATTGCAACAAAATTTGCAGAGTATTATTTAATAACGTTTCAACCTTCTAAGATAATAAAAAAATTGGAGATAAAACTACAATCTATGTTTAGTCTAACGTATCTATCTATATGACGTACCCTTGGGATTATGATTTATACGAAAAAATTTTCTTCATCTGTCGGGAAAGTGTAGCACAGAAACATTGTGCTCAATATATCAGTCAGCATAATATAGACATTGTTACATTTATTCGAATGATACCCTAGAAGTTTTCCATTAACCGGACATATTGTTAACATAGTTGTCGAATTAGAACGTGATTGAAATTTCATAAGTTGACGGCGCAGCAGTAACAAGAGTTTATTACTTTATGAAACACATTCATTGTTGTCGGCCGTGGTCATGTTCGCCATAAAACGAGCTTAGTACCAGAGTGTCGCGACGGAGTGAAGTAAACTTTACTTGAAGCACATCAATGTGTTATTTTGTAATAACTAAAGTTAATGCGTTTTTGTTTCTGTATCATTCCGTCTTTCTACTTTATTTGCTTATGCGTAAATGAGAAAATGTACTGCGTTGCGCGTTATGCGATAATGCACATCAAAAGTACTCATGCCTTTAAGGCATATTTTATTGTGGCGATAATGAGCTACATTAACTTATAATACATGTTTTAATCCAATCATAATAGCCCGAAGGCTTTATTGTCATATCGGTGAAAATGATACACATTTCGTTTTCATTTCTCACAACAATACCAATATCTGTCTGTTTTACGTTTTCAAAACTTTTGCGCAGTATTTTCGGGCAAATAGTTTTATGTCGGCCATTTTGACTTTTATTTTATTTTTCGTTTATTTTCCCTTGTGCGGCCGTAAAACGTACCTGGGCGCGCTCGCGGGGATAACGGAGCGGGCTCACGAAAAATTTATTATTGGGACCTTTCCGCCCGGCTCCATCGACAGACATTGCGAAGGCGAAAGTTATGAATGACACATGTTTTGAAATATTACCTGCAGTGAACTGCTTGCCGAGAAGAAAATTTCATAGAATGAGAAGTTTATTTGTCGTGAAATATGTGGAACTTTTATGGGAGACTTACAATGCTTGGGATCAAGCAATTTCTTACTTTTCGGTCTATATTACACCGTAATAAGGGCAAACATGTATTCGGGAAAATAAAAGAATGAGGAGTTTGTTGTGACAAATTGGATATTTTTTTTCTTGTCTCAATATTTCCATGTGATAAACGTCTTTGTATTTAGGGGAATATTTTTATAAACAACTAAAGATCGACTTAAAAATGCAAATGTTATATTGGATTCCATTGCATACAATCAAATCCGTATTATGGACTGCACTAAACTTCAACTAATCACAGTCTATATTGAAATCAGAATCATGAATAGCAGCTTGCCGATAGAAAGAAATAGTGCATTTAACCTGATTGTTTCCTGATGCCAACTCAATATGAGCTCATCTGATGGAAGTGTGCCAACCTTTATTGATGTCTGAACGAGTTCAGCAATGGAATTTGGAAGTCGAGTGTCTGCAGAATGTACTACAGGTGCACTTCAACTAAGTATTATTTATGTTTGACTATCCTTCATCATCAACCCATTTATACCGCCCGCTGCTGGGCACGGATCTCCTCTCAGGCGAAGGTTGAAGCCATAGTCCGCCACACTGGTCCAATTCGGGTTGGGAACTTCACAGGTTTTCCGTAGGTTGTGAACCTTCTTCGACGTGCAGGTTTCATCATGATGTTTTCCTTCATCGAAAAGCTCTTAGTAAAGTTTAAATTATATTTCGCACAAAAATCCGAAAAACTCAGAGGTGCGAGCTCGGATTCGAACCTACAGCATCTACTTGAGAGGCAGTAGTCAAACCATTAGGCACAACTATTCTTGTTTCGTCTTACAATAAAACACTGTTAGTAAAACAATAACATGCAGAGATAGGAATACGTCGCAAGGCAAAGAAATTCTGTCTCCTGATCAATAATTCATTATAACCCTTAATCGGGTAATTGAGATTCTCGTTCACAGCCCGCATGCTCTACCGCTCGTAGTAGTCCTGACATCGACATCTGTCCAACACATGTACGAGAATGCTCGTTACCCCGACATCTATTTGCTCCAACCGCGTTAAGCAATCTCTGTTCACAATATAAGTGAATGTAATTGTATACCATCAAAATCTATCGTAGAAAATAATATGCCAGTACGTCACAAACAGCTTGGGGCACATACCCAACTCAGTCGTCACTTATCCGAGGACCATTCGTTGTCGAACGAAATTAGCGCCTGTTCGCCTCATCCAGAACCTCTGTTTTATTCAGTCCCCTGGGAGCTCCAACACAATGAAAAAAAAAACGTATGCAGTGTTGACCGCTTTACTTTTTTTAGCCAATTATGAAAATTCGCGGGCAGCGCGCGCCACCTGCTGTAGATGAGATGTGCTTGCTATTCTCCCGGGGCGTCGCCGCTTTGTTCCTATTCAGCGGTCAGAAAAAGTTGCTAATTTCACTTTTACTATGATGGCACACTGCAATCTTTATAGCCATATAAGCTTTATTTGTTTCTATATCCTTACCTCGTTGACATACCATTTTATTAATGCAGGCTTGCTTTTGCACAATTGAATATACTTGTATATTCTAGGTAGTAATTGGTTAAATTATATACTCATTATTACATGTCACGTGTAATACTTTTCGTAAGTTACCAAATATCAATCAATCAACACATGACAGTATTCATATGACTCTAGATTTTGCTTTTGAAATTCTGCCCATTCAAGTGGCGAAGGTAACGTGTTAAATAGGGACGTCATTTTAGCAGGAATAGTGAGTAATAATGAAATTTCCCATTGAGGCACAGGAGTTCGGGACGTTTATAAAGACAAGGGTTGCTAAGACCCGAGTATCATTTGCCACCTACTTATAATAAGTGGATTATTATTCAGACTATAATTTATTAACGGAATAAATGTATGTCGTATTGGTTGATTTTCTACCGTATCGAACATTTTAGTTCACGTTGTTGTCGCTTACAGTTGTATAGAAATACTGATCCTAAAATTGACTCCAAACAATTTGCTCCGAATACAATTTATGTACGTAACAAGGTTTCCCTAAAAAGCTACATCGGCTCCTGGATTTCCCTAGAGTATTATAATAGCAGTTGTAGTATAAGCGCGATCGATACGGCGCAAGTAACGCCATCATATTGGATCGAAAGCTGTTATCGAGTACGCGATCGGTATTTTCCCGTCGCAACTGGCCTGAGTCACCGTCGTTTCGCGGAACTCGTTCACCCTCCACTAGGGGTGCACTCGCTAATGACCGCAGGACAACGACCGACCAAAATGCAACCAACAAACTGCGCTAAATTGCACCCTCTAAACCACAATTTTAATTCCAATTCCGCGAATACGTCTCAATCCATAGTTGTAGTGCATGTTTATATGCAGCCATTCAATCGACACTGCTATTTTGATATATATGCATAAAGCAGTGAAAGGTGGCGGTGCCGTTAACGCGAAACGCCATCATGAAAACTTGATAACATTTCCTGGTAGTATCATAATGAGTCATATCCGTTGAAGGGTTCGTATTTACGCGATATCGCAAAGTAAAATCGTAATTTTCAATGTTCCTTTGAAGTGCAATAGGAGGGTAAACCACCCCGTTATTATACTGCAGTATTCTTTTCAAAGAAACTAGCAACTAATAATGTCATCAACTTAAATATGCTCAAACTTATTCATATATAATACTTGTTTTAACCAGTCGTTCGTCGTTGGGAAATAGTATACACTTAAAGCCACAGAAACAACGAGCTTCATGATTATTAGTTATGAGAGCTTCATGTCGTGAAGTACTAACTAGTGCCAACAGGGATCCTAAACTAAA
This sequence comes from Hyposmocoma kahamanoa, assembly GCF_003589595.1. Lineage (NCBI taxonomy): Eukaryota > Metazoa > Arthropoda > Insecta > Lepidoptera > Cosmopterigidae > Hyposmocoma > Hyposmocoma kahamanoa. Next base: position 10,099,194 of record NW_020653337.1, read on the forward strand.
TCTGTAACCCATTGACCTCAGTAACCTATCTTCAGCTTAGTACATTTAGCTGAAGTCGCTAGCGGGATATCTCTAATTCGTTCCATTTAACCCCCTTTGATGTTGTAGCTTGATTTGACTTCTCATTTATCGCGTTTCCTGATTTGTGCTGTTCCAATTTTGTTGTTTGTTTTACGCCAAGGTTTGTATTACCAGTTCAAATGGCGCAGAGCTTGTACGTTCCTGACTTTGACTCTTGACTTATCTACGTTCCGGTGAGAGACACAATACAAACACGTACAGCACTTCAGTTTGCACAGAGAGTGCTAAATTAGAAATTTTTGTGTATGGAAGCAATTTTTATAGCACGTACCAACTCTACTGCTTAATGCTTTAACAAGGCCAATTTAGTAACAAATAACACACTAACATTAAATATTTATTGATCCTGCAATAAAATATTTCATTTGTTGGAACTGTTAATAATGTTGTAAAATAAACCTAGTTATTTAAAAGTAATTGCAATATTTAAGTTACCGAGTTGCTTTTGCAACATCGATTTTATTACGCTGAACAAAATAAGTGCAGGTACACTTTATACCGTTACATAATAGTGCATCGGTATTGATCATAAAATAATTTGAAAGCAGCTGTTGCCAATTCCCCACTTTTCGGCGTCACATTCGACAAACGCAGATAACAATCGGACATTTTACATTCACTTTGCCAGCCACCTTGGCCCACGCAAGGTGACTCAGTGATATTATGCGCTCTAGCCAATGACGTCTGCGAAAGCGCCTAGTCCGGTTTGTAAACACTCACACGCTTGCCATTTGCGTCTAGAACCTTAAAATGTCAATCAATTATTTTGATCTTTTCAAACACACAAATCATGAAGTTTCAAAATTGAAATCAATTTGTTAAATTTATCGTAAATGGATACTATTCAATGTGTTCCCAAAACGGTTTCCTGTTTTACAAGTTACCTTATTTTCTGCCTCTTACAAGCCTTCAACCTTCTCAATATTGAATAACATTGATTTAATAGAAACATGAGACCTCTTTGGCAACTTCTTTTGTACTCGATTTCGAAGGAACATGTCGTAAAAGGGATCGTTATTTAAATGGAAATACAACAGAAGTTGTGTAAAACTTATTAGGAGTGTTCATGGGATGTATGACAGCCTCGTTTCCTGAACACAAAATGGAATATTCAAAGTTTTATCTTTTTATTTCTTTGATGTTCGATCATGATTTCGTTATAAATATAAACAATTATTTTGATACTTCTTTTTATTGTGCGTGGATTATTGGACATTAAATTTTAATTGTTCTACATATTGAAATCTGTAATTTTGAAAGCATTTAAAGAAAAATCTTTAATAAACTATAATTTGACAATAATTTCAAAATATTGGCAACGTAAAAGCATGCCATAAAACTACGCGATAAGTCATTGAACTATAATGCGTCTAACTTTCGCATATATTTTAATGCTTGTATGGCTGTCAGACATGCGAAAATCGTAAGAAATTATTTAAACGCATTGATGCAAATAAGTCTTGCATGAACCCATATGCCGCATTGATGACCCAACCAACGAGTCGGCCCTCTGTACAGCCAGGCTTAGCTAGACGACCGACTTCGACACAAGGGCCCTTTGCTAAACTGGTTCCACGAGTACGCCAATCGTACGCCCCCTCTCGGTCCCTAACTTTGCAAATATAATACCTAATATGGTTATCATCTTTCATAATCTTCAGAGATACAATCGAAGCCTATTTGAGTACAATGGTTATCCCCATGACTGAATAAATCAAAAGGACTTTGACCAACCATTGCCTCAAATACAAATGAACCGTGAGTCTTTAAAAGACTCGACTTTATTTATTTCCGTCCAGTTCAGCAAACATAAATTACTTACTTTTCAACGCTTAAATCACAAAAATAAATTTAGAAGCCGACATTGTACGTGGGCGACATTTCATATGTAAATAACGAGTAAAAACCGATTTATGCCTGAATGTTAAATCTTAACATTATTAAACCGAATGTAGAATGGTTTATCGAAACTGCCTGAGCACGTGTATGTATGCGTAAAGTAAACCTGATATTAAGACAGACAAGCTCGCGACATATTCGTCAACAAAGTTAGGAGAAAAGTTGCACAACATTCGTATGCAACTAAAAGTTTGACCGCGTTCGATGCCATATTACTATAGTAAATGTGCAAATTGTCTCTACACATTTGCAATTCTTTAGTGTTTACATTATAGCTGAGGTGTCACAAGCATTAGCTCTAGCTCAAACGATTGCAACCCATAACTAATTCACGTCTATTTACACATTCTGTCTGCTGCTCTGCTGATTACTAGACAGGTAAAAAGGATGAAGAACGCCAGGTGACTATACACGCTCGTGTTGGTTACTTACTGCACAATGTAATTTGCACGGGTTATGCGCAGACGGCGGCTTTCTGGCGGGAGAAAGTGCAGTAACCGTTGCTCCACTTTCAACAGACGAACATCCAATACAAGAGTACAACTTAATATACATAGAGTAATAAATATATACCTCTGTTTTGACATACGATATAACGTGGCTTGTATTACAAGGTAAAGTTCTACGATGCGGTCTGATAAATACGACGATATAACTCGACATCTAGACTAGATAGAACTCATTTTGTTTTCTGTTTATAAGATTTTCGTATGAAATAATAATTTAAATTGAAATTTACCATTATACAGAAGGTAAGTCAGTAGCTTGGTATTTTCACTTTAAACTCATCTCAGGTGGTATAACGTTGAGTTTCAGTGTTAAATATATCTTGAAAAATACTAGGTAATATCTTTGAAGATAAAAAATCAAGTAACGGTAATGGAAAATACAGAGGTCTGCTGTGGTCAGTCATAATAAGTACAAAGGCTACTAAGGAAAAGTGTAGTACTTTCAATTCGTGTTCCCCTTAATAACTTCCTTGTTTTCCCTACAAACACCGATTTAGCTCAAGTTTCAGATAGATATCGGTTTAGGTGCGTGTGGCGCCGAAGGTCTGTAGCGTAGGTGTTTGAAAAGTACGTTTATTACTTCCATGCTATTCCTTTTATATGTGAAACCATAAAGCCACCCCGAACATCATAATCGAATCTTTAACATCATGTTAAGCACAATTTTGTTAGTATTAATATGCCTATAATAAACAGCAATTTGGCGTTTGGTATATAAACTACCCGATCATTTTACCAAGCTACGTTTCATACTCACTGTTTACTTTCTTCGTTACTTTTCTTCATAGACTGATTTTCCTGAAAAATAAGTATTTATATAGATATTGTTCTATCAAATCATTAATTCCTGGTAGAAATCAGCATTTACTTGGTTAGAAGTGGAAATACACCAAGGTTTTGAAAGTAGAACATATAATTTCTATCTTTAGATCTTAATCACCTAGATTGTAATGATACCTAAAGTGTGTAAGTGGGCAAGTATGCAACTTGACTAATGTAATGTAACCTACAGGCAAACTAGTACAAATGACCTCTTAATAATATTAATAGTAACGCAATTTTACTATCCCTACCTGGTGAATGTAAACACATTCTGTGAGCAAACACTCGGATTTCAAAAGTGTCATTTCGGGTATTTTAGCACATAGCTTTATTATATTTGTCCTATATATACCAATACAAGTAGTCTACAATATCTCATTTTCATCCTCTTGTGATTTTCTCTGCCTTTCAATTAAGATTATAGGTGTATTTAGTAACTGTTGCTAAGTTACGTCACTTGGAGTATTAAGCTTGGCGACATTGGCTAAGACCGAATAATCTCGACTTGTAATGCCTACACCACTCTATTTTAAAGTCTTAACTCAAATTAGATTATATCTATTAGAAAGCCTGCAGGCTACATTTACCCATCATGTAATAGATCTACCACAACTATTCAACTGAACACTAAAGTTAATAGTTCTCTGAAATAGGCAGCTTATGGTAGCCAGACTCGACATAATCCACGCCAGAGAGTGCGGATTGCACTGAATAGTTCTATATTTGGACAACATTCCTCGCGTTGCATTAGAAACAGCTGTTTTAGATGCGAAACTAGAACATGTTTAAAATTCACAAAACACACTTGATTTGCATATTTATTTAAAGGCACAGTGTAAATGAAAAGTTTTATCGCAAGTCGATTATCGAAGGTCTATCCATTAATGTTTATTAAAACTTAGAGTAGTGGACGTCATCATTTGTTGCAAAAAGTGATTACATTCTTACTGAGTGCTGTAACCGGTCGCCACGGCGCAGACGGGTTGTGCGGCGGCGAGAGGCAGTGGCACGCCTGCGACCGGCCAGGGGTCGCGAGGTGTTTCGATTTTAATCTTGCTTAGTTCCTGCCAGCCATTCCGCTCCAATGGAGCCATTTGCATGCGCCTCGTGGGCGAGGTCCGTCTACCCACGGTTACACGGATCGTAAATTTTGTCCTTTTACTTCCAAGGAGGGATTTTTTCCGGAGGAGCAGATGTCCATTTTTCCCTAAAGGACTAATTTATTGCATGTTGCGGCAAAGGCTATAAAAGAAGCCTTTTAATTCAAAGGCAAAGACATCAACCTGAATATAATCGTTGACCTGTTTTCCTGAAGTGGAAAAATTCAAGTTTTATTTGCGCACAAAAGTGTACGATATTACGCTTTTGTAATTTTTGCTCTGTGACACTTCCTGCAAATAATGAGTTGACTATCGCTGGTGGACGATATCGTGAGATGCGGGTATAGTTAAAGTAAAATTGCCTTATTGTGATTGAGACAATAATGAACGGAGTAACGAACCCTGGATCGATACGATCAGAGAGGCCATTTGCAGCCCGATTCACTTTCTAGTTAGCGGTCGCCATTGTTACCCGCCTTTAATTTATCTAATGTAAAAGTCATTCCTCGCTCTCTGTTCAAAATGTCAGAATGATTTTTGTCAAGACAAAAGTTGATATGTCTTCAAGCTGGCTAGCGTTATTCTATAAACATCAATATAAGGTGTGATCGTTTCGATCGATATGTAATACACGATAAAATTTTATAATAATGTATACATATGCTCGCTAGATATAATGATATAACAACTATTCGACCAGAGGTTAAATTTAACATTTCTGTGTAAAGAATGTTATGAGCCAAGTAATTTCAATAGTTTGATAGAATTAAGACAACAATATAGACGCTAATGGACAATGACGCATTTAACGTCTGAGTCACAGTTTCGGCTATCAGAACTCGTAGGCTACAAGGCATAATGCAATACCGAGCAAGTTGGATTGTTTCCACTGCGATGTTACCCAATGGTCGCGTTTTAGTCTACACATTGCTATGTTTGTAATCTGTACAATTAATGACCAGTCTCCTTATAATTCGACGTGACCTTTGTAAAATAAAATTTATAAGACGGATAACTTTATACGGACATGCAACTTGCCAACTCATATGAAATAACAAAGACTGGAATCAGTGGAGGTGAACTTAAAAATCGCAGCCATAAATGAAATCGAGGACCGAGACGAAGACTCACCCTATTACTCAGCGTGTAATTTTATCCTTAAATAAAGTACTTAAGTAATAGATTTGTCAATAAAAATTTACAAATACGTACTCAGAGGGCACGCTTCAATGCACGCAATACATAACAATCGATGTTAGCTGTAATAGTACTATCTTTTAACATATTACATTATACGAATTGTCATCAATACGAGTAAATAATGTAAAGGTAAGAAACCTAACAATACTTTATCGTTATAACACATAATATTATTCTAAATTAAATACATTTTGTAATCTCACTTTTAATATCAATTCTTGTGTACAATGTCAAACTTACTTAGAAATTAATTGTCTGTCTCTTCTCAAGAGACAAGGACAATATTTACATTATTTTAACGACCTGTGTAGTCTTCCGTTTTGAATATATGATAAATATTACATTTAACTGCAAAGAATGGCAGTTTCAGTTTGTTTGGCATAAGTACTTAATAGTTTTCTTTTAATACGTCAATCATATTAAAATTTATCGATATTCAAACTATTGGATATTATGATCGGTTTATTCATGTCCGTTTCAGGAAAAGGACCAATGATTCATTAAGATGCTCTCATAGGATTTGTTTTTATAATTGTAGTTAGTAGCTCTTACGCACTACTATAAATACCCAGAATCATTAATTTTACGGTTAAACTTGTCACTTGTCTTGCAGAATATATACAATACAACACGATTCGCTGTTTCTAAATAATTATGATGATGTCACCAAACGCATAATCGTGACCCTATATGTTGCATTTGAAATAGCGTTTAGTGCCGTGGGATGGATATAAAACTTTGAAAGTTGAAAGCCTTGTAGACTAAATCGATTTTAAATTCCACTCGTTTCATATTACTCCTCGTTCCAGAGAGTATTGCAATGTTTTGATATTATTTTGGTTCCGAATATCTTTCAACTGTAATCTCACTTTGATTCTTGAAATATGCATTGTGTGGTCTATTTCGGATGGCGTTGCTTGGTGTTTCGAGAACATGGAAGGACAATGTTTATATCTGAATCACATTATCTCGTAATATTGGTCGAGATTATAGCATGACCTTTTCAATACTGATTCGAATCATTGTCCGAGTCACTTTGTTTTTTTGTAATGATTGTTCGCTATACAACTTTTTGGTGGTCAGCCTTAACTGCTTATATTTGTTTAATGGCCCGTGCGTTTAGTAAGATCCCTTATTGTAATAAAATTTTTGTGTTGGTTCTTTTGTCAATTTAACTGCATCAATAGTGTAACAAAAGCTTCTTTTTATGGGAATACCTTGTCAGCCTGCAACGGGAGATCTGATATCAATCAGATTTTGAGGTAACGCAGGTCACACTAAGTGCCGAATTGAAAACACCACGATGCGTTCACAAACAGATTAGATGGCACGCAATTAGAGTGCGGAGCTTGCGGCTCGCACTAAGTGCCATTCAATGGATTACACCTTAGTATTTGCCCGCCGACGTAGTGGACATTTAGCGATCCCCTCACTAATGCACTTTGTTCCAGCATCGATCGCTGAATCATTGATTAGATACGTTGTTAGGCCTACGAGGCTCCTCGATTACTACTCCGTCTTATTTGTTATTTAGGCACGTATAGCGAAGAAAAGGTGTTGCGAAATAAATTTTAGTATCCAATTAAGTAATTGTTCAAAACTTACGTCGTAGATACAAGAACTTCGGGCTATTTGTAATAAAACATTTTTAACGAGACCGATCCTCTTGTATATACCGATAAACTCTATAAATAGACATATTTTCTGATAATTTTGCTCACAATTTGAGAAGTGAAATTGTTCTTTTTGTCTTCAAATATATTTTTAAATTATATAAAGTAATTAATCGTCATTCTTCGAATGGAGTTTATTAAATATGCGTTATTGATAGCTATATAACGTCGTCGCATGTTTTAACTGAGGACTAATTGTACAAAGCCATACTCGTCGTCATTAATATTATAAAAAAGTCAGTCACCTTGCCAGTGGGGGCGAGTTTCTGAGCACGTGGGCATTGTCAATGAACTTGACTGTGGTGGAGGCGGCGCATGCTAATCCTGCCGCTGACTTTTGATGACAACTTCGCAGTCATATCACGCTGCTTACGGTATAATTACATGTTAGTCAACTTTAGAGACAGTCGCAGTTGATGTTTGCAATGAAACACATACTGTTTTAATTGCGAACATTGTTTTGACTCTAAACGCGGCCTTTTAGTAGTTGCAAACAACGGCCATAAAAACATCTTTCCACGTATTAATGGAATGTTCTTATCTTTAATTTTTGCTTTAATCTCTTAAATAGTGTATTATTAAAATACTGTTTATTTAGTTTCTACTGCAAATGAATAAACCGTTGGAAAATGGTGAAAAGTGTGTCAAGTCGTTATTGCTATCAAAATTCAAGGTTACGGTTATAAGCTGAAAATTTACACCGTACCAGTATGCATCCATTTCCACCGACACGCACGTTTTATGGCTGCTACAGACACGCACTCCTTTTGGCATAAACACCAGATTATTAAAATTAAAGCACTTCATAATTTGATTTCGGGCGATGTGAAAATTAGAAAAGTTGTTGCTTTGTGCGTTCGTATGATAAAAATATCGCCGATGCGTAATGGCTAGGCCATTGTCATTCTGTCAACATTTGGTAATTGTGATTATATGTTTCAACGAAGCATGATAATTGCCTACATGTTTTTCTGTTCCTAGGTTACTTTGTTGTCAACATATCCGAACGTTCTCTGTTTACTTTACCGGAGAACGTTTGATTCAAGAGTTTTATGATCACATGACCAAACTGGACGACAAGTTAATATTTTAGCGTGGGTGCGCCGCTCCAACGATTCGGTGGTTCATCCATTCCGTCTTGTCTATCGATTAGCGAAGATTCCGCGCCCATGGGCCAACTTATGTCATTTGGCTGGGAGTCAAGGACAGCTCCGAGCGGCTCGACGGCGGCGGTGCCGCGCCGGCCTTATTTGGTGATTGGTGGGCGCCAGTTTTACGACTTTGCCTTTTTTCCTACGCCCCATTCCCATTTTGGCAATACTGTAGATAGTACATGTGCGTTTGTGTGCTGTATACACAAGAATCATTGACCTTTCTTACTTTTTTCTCACATTGTCTCAAGGACGGCAATTTAGTGTGGGTACTCGTCTAGAGATTGGCAATAATTGTGACCGAGTCAGCAATGCCTACATGCGATATAATTGAAGTAATAAACAGATTACGTTACTCCATTCTATTTGCAAAAACGTTTGTTATGTATATAAAACAAGGGATACGTGATGGCAATCGGAAACATTAACTCAACGGGTCGGTGACGGGACTGGCTTGTTGGCTGGAAAAATGGAACGTGACATTTTAAATTTGGCGCAAAGCTCGAGACATTAATCTGGCGCGTCGCCGCCCTCGCCCAAGCCGTGCGTGGCCTAATCCGCCCGCTCCCTAACCACCCGGGAAGATGGAAAAATCTCAGAAGACTCACATCAAATTACCAGCTTTAAAGCATAGTGAATTCCTTAGGGCACGGGACGACACACCTTGCCTTTCAGAAGCGCCCCTAAATAAAAACGTGGTGTCCTTTGGGAAGTTTGGAAGGTTCAGAGGCGCACGTGCTTTTGTCATACTTTCGTCGAATTTAACGTACGACGTGCCGCGCACTCCGAATGAGTTCTAAGAGCGTACACAACTTTGCTAATTCAGGCTTTAAAGTTTTTACGGTAATATAAAAGTTTAGCTTCTCCGTCTATGTTCACTGCTTTCACAATTTTACCTCTAAAAGCATATCTTAAAAACTTTCTTTTTCTGTATGCTAAATAAGCAGCTACTTACTAGATAAAAAATATTGATCAAAATCGAAATGAAATCTCTATTTTATGGGTAAGTAAATTACACTTGAAATCGTCGTTCTTAAGGCAGATTCCCCAGAGAAAAATGTTACTCTTTGTAATTTTTACAAAAATTTTAACGTGAACTGTTGCTGATATAATAATTAATAATAATAATATAATTATTTGACATCCTAAGTACAAAGAGCAATATGACAAGATTTCCAAAAAAAAAGTATCATAATAATATAACAAATAAGCTTATGCTAAATTGACATTATGTTTTAACATATATATGCATTGCAAACGTGAGGCATGACGCCTAGGAGCACTATGCACGGTTGCTGTTGGTCCCACACCAGGCAGAGCCTGTCCTGTGGCGACCCTATTACGATTTCATTAAATTAAATGAAATTTGACAATGGTATATTACGTTACACGTTGCGTTGTGATTGTTTTAATATTAATAATAATTTAAATATCTTATAATGTATTTAATCTAATATAAACAAGAGGAAAAATAAACAGAAAAGAATTAACTGTTACCTATACGTGTTCTAGGTTATATTATACGTCAATTTTGCCGAATTACTCAACGATCAGCTAATACCGGATACGAAGTTGGTAACAAAGTACTTTGCTGAATTAAGTGTGAAATTTAATCTTTATTGATATTTTGACGACCTCCGAGGTAGAATAGCCTGCACATCGGTTTTCATGCCGTCGCCATCTCTGAGGTCCCGGATCCGGCCAGGGGGATTAATGTACAAAACTTTTCTATATTGTCTTGAGTCTAGGTGTTTGTGATACCGTCTTAAACAAAACTTGGTCAAAAAATTCTAAAGCTCTCAATAAGTGGAATAAGTAACACTTCGACGTATTTTTCGACTTGATATCTCATCACTTTTTCCAACAATATTCATTTGAATATCATCGTAAAATCTTATTTGAAAAATGGTAGTCTAAAAGTGAGGTTATTTTTCAACTATACAACTATGACTTGTCTATGGCTGCATAGTGTTGTACGAAAAAAACATTCGGTTCATTCAATTAAAGTTTTTGTAATCGATTACTAAATCAAAAATTTCAATCGCAATTGAACGAATATCTAAGTGCCAGGATTTAAAATTAAGATTTCGGAAATTTAAAATATGCTTTTACAGGATATGTAAGGAAAACCACTAGTATGACTCAATTAAACGAATCGATTCATTTGATTAATTAATCGAATTGTAGTTGGCATTACAATCGGCTATCACTAAAGTGTTTGTTAACTTTTTATTTAAAATGGATTGAAACGCTGTATAGTTATTATCGGATCGGATAACGTAAGTGATGTTGCATAATATTAATATCTATATAAAAGATGACGCCAAAGATACCCGTATCGCGGCGTAATGTCACAACAAATAACTAAACACGAACTTAAGCGAATGATTTTCTAAAAATTTCAAATTCTCTTAGGTATTGTAATACCGTAACATTGAATAAATCAAATTGTCAAAGTCAACAGAGCATTAAAATGCTGCAATTGGCACGAAACTCAAGACGTGGTGACAGGCGTTTGTTTCTGGCTACCCGCTGTGCTGAAACTAGCTCCAGCTTTTGAGTCACACTCGAGGGTGCGCTAATGTTCTCTAAAAAGACACGCGTGACACGTTACCGCCTAGAGCGAAAATCTTGCACTCTTACCGCCTCACAAAACTCAGTGGCTCTTGCCACTATATTAACCTCTAAAGGTTTCCAAAATTTAGAAGAATCGAAACTTAGAAGACACCATAATTACAGGCACATAGAACATTTTCAACTTATATCTCAGGGTGGAGGCGCAAAGGCAGTGCACCTCAGGTCTTTGCGATTTAAAACTTTGAGTGGCACTGCAACTATTATGGACAGGCGTGTCGTTTACCATCAGGCAAACGACTTGTTCGTCCCATTACTTGTATCATAAAAAAAGACACTTTTTATTCCATTCTGTTAGAGCTGTGTTTTCGCAGTGCATGTTCAAATTGAAGGACGACCTCTTCAATACGTATTCCAAATACGTAACTACTTAAAAGACCATCGAATTTAACACTTCAAAAATTACTTCATCTTAACAGATTTCCGAGAACGGCTCTGTTATCGGTACGAGGAATTCAAGATTAATAACATTACTACATCCGCAGGTAGTGCAGATATTTGCACAGAATCCAATCTCGCACGTGTCCCTGGTGCGCAGGTAATGAATTCAACAATAATTAGACTTGCCGCGAGAGAGCGCTCACGGAGCTTACCGGCGGATGTCACAAATCCTAGCCAAGGGCCGGGGCGTGTAATGCAAATAGCAGTGTTTACCTGGCTCCACCCGCGACCCGCGCACTCCCAGCCGCCGCACCGCGCCACGCTACCACCGCGATTCATAATAACAGCTTTTATTTCCGTAACTAGCTGCGACGCTCTCATTTTGTCGGTTAACGCGTATTGTGTCACAGCGAAACGAATACCGCCCCGTAATAGAGTTTTTAAAACGCAGCTTTTTCGCTTCCAGCTGCAAAAGCGAATTATGTAACTAGAATGCGACGTGAATAACATTACAGTGCTCTAAAATTTATTGTTTTAACACTCAACTCGGGAGTCCGCCATTTTAACACGCTTAGATGCTTGGATAGATGTACGCACCATAACTTATAAAGACATTATTATTCTCGAGTTTTTAGATTCCGTAATGCAACTCTACATTCTGAACTTAGTGTTATTATTTATTGTTCCATTTATTTTATAAACAACTACCCAGCAGGTTGGATGACGAGCGAATGGGGACACCCCTGAATTATATGACTAACCTTGAAACAGGTAGGGTCGCTAACGACAGACGAGCAAAGGTAATTTGACTAATATAGCCAAGAGACGACATTCTGTCTAACTATAATTTGTTTTCAGTATTATTATAAAGTAACTATAGTCGGATATTTAATTAGATATACAAGTAGTACACTAACGTTTAGTGAGTTGCTAGTTTTTGATGAAATAAAGACAATGTTGTCTTTGATACGCAGTAAATCATCCAGACAATTTGTAGGCACTTATTAATTTAAAAAAAAGATCAAGAATTTAATAACAGAAAACTGATAAAAGTATGTTAAGACTATATAATTCGGTTTCAACGACTTCATTGCCCACTGGTTCAAACACTATACAATAAACATGGCAACATTATTTTTCAAAAGTTACATTACGAGCTTCAGTCAGTTTTTCATCTTTGATTAAAAAACCTACATACGCAGACATTTTAACTACTTGTAGATATTGAGATATAATGTAAATACATGATAAGTAAATGAATCACAAGTCTGATTGATAATTCTAGTGTAAGCAAACGCAAATATTCTTTTGAAAAACCTAAAAGTCACGGTGATAAAACTTTTCCATTCGCAATCTGACTAAGTTAGAAAGGCACAGAATTTATAGATGGCCTTGGTGCTAATATAAACAGTGATTAATTGGTATTACCTACAAAATGGGTTTTTGACGTCCATTTACAGAATTTCTAACATCAATAAGTTTATATTAGAATTAGGTATCACTGGTATTTAATAGACGTGTGTCGATCGTGACCGATCGAATCAAAATGATTCGAACAGCACCAGTGGACCCGATAACCCGGGTTACTAGCTTCTAAATAACCCGATCATTTTAGGGTTTCATGGGTCATGCGTGCAATATTCGACTTTATCCGTATAATTTTAGAGATTATTCAACAATTCACAATATTATTACTGTCTCGTTCACTCTCACGTGGGACTTCACTCTCGCACTCACGCACGGTTCGCCTTCTCACTCTTCGTTTGAGTCGAACATTTGTTCGATAGAGCATTCGTTCGATAGAACCTTCATTCGATCGTAGCAAAAAGTCAAGCAATCGATCAACGAGTTAACGGGTTAACGGATCAATGAGTCTATCAATCATTCATTCTAATTGCTTCGTGGCGTAGTGTCCATTACGTGGTAATTTTGTAACTTTAATCTGTTTTTCGGTATGTTGTGTTTATTTATGAGTGCACTAGCTAATATTAAAATATTAATGAATAATAAATTAGTAATTTTGAATGCTCATAAGTTTTTCATTATGTATTTTTGTTTTGTAGGTGTTACTTTTCCTAGGAAAGAAATTTTAGTGTCCTAGGTGAAGTTCATCAATGATGCATTTAACTTTATACACACTAAAATAAAAGCTAATTGTATAATTTGCCACTTTTAAACGCCATGCGGAAGTATCGTGAGCCGCTAAAAGATCGAACATATATATGATCGAATCATTTGACCCGATCACATTACGCATGGGTCATGATCAACCCGGGTTATCAAAAACGATCGACTGACACAGGTCTAGTATTTAAGGATTACGGAAACTTGTTATGAAACTTGGAAGTAAAATATTATATTCACTGTAGATTATTATTGAATAAATTCTTAAACACCTGACTCTCACTATTCTCATATACTACTTTCAATCATGACACATTCCTAATAGTCATAAATTCTCACCTGGCTTGATTAACTTTTGTTTGTATCGTAACGTGATCTAATCAATGCTGGGTATGATATTGTTTCCGTATAAATCAGGGCCGGTGCGTCTTCAACGCTCCAAACTTCAATTTGAGTCGAACTCGGCAAGAAACCGCGTGAAGGGGCTATTGCAAGTTTAACATTGGTATAATTTGCCGGGCATATTGGAAAACTTGTAATTGGTTTAGTTTTATATTCGCGCCAATATGTGTGCTGCGCAAACTTAAATGATATCACTTAGGACTTCATCTCCTACGGCTTTAGAATGTCTGGTGCCGGTAATTTTTTTTAAATACATCATTTATCTTTAACAGCTCCAGTCAACTAACTATTACTGTTTCTTTGTTACAGATTTTGGCCCGGAGTCATATATCATTGTAAAGGAGCTCTCTTAAAAGTAAGTCAACGGAATATGAACTACATTTACACTTCTAACAGTTTCATATAAACACGAATCACAATAGCTTTCTATATTTAGTTTTTATATTTGTCGGGTCTTGCTGGAAATTTATGTAGTATTTTAATACTTTACTGTTTCTCTTTGTCACTATTTCATATTTTTCTTGATTACTCTCTTGGCAAAATACCAAAGTCTTCTTCGCTTATCTTAGTAACTTTTTCTCAGCAGAATGGTTTAAGTTCTCGTTGTTTTCTTGAAACAATTTCCGTTATGATTTTCACCTTCGTTGCCTTTGTCAGTCTTACTACATTACTCTTAGTTCAGTTTACATTCTGTGCACTTGTCCTCGTTGCTGTTATTCTTATTCTATTGTTATAATATTTCTTGTTAACTGTACAACTAAAGTGTATTGTTAACTTATCCCACGTCCAGAATATTATAATTACATTTGTCCAAATTACACCAAAGCTAATACTAAAACAAATTCAACAACATTAAATTACTTTTAATGTCAAACCCGGAAAGAAACGGTGACCTTGCTCGAGTTGGTTTTTGCACGATGACTATCTTTTGCCCTGTCACTTAAAATACGACGTCGTTATAACCGACTAACGAACTGAGTTAAAATCGTAGAACTATCCTAACGTTCCCTCGACATTATGATCTTACATTTCTAAGTCAACATCTACATATACTAACGTCATGCTTCTTCCTTTTGCAGTAAAGAACCTGCCATTTGTTTAAGTCCTTTTATTCCATATGCCTTTGTAAATTTAATTATTATGAGTCTCCTGTAATACAAGTTGTGATTGCACAAACACATTTGTATTTGCTTACCAAGTCTAGCCTTTAGTTACCTGAGGCGTGCCTGTACACAGAACATCCAGATTCACCATTGCGCATAGCAATCCCGGAGAAACATGACCCATTGTCCCGGTCTGCCGAGGCGATCCACATTAATAAACGCCAGATTACCTCTACCTACAGCCTACATACCGGCACCACTATTGTTTTGTTTCTCTATTTACGAGCCGTTTGCATTACAAGCTCTCTCTACGCTCTGAATTCACTGAGCGGCTGAATATGAAAACACAAACAAATCTAATCTCTTTTGACGCCTTTCGACGTTCGCCCTTATTCCGTTACTTAGCGTTCAAAGCAGTTAAGTAACACAATTTGTGTTAGCTCTTTTTTATTCTATTCGATGTACTGGTTTGTCATAAAACGTTATTTTGGAAACAGCTGCTGAAATAGTTCCACATAAAGGAAAGCTCAATGAGGTTGAATTAATTCAGTTCATTTCATCTAACTTATGAAGTTTCGTTTTCTATTGTGACGTGATCCGATTGTTGATCTGGGTCACTGGGTTAGCTCAATCGCAGTTTACCTGCGAGCATATAAAATTTTACGATTTTAGTCATTATTTTACCGTGAATATTATACATTCTACAATTATACATCTGAAAATTTTCACATTTATTCTTCTACACATCTGTAAAATAATTCAGAACTATTGCTTATGCAAGAATCTGTTCATTTAGAATTATTCGTTTTCATTCAGCCGTATTGAACGGTCTTTGTACGTAAATACCGCAAACTTAGCACTCCAAACTTTGTTCAACGATTGGTCATAAATAAATTTGTCGAACATGGTAGATCTACCTTTTATAGGAAGACAAAGAGATCCAAAACTTTGGTAATTTACGTAGAAACGGTAAAGCACCTTACTTGTTCATACCCGCGCTTCGTTGAAAAGTGGAGGTAACATCAAGAGAACTTTCCACTCGGGGCATAGTCGTACTTACCTTGTCTAGAAAGGGATCAAACTGTGGTACATTCGCCGCAATGTATTATGCAGTCCCGGGTGGGAGCCCGTGTAAGCGGCTCGGAATCACCTCTCCAAGAACTGCTATTTCTTGAATTTTCTATTCCAAGAGTTCAACAAAGCCATTTTGCTTCAAATATCTTTGTTAAATTACAAACGATGGTTCTGATGATTGTGCTGGTAAGGTACTGCGGTGCCGCTTTGGCTCCGCATTCGTTATTCACGTGAATACGTGTCCTCGGTGCATTACTTTCTTGCTTTGGAATAAATTGAAGTTGTTTGAATCTTTACTGAATTTCTAGCACGACCACATCTTTTGTGTAATATAGTTGTAAGGATCTATGAGGTCGTTTCCAGTTTATATAAAAAGAGAGACGTCAATGTTCACAAATTTCCGTATAAGTATACTCATTCGAGTGGATCTTTAAGTAGGTATAACATTTTCACTTCCGTGACTAATTCTAATGTTTGTTTGTGTTTACTACTAAAATGTTTACTATTAAAATGTTAATTGGTTTATTAATCGAGTTTTTGGAGCAATATAAAAATACGAACAATTGAGCCTAATAGTAACATTTTAGAGTAAAATTTTTGTAAGAATAAATTTAAAACCAAAAGTATAATAACGACGGTCTCGGTGATCCAACGACTTGCACTGTGAGCACTGGATAAGGATGTCCCGGGTTCTATTCCCTGTACGACCAACTTTGGAAATGAAACTTGTCTAAGTTACATAGTTTTGATGTTTCTGGATAGCGCCACAGAGTGAATTCCGTTATCGTTGGTACTCATAATAGTACAGGGAATTTTCTAATTTGAGACCAGGTAATTGGTGTAGTAGTCTGGTACATTATTATAATTATAATAACATCAAAAGATATAAAAGAAATTAAATAATTTTAGAAGACACCGAGACTTGGGCAATAACTTTTGTCTGAAAGCAGAACCGTGACATAGGTACCACCTTTACTGTTGACCGTAAGCTAATCGCAGCTTATTTCCTACATGTCGTTGAAGTAGCAAGCACAAACGAGATTGTAGTTGGTAACGTCGTTCCAGAGACCCGATCACAACGGTAACCTATCACAAACTCGAATTTCTTTTTTCCGAATTTCATTAGTCCGAAAACGGTTCGACTTTTTTCATTAGTGCGATGACAGTTTTGGTATAAATTTGCAACACAGAAATGTCTTACAACAGAAGTATCGTTTGTCCGAAAACCTAGTGTTGAATAATTACTACACATACATATTCTTTGGGCAGAAGTTTGTTTGATCTAATCATGTTTGTTATACTGTCTGTTTTCCATATAATTTA
This sequence comes from Hyposmocoma kahamanoa, assembly GCF_003589595.1. Taxonomy (NCBI): domain Eukaryota; kingdom Metazoa; phylum Arthropoda; class Insecta; order Lepidoptera; family Cosmopterigidae; genus Hyposmocoma; species Hyposmocoma kahamanoa. Next base: position 10,116,670 of record NW_020653337.1, read on the forward strand.
GATTGCTGAAAATTCGTTTCGACAAAATTACAATTTTTATATAAAATTGTATCGCCATACAATTTTACCATACAGCTCCAAAAGTCTGGACTGTACTTTGCTGGTGCACAGCAAGTCCACTTACATAATTTTCGTCATACCATTGGGCTATGTTTTTGCTGTCATCTGAAATGTAATTTAAAAACAATGGTCTTGAGTATTCAATAAATAACTTATAACTGAATCGAGGAGAGTACCAGAGCCTGTTTTTTGTGTGTTTGCATTACCTAGACGGTACGACCCCCTCCTATAGGTTTAGGTTAGGTTAATATATGAAAACACAGCACGATCCGATCGAGTAAAGTGAGTGACTACAACTCGACCAAATTAACTTGCATCTCGTTTACCATATTTTCTAAAGATGCGAGATGCTTTAATTTGACGAGTTGTATTGTGCGACACATTCTAATACTTTTAGTACCTGTAATAAGAGAGAAATAATATAACAAAAATATGATACATTTTTGTATATCGTTTTTTACAAAATAAAAATATTCTATTAGATACATTGGTCAAACGGTTTGTTGGGGAAATAAAAATCGGGAAAAGAATAACTTGTCAATATGTCAAAATAGTGAAATATTAAATGGTGTAATGAAAAAAATCGTAACATGTTTTCGGACAAATGAAACAAAATCTGTTCAATAACTCACAACACCGATTACTTTGCAAAACTTATTGCTTTACACTGCAGTGTACTGAAGTTTTACTTCCAATTTACATTAATGACATCTCAGAAAATATTTTTTTTACTATGTCATTCATTAAACAAACAACCGCCAGCTTAAAGCGTTCTCTAATTACAACGTTAAGATAACAGGCTAGTCCCTGAGCCTTGATATCTCGTTACCAAGTTACACAAGCAAGTTATTACGATATTACGGAAACTTAGAATTACTTAGAGCCTCACAATGAGATAACAATTCAGAGCAGCTAATACCGTCTCTGTCCGCCAAAGTCTTTAATTGAATATGTTCTCACTTTAGCGAGCTTTGCAGTGAGCGAAAGTCAATTTAGTTAAATCGCAATGAACGGCTTTTCGAACGAATAGAGGTCCTTTATCGCGTTTCACGCAAGTTTCCTCTGGCGGCTCTCTACTTACACGATTAATTTGAGTCGATAAATCCGCATTAAAAGCGGGGCCAGGGCCATCCAACTGCGCCGCTTCGTATAACTAGCCGGCATTCCGACCTTTTTGTTTTCTCTCGGCTCTTTTTCTCAACCACTCGTGCGGGCCTGTACAGCAGTTTTATTTCCTAAATCTACAGAGTGCGACAGGTCGTGAGTGTAACATGCTGGTATAGTTAGATCGATCGGAAATTGGTTAAGTCTAAGTGTCGGTGTGATACGCTGTGGCAGGCATAGAACGTCACTAGCGACCGAGACAGACAGACAGCGCGCGCGGCGCCTGCGAGCCCATTAGACGTCTGCCCGATGTAGAACGCTCGATAAACTTGTAAAAACGCCTTCTACCCATTTAATTTTATACCCTCACTTTAAGCGCTGTTATTGGCAGATTTCTTCCTTCTTTTTTATAGGCCCGTCATTAACTGTATCGCGCGTTTATTATACTGTGTTGTTTCCTAAGTCAAGTTACGTCGTCAAAACATTTTAGCAATTAAATTGGGAAATCTAGTAAGATTCTCTTTTGGCTAGGTTCTCTTGCAACTGATTAAAAGAGTTGCTGATTTTATAGTAATGTGCACTTATTACTTATAACAATTTCAAATCACCAACGTTATCAAATATTAATTTAACAGGGAATACACGTATATTGATGAAATAAGAAATATTTGAATAGGTACTTGACTGTTTTTTCAATCGCAAGCATACAACTTCTATCCAACTGAATTTAAATGAAGTTTTATTTTATTAAAAGTCGACCAGACAGCAAAATAAAACTGGAAACTTCGCATTTGAAAGCATACACTGCACTCCGAGCGGGGAAGTGATATTGATACAAAATATTTATGAGTTCAAGTGATAAAGTTTATGTTGCGGTAAGAGTTTTATTTCACTTGTGAAACGCCTACGACTATATCTTTTTATTATTTTTTCGAGCACCCACATAAGAAAAAGATAAATATTGATCAATAAAATACTATTTATATTAAAGTACATACTTAAGTTGGAAATGAAAAACACGAAGAAGTAATACATCCTTATGTGATGTTATAAAATAAAAAGTATATTATATGGTATGGTATGGTGTAACGGGCTGTTGTCCGTAACTCGATGTCTAAGCGCCTATTTTGCGTGTGGTGGGTGCAGGGTCCTACTCGTGTCATCCAAGCTCCTCCAAAAATCTCAGCACTCTCCTTGATATTTCGAAGACTTCAGAGGGCCTACCACAACCTCTTAAAACAATATTACTATAACCTTACATTGACTTTTCGTACCATAACGCGCTTAAAGAAAGCTTATTGTAATTATGACTATAATAACGCACACACTCAACATAGCCCCGCACTAGGGAAACCCTGTGCCGCGGGTGCTATAGACACACACTTAGACAACCACAGATTACACCCAGCCTCACAAGATAAATAAATGTAGGCCATACAAATATTTCTCCTGGCCCGGGAATCGAAACAGCCTCATATATATGCTCCTTGGCGAAACTAACAGTTGACACTAGACTATAGTTCCGAATTCACAACGTGACTATCAAGACTCAACTTGTTTTATTTATTTTCCTTCATGAAAATGCGGAATAATTATTGAAAACAACGTAATTTTAATAGATTTTATTATTACATTTTTTTTCCTAGCGGTCAAAATTCTCTGAACGTAAATAACATTAAGTACTCAAACATTATACTACGATAAGACGATTCGGAACATCAAAAAAGAAAGAGATGGTTTTATATAGTTCACATAGCGTTATCTCTTTCCTGTTTTTATTAAGGAATAGACAACATTGGGAAATCATTCGTTCTTTCAATCACTTTTGCGATAATATATTACTTGGCTGACAGGTTATGAGTAATATTATAATAAGCTTACTTTAATATGAGTAATATTATAATAAGCTTACTTTAAGCTTACATTGAAATAATATTGTTTTTGGAAAGGTTATGGTAGGCCCCCAGGGAGCAATCTCGCCACTCCGAGGTATTGCGCACCGTGGCCAACCACACCGAAACATTGCGAAGAAAAAGTATACTCTTTTAAACTTTTATATTTGTCTACATTCTGTTCATACCGAGTTCTTAGGTTTTCGCGATTGTTACACATAGGAACACTACATTCTGTTCTGAAAAAAAGTTAAACTTGTATTTAACCTAACCTAAGCAAATCTTTAATGTTTAGATAGTTGTCAGAGCACGTACGGAAACTTTTATTCAGTGAATTTGGTTACGTAATTCGTGGAAATGCTCAAGTTTTCCCTTCGGCGGCGACGCGACATTATCGCAGGTGCCCTCTCAACGCTGGCGCGGCGGCGGGCGTGGGCGGGCCGCTCCCCGCGGGGACTTAATTTGTTGCTCTCCTGGCGCCTCGCATCTCACTTTCAAACGGCGGTAACGCGACCTTACAACTTCCCCTTCCAACATCGTGTAGACGTCATGTACGCCTTCACCGTGAACACTCCATGAACATCGACTTGTTACATTATAACTTTCACTATCTGCTCTCTATCAACTGCTCATTATTTCTCTATTTAACGTGTTTTATACAGACTTCCTGTTTAATCTTCTACCCCCAGCATCGTCGTTTTAAATTTCAACCATGCTTTCAAAGACTGACTGACTGGTTCCGAAAACAAAATTCACGGCGCGTTCTTCAGATCTGGCTTTTTATTTTTCTTCAATACAGCAATAATGAAAATACCGATTCTGTGTATGGGATGTCAAAAAAGTTGGCTAAGCGCCAGAGAGACGTCTTATTGAAAGTTGTTGGATGTGGATCGATTGACGTCGCAGCAGGAGCGCGACAATCTAATCACAATACCATAAAGGAGTGCACCGTAAAATATTTATAGTATTGGGAGCAGGCATGGCTCTGCACACGGCGCCGGACTGACTGCCTGCCGGTATCAAGATCACTCACCATTTGTAAAAAGCTAGCCTTAATATCGGAATATATTTAATATCTGCCCTAGTGCATTTTCACAAGTTGCAAATGTTGCAAATTTATTTCACTATGATCGCACTGCATTTAAGTAAACATTGATTATCTTTTAAAGTGATTGAATGTGTGACGTGAACCCTGATTAGCTAAACGAGAAAATATAAATATATAATTTGCATTCACCTAAACCCCGCGAGAAGAGCCGCTTATATGAAATAATCATGAGTCGAGCAAGAAAATAACCTTTCCTTCTTTGAATATGCTATCATTAATAAACTAAAATGTGGCTCCACCGAATTTCGAAGAACACCAGGCAACAGAATATAAAAGAAAATAAAACTGTATCCGCTTGCGAAAGTTTTGAATTCACAAGACACTTTAATACGATTTCTTGAACTATTCGTCTATTCATGTTCGAGATCGATTTGTGTTCCAAATAGCCAATATTCAATTCTCTTTGCCCTAGATTCGAATTTAAATAGGTTTTAGTGATCTATTGAATGCGCCATTTTTCTTTTGTCATGATGAATCTTTTATATTAATAATGTTTCGAGAAAATGTTCTTAATGCGAATAAAATGTTTATCTCATTTCAAAAGCGGCCATTGAACCGCTTAACTTAATGTTGAAAATGTTGAATGTTGTGGAGCCGGGTCTCAATTAACAAAAACCGGTAACGATACCGACACTGAACGGTAACGATAACGACACTGCGTGACTCTCCACTCCATACGTTCTAACCAAACTCCTCTCATGGGGACTCCTAAAAGCCGCTCATACATATTTTGCTATTGTTGGCAGTCACGCAAAACATCGCGGTTTTTGCGGTACATAAACAACTAGCGCACGTGTGCGTCCGACCGCGTATCGATTGATCTGACTTTAAAATGCATAGTTTTCAGCCGCGGTGTCGATCAGGTTCCGCCAAATTTTCCGCTGCGGGCGCTTGGCAACCGCGCCCCGTGGTCCACCACTATCGCTCGTGCAAATTGGATTATTTATGTCATAAATGGTTTACAAACTTATTAAGCATTAACGGAATTGAACAAAAATGTACTGCGTAAGAACTAACAATTTATATATGTTTTCAATCTAACGTGGTACATACATGTTGGCAACACTCGTAACATCGCGATCGCCCACTGAAAGCTTTTTGAAAGCTCCCAGCAACTCACGATGAAAGGTTCATCGGCGATTTCAACCAAGTCATTGCGTCTCGGTAAGCGAAAGTGACAGCCCTTTTCCCTTTCTTCGTCTAATATTAGGTAGGTGTTTACTAGCATCAAGTGTACACGATTCTCAATAGGGCCTAACCGATTTATTTTTAAACAATTTATGGATTAATAATAGAGATAAATGATTTTTAGATTTAAATTTTGTTATTCTGTTACTACCTCTAGACATTTGGAAATTTATAAGTACAAAAGAAGTGCAGCATCGTACGCAAATCTTAGGCATATTGAGAGATAGATATAACGAAGAGCACGCGTTAAAGCAGTAGTCATATTCCTTTTGCTATCGGACACGTGATAAATAGCTAAATAATGCGCCCTCTCCTTTGCCTTCAGGACCACCCCTAATGTCTTCTTAATGCTGCATGGAGTTGTCACATTGCACTTTCACAACTGTGCCGTTTCTCCTTTCCGTTTCGCTCAGTTCAATATGATCTTTCCTCCCTCAAAATCGTCTCGCCAATACTGGAACGCATCATATAATATAAATACTTACATTGCTGTCAGTGTGTAACAGACGTAATAGTTACTAAAGTGACACCGGGGCGCTATACCTACACCGTCGCCGTCGTTTGCCAGCGCTATATAAGAGCATAGAGTTTGTTAAGTATGAAAAGCTCCATTGGAACGTACGTTTTTTAGATCGTTTTGCTGCTGTCGGACTCCGCGCTCTCCTTTTGTTCTACGAACGTGATCTGGCAGAGATGAAGCACACCGACGTTATTGCTCCGTTGTTCACTCCAATCTAGTTTCAGCTCCTGTTTTACTGCTTTGCGTACTATCATCGCTAAAATGATTTTCTGTCTTGATTCGTTCACGACGATTGAGAAATTTCCACTTCCATTTGTTGCCGTGACATCTAAGTCTTATGACTTAGATGTGATGTGCATTTCAATTTTGTGCTGTTTGCTTCGCCGCCATATCGCATGGTTTCTTAAGGCTTTAGCTTCCAACTTCCAATACGGCGCTTCCAGATGACAAATGGTCTGCAATGAAATATGACGTAAATTTTTCTGAAACAAAATTTTATGTAAAAAAATTGTGCTATCCTTCAGGTTGTGTGTGTTACCGATAACAGAATTGCGGGTGCCACTGGAAGTTAAACAAAGTACTTCGCTTAAAGACTGCTCTCTACTTTCCATCTTACCTATATGTGAAAGATAAAGTTCAAAAAGCTTAGAATTGTTTTTTCTGCGTGCCTGAATTCAAGTGGCTCCGACATGCCATAAATTATTACTTTGGAAAACTTCTAAAGCTATTATAACTCTGATGTAGGTATAAATCGCAATCTTCAGTATACATTTTCCAATATTGACCTTTATGTAAAGACGTCGGCACTTGGGTGGTGTGGCGGGCGTACTGAATTCGCTGTTTAGAGTCAACTCTTCATATGTACATTAACTGTTGAAGTAATAGAGCAGCGGAAAGGTTGTGTTTGTGATAAATTGAATCAAGCATTTAGCGCCCACTCAGAAGGCAGGCGAGATAAATTTAGCTGCACTAATTAAACGTTGTATCGCTGACGCATGTCCACATGTCACAACATGGAGTGGCGCCGGGTCTGCTGCATGCAACCGCGACGCGATATGCTGGAGCGGTTATCTCAGTATCGCTTGGCTACGCCCGTTGTGGCCGCCATGTTTATTTTAGTCTCGCGTGTACATTCACTATTGCGATGAAATTTACAACGATCGCCGCCACTCGCCGCCCGTCCGACTGCGATACCTACTCTTCAAATGACAGAATACCGCTATTTCAAAAATGTCTGGTATTTTACGCTAGAAATCCTGCTTGGTCGATGAGCAATAATTCTTTTGTACAACGGGTGAGAGTTTCATGGGATTACTTTTATTACTTGACATTTAGGCAGACATTCTTAAATTCTCTGAATACGTAATGTTTTGTCGGGATAAGATCATTGCCCGTATTTCTCGACTTGGTTGGTTTTACTAGATTTAATACTTAGGTATCTTTCATGGAAGTTTGCGAATATCTTGAGCTAAGACATTGGGGGGAAGACATATTGGAACCCAGACGAGAAAAGAGGCTTTTAATATACATATATAGTACAAATCCAACCAAATTATACAAATAAACAACCTTCTATGTTAAAGCCTTTATTTAATAGGTATTTGAAACTTATTTTGCTGATTGTTGTAATAAATAGATGGGAAATTTTTTTAAAGTACCATTTTTTGTAACACGGTATGTCTCAAACAATACAAACTAAACCAAAGTATCCGATATCCAAATAACGATAACGTTCCTCATTGTACAAATAACGTTAGCTTCTTTGCTCAAGCCCTATAGGTATTTGAAACTTATTTCGCTGATTGGTGTGTAGGTTGTATAAAACAACTTTTTTTAATAGCACGGTGTCTCAAACTATAAAGTTACATATACAAGCTAAACCAAAATATCCGAAGTTGAACCGGCCAAGGAAAATGAAATAATTCGCCTGTACATAAAATCAAACAAGTTTATATTCCCGCTTTCTGTGAAAGGGGTTGATAGACATTTTTGGGGATAAAATGCATGTCACTGTAGCTAATACCCTTGTTCGTCAAAATACCATTACCCACACGAACCGAGTCCCCCTGTCAGACTGAGATTTGGCGTAACTTAGTGACTGATTAGCAATTGGTGTGAGCTGGCGGGCGCGACAGGTGGTCGGGGCGCGGGGAGGCAGTGACCTGACCCGCGACCTCTGGCTGATTGATGGCTGTGCCTCGTCCCGGCTTTGACGTGACTTCTTATGTCAGCACCAAACATTTCATCTCGACGAATATTTGCCTAATTTTATACATCATAAAGTTCGAAAAAGTCGTCTGTCAGGAAGTGCTGGCAAATGTCAAACGTCGATTACATAGCAGAACGGTCCCACGCTCCTCGACCGCGGTCTAATAACCCGAGGTCAAGTCTCATGCATATTCACGCCTCGACCAACAGACGACGGTTCATCTGTAACGGTCCTGCGACCGGTTGTATGGGCTTATTGTTGCAAGAGCCCGGTTGCTCACATGGTCGTTGCGTCTACGACGCAAGTCCTGCGCCGACGCTGCTTGGAGCTTGCCTACGTCTTGATGTGCCTGGGCTTATGAAATAGTGGCTGTAATGGAACGAAAAACGCATGAAAGCAATGGACATCTGCAACCGGTTTAACTCGTAACGATTAAAATTTAATGAGCCGACCTCATCAATAAAAGCACAGTTAGCATTTCGATTTCTATCATGTGTGTGCATGAAATACAACGCAAGAAAGACAGAAAGTCAACCCGCTAAAAAATTCTAAAAAATCTTGTAGTTTACAATTTAACTACAAGATTTTTTAGAAAATCGCAATGCGTTTTGTTATCGAGTGTTGGGTTATTAAGATTACAAAGGCCGGGTCAGTTGTTAAACGCCACCGGTAGATATTTATATTCTAATTAGGTGCCAGCGACAGCGACTCGTGAGGGTGCATGCGTAATTCGAAAGTACGTTTTTTTTCTCTTCATTGAATATTATGACATTATTTTAATGGAGTAGACGGGTACGGTGTAGGCAACAAGACGCCAGTTGTGCAGTGGGAATTTTAAAAACCACCCTTATTTAAATAAAGCCTTAGCTACGTGATGGATTGCATCCACTGATCTATGAATATTCCAGTTTCAATTAACGAATAACACCCCGCTTTTTAAGTTACACTGATCGATACTGTTGTCGCTGTGTTATTTATCAACTGTTTTCGTTTTTCACTCAATGCAAACTTACGTTAGAAAATAGTCTTTATTGGTATTCAATGTGTTTTTTATAAAAGCTATACATTTGTGTATCGAATAGATTCAATGTCGCTTGTGAACTGGAACAAAACACACCTCTCGCGACAGACAATCCAAACTGAATCAGTCACGTCTCTCTTTGTAGATTTATTCGAGTTGATTGAAATTGACCGAAAAAATTTGCCTTTTCAAATTGCAACAATTTTATTCGCTTACTGGTTTATTGCGTGATATTATTTTTAAAATAATAATTATAAAAAGGGAGGCACTTTAAATCTCGGAGGTTAATGTAATGCTAAACACGCCACCTTCTTTTAGCGCGATTTCATCTTGGCCAACAGTAAAATAAAGATGGTGCAGTAATGCATTTTACATTTTGAAGCATCATTAAATTGCACATTACACGGATCCGGCCGTCGAGGGGCAATTAAAAAAGAACTGTTAAGACGGGACTCGTAAAAATGAAGTCGTGTTCTCAACTGATTAAAAAGTGAGCTGTAATCTTAGCAGGCGTTTAATTTTTAATCAAATTCGTTTATCGCCTGTGACCTTAGCTACTTTATCTTTGGCCTATTCGTAATGAAAGAGTGTGTGTATTATCACTGCAAAAGAATGTTGTTGCAATAGTTATTCGGTTATTATTAAAGTGACTTTAAAAAATAGAGGACAAAATCTTATGGAAGTTTCTAGAACTTCTGACTACGGTTTCGCTGTCAAGATCTATCAATTAACACGCAAACTCCATCGGTTTTCAAGTAAATGTCAATTAATATCAAGCTGGGCTTCCTCCGTGGAGAGCATATCTAGTCTAAAATCGATATCCAGGTAGACAGAAACGATGATTTAGGATCCATATTAGAGTTATGACTTGTGTTTAAGTTCCAGCTCAGAATTTTATTAATATTTACACAATTCTAGCTAGAATATAGCTATCTTCGCTGCTCACATAAATAATAACTATTACGCTTTACTAAAGTCTGTTATGACTAGCAGATGCATTTAACAACACTTTTCTTGGTTTTAATTATATTTCTATCTATACAGCCAGATAGAAGAAGTATAATAATTTCCGTGTTGACCAGTTCTAACTAATTTAATTTTAATAATCGACTTTAATTTAACGTTTAATAATCGACTTAAGAGCGGACTAACCTTTATTTGATTTAACTCTAACCTAACATGTTACTTTGTAATTCTTGAAGGCAGCTGTCTTCAACGCAATGAGAACATCAGCGAGTATAGAACTGGGAGTTTCATTGTCTTCCGTTTTAATGCCGTCATCATGTGCATGTTTGCGTACAACATTAGACTTAAAAATTATTATTATTAATTATACATACCGTTAATTATTCTTATTGCGTTATTTGTTGTAGTCAGTCTGTTAATTTTTATGGATTCACTACATTTTAACATTTTCTTTCTTAACTATCTTTGCTTACTTTTTATATCTTGACTTTTACGAATACAATATACTGATTAAACTATTTATTTGTATTATTATGTTACTAGCGATAGAATAATACTGGGAAGGTCTGGTAATTTAGACTCTTTTTTTCAAACGCGTGTTAAATATATATTTTTAAATTTTTTACAAACGTCTATTGTTTGAAATGACACATTAAGCATTAATCAATATACTTAATTAATGTAGACATCTAAAAAATTAAGACAATGTGAGATCCCAACTTTGTTCCAATTTAGCCAACTGATCCTGTAATTTGGACCTCGGGGTCGCTTAATTGGACTTCAATAGGCTCTGAGGTTAAACATATAAAAAACTACAGTGAAACATGATATAACATATATATATAAAACTTACTTTATGTAACAAACCTACTAATTAGAAAAAACAATCTCTTCAAGACAATCATCGCAAATGTCAGGATTTTGAGTTTGACTTACATGTTTCTTGATTCCAATTGTGGCACCTCACACACTGTGTCCAATCACCTTTCAGACCATTTTTATTATGGTAATTTCTTTTGCATTTTGCACATTCCCTCCTTGTCTTCTGATCTAAGGCTGCTATCTGAATCTTTCAATACCATTTTAACATTCATTCGTTTCTCACTATTGGTCCATTTGTACCAACAGTGTGATAATATTTTAAAAACAAATCTAACAAAATATAACCCACAAAATGCCGGCAATGTTTTCATGTAAGTTGATTGTAGATAAATTACGCTTCTATACTATAACTTACAAACACTCTATGCTTACCTTTAACCTAACTACACTCTTAGCATGGATCTATGAAATTTACATTAAAAAACTACAAAACACAGACTTTCAATATCACTACAGAAATAACACGGCTAAGATGCAAAGAAATTAGACGCATATCGCTGGGTATTGTCAATAAGGCAATTACAAAAAAACTTTTTGAGGTATGCGAATTGCAATTCAGGTCCAATATACCGTCTTATAAAATTTTATTTTTATAGAAAAACCTACCTCAAAAGATTTGTGGAATTACATCTGTTTGCCAGTTTTTAGTGTTTAGTTTTATTGAAAACGGTTAACGAAAAGTGGGTCATCCAATAAACCGAATTCATCTAGTACTTTGCCAGCCCTAGAGGTAAAATATTTTCGACAAATTAGAATGGAAACACGTGGTACCCCCTTTCCAACAAAAAAGAATCATCGAAATCGGTTCACAAATGTCGGAGTAATCGCGTAACAAACACAAAAAAATACAGTCGAATCAAGAGCCTCCTTTTTTTAAAGTCGGTTATAAACATGTAATTATATATTAAAAGTTGGTACTTTCATTCGCGCTTCAAAATTACTGAAATTCAAAGCAATAAAATAACAAATTCAATTAATAGCACCAACTTGTACATGTCACATATATTTTTATATTATAGATACAGCAGTTACGAAACCGACTGTGGTTACAATAATCTTTGTACATATTTAGAAACCTGCAGGTCGGTGCAGTGTTATTCAATACACGACCTATTTGCGGTCAATCGTTCGGTGTCATTTTACCTGTAAATAAATTGTATCTATGACAATTTGACGTAGATGAAGGATTTTGAATGTGGTCAACTAGAATATTATTTACGGTGCGTGTATTGACTACACATTTTGTAGGAGTTAATTATAAAATACTAACAACATCCCAGGACTAGTAACATCATAAACAATAATTTTAATTCTATGCCTGTTTACAAAACATAATAATTTTAATAATGATAAAATTTAGAAATTTTTGTTGCACTGTCTGACATTTTGTAGATCTGTATTTGGTAGTAAATAAGTAAGTTCAGATTTGCAATCGTCCTCTTCGATGACTTCCATCCGCGCACCTGTGTTTTGCACAAAGTTATCACCGTTTAGAGCGATCTGTTCAAATATTGTATGTGCAAATATTTCTAAACAAATAGTCCTGCAAAGTTAATGCCTGTCTCCCAATGTCTGATTTTGTAATATAGAGATTTCTATCTCCACTGGTTTGGATCATGTGCCAGTCTACCGCTTCCTCCACGATTTTTTTTTTTGATTTACCTATTTCTGCCCTCAAGCAGTAATGTGAATAAGCATCACCGCGTTCCGGTTCTTAAGGGTAAGGGCGCGTTTATTGCCCGCGCGACTCGAATTCATCGCGCTCACGCTGCGCGGCCGCCTCTCGGCGACCGCGTTGCCGCCGCGCAGCGACCGCGTGCATCTAACTGTCATGGCAAAGTACGCTCTATTTATTTAGCTTTTACGTTTTAACTTAAATGAGCACCCCAGACGCGAAGCTGGCTTGTCTTTTATCTACGCTGCGACCACGCGGTTGTAGTATTCAGAAGAATTTAAATGTTGTTGCCTAATAAATAGAATTCAGATTCCCCATTAATGTAGGTGAAAGCGTGGTAAGTGGGCGGTCGCCGTGCGGCGGCCGCGCGAAAACTTTCGCGTCGTACACGCCACTGGGCGTAAAGGATGCTGAAGAAATTAAAGGCACATAGGACTTATCTATTTATGTCTCAGATCTTTGCGATATAAAGCTCTGAGCGGTACTGCAACTGTTATGGACAGGCGTGCCGCTGACCAGACCCACAACTTGTTCATCCCGTCATTTGGAATAATAATATTTTAAAAATGTACGTTTGCCATTTGCAGTATTTATTTAAGAATATCATAGGCTGAAAGAACCTGAAAGAGTTAAACGGATCACTCACTCCAGTGGATTTTCATCCAAATACGCAGAGCTCTATTAATAAACCTTTTGTGTAAAACTTTTATTTTACAATAGTTAACAGTTTACAAAATGTACTGTTCATAATAATATTTTAACATGAACAGAAATATTTTTATAGAAACGTACAATGTACACGTTTACCTGTAAAGGTCCCGAAACGTTGGTTTTTTTGAAAAGACAAAAACAAATATACGTGATTTGTATCGGAAAAAATAGTTTCATTTTCCTATATTCTTATTATTATTCTAATTATTGTTCTTCTTACATTTTCATAACTTCACATACTTTCATACGCGCTTGTTTATACCGATTACATCTACACTAACCTTCTTTATTTATTATCCGTATTTAATTTGGTGTAGTTACAAGTTACCAATAATCAGTTTTCAGAAGTCATACAATACGGGTTTGTCCCTCAGACGGCTTTGTGTAAAATTATGGCCGCATACATACTATTGCTACAGGACGGTGTAATGTAAATAAGACGTACTTTCTGTAGGATATACTGGAAGTTCAACTATTCGGTTTTATTTATGCACACTTAGTGGACTAATTTCACAAGAAGTAAATAATATTATAGACATATAGTAGTAAAACATAATATTCATTAAAAATCCATATTTCAAATATTTTCTTTCTGAAAACGTCGTTGGAATGAGTAATTAATGTCATCTTATTTATTTTTATTTAAATTGAGGCGCTGTCAAGCTGCATTAAAACATGTGTTTTTCATAATGATTCACCTAAATATTCTCTAAACTATTAAACAGTGGACAAAATGTGAGTTACACCAATTTGGCAAAAGTCATAATTGAGACTGTCCATTATGGAATTGTGGCTTACACAAAATTAAACATTTAAGTATGGAAATTGAAAAAACTTTTGTTAATTTCTGTTTTATTATATCTTATGCAATATTTCACTTAACGTAATTTCACTTTCACTAGCTTACTACAGTTAGCGTTTTTTTCTCCCTACGTACATGACACCTTAATCAGTTAATAGATCATGGAAACCCAAACAGTAGGTCCACAATTGTCGTTTATAGTAACACACAACTCTGCTTAATAACAAGAGTTGATAATGTTTTCATCATATCAAAGACTAACTAAAGTATCATTGGATTGCTTAAATTTTCCATGCTGGATGTACCATTTGTTGCTTTGGTTTTAAATTACAAAATGTTACACTGGTAAAAGCTAGCATACGCCAAAAGTGTTGCGAAAGACATTTAATGCAAGAACAAAAAAAAATGTTAATATAATGTCTTCAATAGTGAGAACTTACCGATACTCCAAAAGGGGCTCGAAAGTACACATCATTAGCGACCCGTAGAAAGCAAATACAAGATCTTCGAAAAATGCGTATGCTGATGACAGCACAATTGTAGATAGGTACTTGACCAACGCAAGGGTCAGTGGAGAGGAAATCCAGTCTTGTCGAGAGTCCCATGGTTAGTCGTTTGGATTTTGCACTCCAGGCAGTCTCCAATTGGGGCGATGCCAATCTTCACAAATTTAACGCTATCTAAACGCAGGCGTGTCTATTCTCCACAAAACGGAGTCCCTTTGAGCGGACTCCGACTGTGTCCAGCTACTTGGAATGGATCTGTCGTCCAATTTGAATTTCGGCAGATACATTGAATCCATTGCCATAAATGCAGCAAGGAAACTTGGCATCCTTTCCAGGGTGACGCGTTACTTTACACCGGGACAGTTGCTTCAGCTGTACCAAGCACAAGTCCGGTCGTACATGGAGTACTGCTGCCATCTTTGAAACGGCTCTGCTACATATCAACTGGCCACTTTGGATTCAATTGACAACCGTGTCAAGAGGCTTATAGGTGATTCGGAATTAGTGGAGGCGAAGCTGTAGAGCCTTGAACACCGCCGTAAAGTTGCCTGCTTATCGGTATTTTACGGGATATATCACGGAGAGTGTGCGAAGGAATTACACGATTTAATTCCACCTTCCCCTTTGTATCATCGGGGGACTAGACGTAGGCTTTGGAAGTGGTTTCCACCCCTATGTTGTGAATATTCCAAAGATTCACACGAAGCATTTCGCTTCCACATTTATATGGCAAACGGCTATGGAGAGGAATTCCCTGTCTGCAGACTTGTTCCCTGGACGTTAGAATTTGGGCCTTTTCAAGGCGAAACTGAATAGGCGTTATTTAGGAGTGCATGCTCTATCGTCGACCTCATCATGACTTTCCATCCGGTGAGATGGAGGTCAAATGCGCACTTATATTTAATATAAAAAAACTGTGACTTACACCACTCTTGCTCTCGGTGTCTCAATTGTACAACTCATATACATATTTCCAATACACTAAACTGTGAATCCACTGTAGACAAGCTCTGAAATGCCTGAACAGGTTAAGAAGCTTTACTTAATAAAAAGAGTTCCAACTTGTCCAAACTTAATTAAAAATCTTAATTAGCTATCATTAGTTTAATCGCTTCCCCCGTTACGGTTGCCGCTCCTTGTTCATGGTTTCATAATGGAAAAACACGTCCAGTAATAACATAGCTTAATAATAATAATTATAATCATTCTTGTAACGATTTAGACGCGTGCGCACCGAACGCTGGCATTCGAACGGCATTCCTTCTTTGTTGGCTATAAAAAAGTTATCTTTTTAGGTTGGTTGCACAATAAAAAAAAAATTGCACTCGTAATAATATTATTTCTAGTCTTCTTTCTAATTAGGTATTATCTTAATTAAATCGCTGCCGCTGGTTTAATAATAGGTTTTCGATTTTATTTACAACCTTAATTATGTTCGTAATCATTTGTTGTAAAATTGTATATGTTACTTTTTTATTATTACAGTTATCGACTCGAAAAAAGTAACGTTTTAAAAACTATAATCTTTGAAATTGCCTACAATACTTCCGTATTTACATATTAAATTTAGGTTAGTTTAGTTTATTTGATATGAAATGCAATACACAATGAAGAAAATGTAAAATAGTCACTAGTCAAATAGAGTCTTTGTGACTCAGCTACAGAACTACGAAGAACATTGCCGTCGCCGATATTCTTCCATAGCCCTTAGGGTAAAACCGGGATAGGTGCCCTACTTTTTGAAAGGGCCTCCTAATTTAAAAATTATTAGTTTACCATGAACAATTTCTATGGATATAACTAGTTTAATCTTTTAGATTACATTAAGACTTGATTTTATTCATCTAACATTTACTGATTTTGAAGAAACTGACTTTGCAATTTATTTTTTGAGGATAGATGCCTACCTATATGGGTAGACGCCACACAATGAAAATACTAAGAAGATAGATGCCCTTTAGAAGAAAATAGTAAAATTCATAATAAAATGTTTCATTTGTAATCTTTAATATATTGTATATACATATTATATCTTTAATAATAAGTATATACGTATTTAAAGTTACTACCTACTTCACTTCGCTTTTTGTAACTATTTAAACACTCTCATCATACAAAAATGTTCGCTGTTTAAACTGTGAATAATTTGCCTTTTTGATACTTTCACTAAACTTAATAGTTTAAGTTTAGTGAAAGACAAGTAATTGATAATTCATTTACTTGTCTTTCACTAAAATAATGTATTTTTTTATTTTCTTTTCCTAACTTTCTTGCCTTGTCCTTTGCTCCTAACCTATACCGCGAATAATCGAGGCGTCTATCCTATTCGATATGGATAGATGTCCTTTTATTATATAAGCTATATACAAAAGAGCGATTATTAACACCTAGGAGCGCAGTTAATGAACCAGTGTATAGTTATAATAAAAATAAAACGGAATTTATTATAACTTACAAAATTATGCGACAGTAAATACTTGCGTCTGAAATTTCGAACCATTTATCGTGTTCGTCGCGGAGATAAACTCATGCACAAGCCAACGCGTCTATTCCGCACGAGGCCCTGCAGGAACTATGATGAGCGGTGCCTATACTCCTTATTTAAACTAATTATTCTTTGTTGCGATTTGGGGAAGTTAGGTTTTTTGAAAACGAGGCGCCTATCCCACTGCGGCATCTGTCCCGGTTTTACCCTAATGGTTAAGAACACACATAAAATTATTAAGCTCACACACATACGCCACAAATTATAAGAAACCTGCATCTATATGTTAAACACATATTAGCAATCTCGGAATGCATGCATGATATTGATAGTAATAATAAAACAAAGAGTGTCTTTGAGAGCGAAGTTTGAATAAATTACACAGTACATTTATGAAAATTTAATTCACGTTAAGAAGAATATTTATTTTTATTTCTTTATGAAAAATAGTGACAAACCGATGCCTTACTTTCTCAAACTCGTATCTTATAAAGAGTGATTATTCAGGAAATGGCAAAACTTTCTAAGTATTTATTTTAAATGTCTTATCAAGGATTTTAATTTGGATGCATTACTTTAAGAATAGGTAAAAGCCAGTGCGTGAATATGAAGGCAATGTGATATGAAATGAGCCTGCAAAATTTGTATATACAATCCATTTTTTGTATTACAGTAACTTTGTGCTTCAAGATACGAGTTTGAGAAAGTAAGGCGACGAAACATAACATTAATATAAGGAATAAAAATAAACTGGCTGTTATTGACAGCCGTCTTTACAAAGTCACAAATTCATTTAAGGGGCAATGTATACACTTCTTTAATAAGATTCCGGTTGTTTTTCAAAATATACCATTTACGAGGTTTAAAACAATATTGAAACAAAAATTTTACACTGGACGTTATTAATAATTATACAGCTTCTGCGTACCTGGGTGTCAAAAATCCATGTGATGGTAGTGAGCGGCTTAGCACTTGCAGGTTGTATTAATCTATCATATTTGAAATAAATGTTTTTAGTATAAATGTGTACAAATGTTTATTTCCAAATAGTAAGCCCTAGAGTATGTGAATCGCTTTACAAATGAGTAGTAGATTTTAATCAATGCGACGATTTCAAGTACAATTTACTTATCCATGAAATGAAGGTTATTTGAGTTTGTAAATTGTTTATTATTAGCGAGGAATTTTATCTATTTAGGGGCACGACCAAAGTCGACTAAACACGGCAGTACATCTTTTTCTCGTAACAGCTCGGGACACTCCCCCATACGTTTGTCATAGATTAGTCTATAAGCCTAAGATTTCTGTTATCAAGAGTACTTACTATACCCCTAAATTACAAGTATCTTCTAAAGTTACAAAATATTGTGTAAAGATTTATTGATTGATTTGTTGGATGCAGACTCCAAGATAAAAGAATATCAGAAGACTTGGCTTTACACGAAATCTCACAAGTAAAAAGACACAGGCAAGGGGCTTTCTTACATTGAATGTTTTGAAGAGATCGATCCATCCCATATTTAATAAAGTTGCTTTTGCCAAAACATTAATGCTACTTTTCAAAGCCTTCATGGAAAGTGTAGAAGATTGCGCGGCTGGTCCGCTATGTATTTCGTCATTTGATGGTCATTCAATTTATTTATTTGGCAAGGGTTTTTAGTTTGTGTTCTACAGAACTTAACTATAACATGCAGATACATAAACAAATGTAAGTAAATTTGTATTCCTTTTACAGCTATGCACAACATTTGAATAAGGAATATACATTAAAAAGGGCTTAACTTCCTACTTAAAATTAGACTTAAGGGGGAAAAGAAACTTACTACAATTCTTAAAAGCAACAAAAACAGAAAATAAATAAATAAAGAAAACTACACAGAAACACAACTCAATATTAGTGAACAGTTACTCATAAATGTTTTATGACTCTGAGAGAACATATCTACATCTCTACATATATCATTATAATTTCTACACATCAGAAACATAGGACTTATTATATGTGACATTATTGGTAGTTCCGATCCTAAATGAAACATAGGCTAACAGTTCACTGGCGTCCAAATTATAATTAATAATTTTATACAAAGTATAGACATCCTGCAGTAGCCGCCTAACATGTAGAGGAGCAACCTCAAAAAATTTGAGTTTCGCCTCATACGTCGCCATTCCGGCGCATTCCAAGTTTAGCGCATAAGTTCCTAAATAGTCGCCTCTGGATAGCCTCGATTCGGTCAATATGAATTTAAAAGAAGGAGACCATACTACTGAGCTCCAAACAGCTGTGCACAAGGGAAAAAACAGATGTAGTATACTATCCGATATCCGAAACGGTCTTACCAAGCTTTGAATAACTTCAAACATTTTGTTAGCCTTTGCTACAATGTGTTCATAATGATATGAAAAGCTTAATTTAAGTTAAACAGTAAGTACTTCAAGGTCATTAGTAACGTTTTTGCGCAATAAATTAACATCATTTATGATATATTTGTACTGAGTTATAATGTAAATGTAATAATGTGACATTTTTCAATATATAGAGACATATTATTTTAGATACACCAATAATAAACTGCCTCCGTGGCCGAACGGTCACCATGCCGGACTGCCACACAGAGGTCCCAGGTTCGATTCCCGGGCCGGGAGAAATATTTGTATGGCCTACATTTATTTCTCTCGTGAGTTTGCGTGTAGTTTGTGGTTGTCTATGTGTGTGTCCATGGCACCCGCGACACAGGCTTTAGGCAGTTGAGTTGAGTGTTATTATTATAATAGAACCGGCTAGATCAACCTGTAGTTTGATACAGTCAATTTCCGTAAATATTAAGGAATATATTTTTATGTCATCAGCATAAGCGAGGCAATTATAGGTAAAATAAGGTCATTTATAAATAATTAAACAATTGGACCTAATTTAGAACCTTGTGGAATACCTGATGTAGAGTCAAAAGGAATAGTCATAGCCATGTACGGCAACAATCTGAGACCGTCTATTCAAATAAGACTTAAGCCAGCGCAGGGAGAGATATATATAATTTTATTTATGTATGTATATAAGAAATTAATGGAAGATATAATTTTCAACATAAAGAATCGTTATTATTCCTAAGGACTTGGTTTTTCAATATATTTAAAGAACGTTTTCTAATTTTTAAAAGTTTTGCATAAACTTGGGCCCTTTTATATTAAAATTTACATGTTATTGACCGTTTGTACTTTAGAAACTATAATTTGAACTGACAAACCACGACTCTAGAACAAATATACAAAATAGGATCAAACTTCGTGTATGTGGAACAGGACTATACTAGGACAACTTCTAGCATTATTCTGTTACATTATCTACCCAAGCGCTCAATTAACTTGAACCTTTACATTTATTACATATTATAATCTTCTTAACGAATTTCTGACCAATGATTTTCCAATCCTTCTTAGTGATTGATATTTTAACAGTGTCACAATTAATTAAAATTAAATGATAAAATAACGTGATTGAATATATGTCGTTCTTAACCCTAAGCAGGTCGAGTAACCCTTTATTGTGTGAGCAGAAGAGGAGTGAGCAATCACACGCGCCGCCCGCCTAATTGCAGTCCAATGTCGCGTCGCCCGCCCACGGTGATTGATACCGCCCAACACAGCTTCTAATTCGATTGTGATAATGTTTGGACGCACGCGCACGTCATGAATGACACTATTGCTTGACAACATTGTTGACAGACATTCGAAGCCAATCAAATCAGTGTATGTATGTCTATTGTGTTATACTAATATAATTGAATTTGGTGAAATGTGAATGTCTATAAATACAAACAACGTTTGTATTGTGTGTTGCATGACAATATCGCACCGCCCGCCCACGACGTCTGATACTGCCCAGTGCAGCTTATAATTCAATTTTCACGTCTCTACATGTCAAGATTGGCCGACATCTGATACGACAATGGATGGGTATTGCTCACAAGTGAACTAAACGCATTAAAGTGCAATAATTATAATTAATATAGATCGATACTGGATTGTCCAATTTATAATCGATCAGATTCAGAAAGTCATTAAAAAGAAATTGGTTCAACTTTAATTATTTTGTTAACTTTATTTTGTTTTAGATAATGTATCCAGAAGTATAAGTGAAATATGCCGCAGCGGTCTTTACTAAAACTAATCAAACAGAAGCAAGTCACGTGTCTCGTTTTTTTTTCTTAGTAATTGCTCGTCACTCTTGGCCACTCGAAACATTTTTAACGTTTACTCAATTTATTTAAGAACGCCGACGGAGCGACGACAGAACACATTTGAATTACATTGTGGTAGTTTATAAGGGACAAAAAAATGCTTGTAAATTGTTCATAAACATTCCAAGAAATAATAGTTGTAGTTGAAAGGTCGAGGTTGTATTTTGTTACTTTTAAAATTTTACACCCCAAATGTTCAAAGCAAGTATTTGCTTTAAGAATATCTATGAATTCTTGATAATAAATTCGTTTATTTATTTTTATGACACCCCATCAATGCACTCATAAATAAATACAGGGAAAAATTAGAAGGGGGAAAATTTATTGTACGTTTACGCTCGCAAAACTCTAAAATGTTCATTAACGAAAAAGGTATTAAGAATGATGTTTGTTAAGAAATATTCGAGCACCCATTAAGTGAGCGACTGGCAAAAACCATGATCCATTTTTCCAATTACGATCGCATTACACGCTAGAGAAACAGACGAATTCTTGTTCGCAATATGGATTATGATGTCATCCCGGGCAATGATCGTCCGATTAAATATCGAGTGGTCGAACGAGATATCGGTGGTGGGGAGATTGATGAGCGTCCGTCAGCGCGGCGGTGTTGTATCGCCGAGGAAAAAGCGTCAATGTTTCAGGATGGAGGGTATCAGAGGGGAGGGTAATTAGTCGCGACATAGCCATCAATATCCATTAGCGGCGCCGCACGCGACCCTCACCGACTTAGCGACTGACCGGCCGCCTCGTGTGACGATTACCACGATTACCTACTCTATCTTGAAACGCGATAAGAGTTTGCACTTCCGTGACCAAGGAGCTACCGCGTGGATTGGACAAAGTGGATCGAGCACGCCTCGTGTTTTACCCAATCTCTCCTTTTCGAGAAGTGGGATTACGAACGCAAAGTTGAGTACTACAAACTTATTTTCCTCTCAGTCGTGAGTGATTGAATCTAGCCGCATTGAAATGTGGGTCAGTACAACGTTAATAACCAGTTATCAAACTCCAAACATAGAAAATATTATTACAGGTCGGTTACTTTTACTTTACGACTGGGAACACTTAACCTTGTCTTTCTTATTAAACGTCAACCGAATTATCGGAAACTTATTTTTAATGTCATAAATGTATCGCAGATAGACATTATAATGATTAAATAATTACAATACTTCAATAAAATAGTTCGTTAAAGGAATATAGAATAATAGTATACTGTAGTAACTGGTCTCAGCCGGCGCCAGCATACTCGAAGATATAACAAAGGGTAACTTGCTTTTATTAAAATATCAAATAGTTTGAGCGTGCACCGTGCCCGCGTCAAAGCCGATTTAATTTCAAACTTCTTCACCTCCGCGCGATCCTAGTTAAAGGGTTGCCCGCTGCCCTAATCTTTGAACTATGACTTGACCGTTAATACGCATTTATAATTTGCTTTTCGATTATTTAGTACGGAGGAATGGCATCCCGAAATACGAATAAATTAGTTTCGTGTTTGGGAACAAAGCAGACCCGAAGTTTGAGTAACGGTCCCTGTGACCGTCGGCCGTGTAAGAGTGAACTTATTCCGCTATAAGTTGGAGTGTTATTTGTGAGAGTCAGTCTTATTGTTTAGTTAACTAATCGATAGTTAAATTCTGTTTGAGATCTTGATGAGTGCTCTCGTATTTGTTGTATAGGTC
The DNA here is from genome assembly GCF_003589595.1 of Hyposmocoma kahamanoa. NCBI lineage: Eukaryota > Metazoa > Arthropoda > Insecta > Lepidoptera > Cosmopterigidae > Hyposmocoma > Hyposmocoma kahamanoa. Next base: position 10,139,722 of record NW_020653337.1, read on the forward strand.
ACCGCTATTGCCGAGATGCAAAATCTTGTTATAATGGCCAAATTGCATACACAATTTCAAGTTCGTGTAACACGAGAGTGTTCACCTCATACATACAAACTCTACGACGTAGTCAAAACTGTAGCTATAACCGAATTCCGAGTCTTAAATTGCTATTACTAACTTGAAAATATTTTTAAATAGGTCAAGCCACGTCCCTAATTTTGAACTCTGACCGACCCAGTCATGGGACCCTCGTAAGAAACAGTACGGTCGGTGGTAGTCACACGTCTGGCAACCCGCAGGTGCAACCTCGCCCTTAGGTCGCAACTTCCACGTTATTTACATAGTCCAAGTATCTTATGCACTCGGCGTGCACTCGCTTCTCGCTGTATAATTTAAATGATCCACAAAAACTCTGGGTGGATTCTAGGAAATGTGAGAATTTCTAACGGAATTTTTAGCGGCAAGTTAAGCTATGAATACCTTTGTTCTTCCCGAACAGAGCAGCAGAAGTAGCATATTATGTCGAAAAAACTTTAATTAATGCAGTTTTTAAAGTAATCTGATTACTGCAAAATCTCACTTACGTATACGTTTTTCTAAACTCTCGCAAATTAAACTTGCCTTATTATTTGGCATTACAGATAAAGCGCTGTCGTGTCGGGCCGGTGCTTGAAACGCATTGTTGGATTAACTCGGATTTTTGTTTGACATTTATATCGAAGCCATGTCTAACACAGAACGGAACAAGTTTGAATTTTCTGAAGCACCAACTTTAGCACAACATAACGTAGAATATTAAGTCAGTTCTGAATGCTGAACGAGTCGCTGGCTCATCGCTAGTATAACATCCGACATTGGTTAAATTGACTCCGAAAAGCATCCGTTGTGAAAGTTTTGAGCTGTTTACTGACTTCAAATATCGGGAAATTACGAGTATGATAAGAGTGATGTTTCTTTACATTGATCAGTAAAAAAAACAGCCAGTTCGTTTCAAATAAATAGCAAATTACAATATTGTAATGGTTAAAAACATTACACACCGTAAATTGAAATTCATGACATTCACCATCGTGTAAGCGAAATTAATCCACTGTTTTATTTTATCATATGATATATGTAAGTGTGTAAAACAAAATACTAAAAACTTCTGGTCCATGCAAGATTTCTGTTTTAATATCATCGGTCAGTGCCACAGGATCACAGCACGCGTCATGCGGCCTTGCTCTGGTGTAATGAAATAAGATGTGTGACGTAATCCACACACCAATACGCTAATTAACTCGAGCCGCGTTTCCAAAGTAAGAACGAACCAATGATTGGACGATCGTCTGCGCCGAAATCGCTTAAATACGATACACTATAGTTTTCCAAATGTCGCCACTATGAAAGATAAAAGTTAAAGTCTGCGTTTGTATTTGCAAACATTTTAAAACTACTGTTCAGACATTGCATGACTATATCCCAACCAGTTCTTTGCAAACACTAAATTGACCGATACGCGACCCAAAAAGAACCCTGCATAATTTTCATAATAAAGTTCTAACCACTTTAAGTAATGAGCTGGATCAAAGCGATATTTTTACATTATTATGCGCTCGTCCTGGCAGCTGTGCGTAGGTAGGTCCGAGCAAGTGGCGACTTCCTTCGATTGCGTCACTCGTGAATCACGCATTTTGCTTCGTAACATAAGTCACAGTTCGGTACAGCGTGGCCTCATCTGCCCGTCGCGTCCTTGTTGCTCTAAACTGACACACAGCCATCCATTGTTTATCTATCCGTCTTTGATAGATGATCCTATGTTTTGTTCCAGCTTAACAAGCCTTATCGCCAGTCCATTCGTCACACTAATCTTTTAAACTGCTTTTTGTTTGTTTCTGTGCAAGCAACTGTGCCACTGTTTAATGGCAGGCGATTCCGCAACCGTCACACCAAGCTGATTGCAACGTAACATCAAATACAAATCCAAGCTCAGTAAATATTATAATTACCTTATTCATAATGTGCATTAATGCGAAGTGCATTGAAGGGAGCGGTGGCGCCATCTTTGTGCATCTTCGTTGCGGGCTGCTGCTTCTGATATGAAAAGTAGTTTTCCGAGGAGTAAATAATAGAGCGGCAGTTGGGACGACTCGCGCACCCTCCGCCTTCGCCCACGAGACAGCTAAATGTGTCCCAGTACGACGATAGCCTTTTGCGATTTTGTACATCAGGCACACAATACACAGTTTCGCTATTTTGTTCCCTCGGCGGTACATGGATTTAAAAATTAAAATATTCAAGTATTGTATTAGGAAATTTAATTTGTATAATTTATTTGAGTTGCGGGGCTCATTACGTGGTTTTACAGAACATAATTTGTGTGTTCACTTTGTGTTCGTTAGGTACCATTAATTCTACATTTAGTGGGGGTTTGTTATCATTATGATGACAAACAAAACTGGTAATGGTATTCATTTACAATTCAATTTCTAGTGTAGTACACAATATTAACTCCCTGGCTACAGTTGTAGATTCTTGCAGTGCATTGAATATTGGTTGATAAGGTTAAAGTTCAATTTGCAAATTTAAACCCTACATGAAAAAGTAATTTCATTTAAGTCAAATCATCATCCATATTTACATTAAGTAGGTACTTAATTCTATAATCGCTAATTTCTTTACCTTCCTAATCCTCTTAACCGCGCTTATCTCGACAAACTCCTTTCGCTAGAGGTGGAGATTCCGCACACAATTCAAGCAACATGATACCCTTAAGTAAGTGTTCCCAGACGGCTAATGAAACTTCGCAAAGCCAACACGAGACCGCGCTTATTTAGAAGCGCCGATGTCGAGCAGATGACGCCCAAACAAATCTCAATATCTGGCATATGGTATGAATATTTAGAACCAGAGAACTCCGCGTTCTCCGCACGGTTATAAGACATCGAAAATAGATTGTGCGAACGGGGTTAGACGCACCTGTTATTTGCCTTTGGGTTGATGCGGTGGTAGGGAACGGCCGGGCGGGGAGCGGCAGATTCATTAATAATGGCTGCAATGAGACACCCTTATTTACGAGCTGCGGAAACTAGTTGAACCGCATCCCTCGTAACGTGATGCTACGTTAATTCCGCGTTGGCAATAAGGCAAACAAAACCGTGATAAAGTCACAACTTCTCTAATCCTCTTCGTAAAGCGCCGACTCCATCGACGAAGTCAGAGTGCTGAAAATTGTACAATACTCTCAGTTGACTGAGAATTGCACGAGTTTGCATAGCAAGATCCAAATGCGCAGAACTGCAGGAATGCAGTCTCAGCAATAACAATTTGAATGCATAAGTCCGAAGATGCTTGGTAATAAGTAGGTACTGTATATTATAAGATATAATAATATACAGCAATCTTGTTTGAATACTTAACAAAAACGGGTTACTATATTTGAGTTTACCAATAATCATGAGCAAATAACTACTTGTTTTTTTATAAGTTGCCATATTAAGTGCATTTCAATCAGCTTAGCATTTAGCCTGTGTAGGCTTGACTCGATTAGTATATTGTTTATGGTTAACACAAGTTTTCAGCGACAAGTTCAACACTCTCTATCACATAGTCAATCGGTTCTATTGTCACCCCGTCTGTCGTCGTGCCAGTCTAACAAACTGACCTCACAAAAAATCTTTATTGAAGTACGAACCAAAAGAAACCCAGCGACACGAATGATCAAAAAATTCAAACAGTCACGACCACGGTGTTGTTTAAGTCGGGAAGAAAATATAACGTCACGAACATAATCCATTAAGAAGCTAAGATTATATACACGCCAACGTGTGTCCTGTCTCTGGTGAGTGAATTGATAATTTATTCTTCGTTAGTCTGATTTTTTACTTGACAATCGCTACCCGAGCTAGAGCAGTTCGTGCGCGACTGTTTTGACATGACTAGCCATATTATGAATCACTAAGTATTTGCCCACTTTTATAGTTTGGTTCCAAAAGAAGTAATGATTGGTGAATTATTAACAAGAACATTATAGGTTTGCCACTTTGTCTGTTTCTGTACGAATTCAGCTCTTCATTTCTGTTGTAGCACGTCTTCCTTCATTCTTCTTATTATATGTGACGAAGATTAATGTATTACCTACTATAGATTCTTCTGGTGAATAAATACGAACGCACAAATTTCTGTCCGAGGATAATGCGATGAAATCCGAAAACATTAAAACACAAAAAGCGGTAGTGTAAACTAACAAGATGATGTTATAACAGAAATGGATCAAATAAACAAAGCAGCTATTGAGCTAAATTCGTATACAAACAGTAGATAGATGTAGACGGGTAGAGGCGGCGCGATGAGGTAAGCGACCTTAAAAGCCACTTAGCACACATTGCGCTCTCTGCTCTTTTGCTGCGTTTCTTATTACTTGGCAAATAATTCTGCTAATATGCCGTATAGGCATTTCACACATGCGTTTTAATACTAAGACACTCGGTTGCATGCTTCTACCCACTGTAACGCTCGCAATCTGAAACGGCGTCGGGAAAATTCTTTTAACATTTGCTAACACGTTTCTAACAATTAACACTTAGTTTTTGAGCAGTAGTCAGCTTTCCTACTCATTAAATTGTTTTCATTATTCGGTCTGCTAATTACCGCTAATTAATATCGCTTATAACTGCAATTACATTTTTTTTAAATTAGAGAAACAATCTAAAATGTAGAGCGTTAGTGTTTAATGATATGTCATTTGCCAACAGAAGTCAATGCCGATGTTAATAGACCGGAACCTATTTCAGTACGTGGAATAACCAAAGAAATATCACATATATGGATCCCAAGCGCAGAAATCGTGAACACAAGTAGCCTGCACAAACTTTAACGAAAAATATAAGAATTTATAACAAACCAAACTAGATGATTAAGTTTTTCGAAAATATTATAAAGTCTAATATAGTGCATTTACTGATATGAATAGATTGCTAAACCAATGCTGACTCGAATGAAGCACGTTAATTATGGTTTACGCGGAGTCATGAAGCAGACGCTATTCCGCCGCCGGGACTAGCCCAGGAGTAGCAGTTCGCTTCACCAGTTTTAATTAAAACCCTGCACTACGGTGTGAAGGATTCATTCAACAATCCGCCCGCGCCCTTTCCTCAACTCTAATTAATCTAAAGCAACAATTTCGTTGCTCGCAGATCAACAAAAAGGTCACAATCACACAAGCCCGTGACGAGATTTAGGACTTTGGGTCGCACAAGCCCTTCACCAAGCTAACAAAAGAAGCAACGTCACAGACCATTAGCTCCATATTGTTATAATATTTTGCCTTATAATAGCGACATGGGGTATCATTATTCATTAAGCATAAATAGTTAGCCTTTTAATAATCGATTTCGTGTCTTCGTCGTCGCGTAAAAATATATGGTTGCGAAATTACAACACTTATTAAAGTGTGACTATCGGCTGAACTATATCTGTGAAAAAAATTTAAAAATGCAATAACTCAAGTGATGCCTCCGTGCTCCCGACGCGGGTTAGCCAATTACAGCGTTGCGCTTCAAGGAAGCTAACCAGTTTCTAAATTCTTCGTATATTTAATTTAGCTTAATTGGTGTGTAGATACACGGCGGCAAGCAGTCGACCGAGAATTTGAGCCTCTTTGTTGGCGAAATCGTATTTAAAACGATACCCCCGCGAATTGTACACCAAGAGAACCGCTCTCCTTGTCTTGCATTTAAAGCTTACGTGCTTTTAATTTCTCGGACTCATGCCGACTCGTATTCACCTCCTCTCGTTTGTTTTAATGATAACGTTATTTCTACCAGACCTTTGACTTTTTGGATGAAATCTCGAAAAATATCTATTGAAACATGTATAAACATGCTTGTCACTGAAAATAATGGGTTTTTTTCCATACCCACATTTTGTTGTTACTTGAAATCAAAACTTTTACAGAATGAACAAAAAAATTGCTCAAAAAATTTTGTTTTCCATGCATTTTGTGTACTAGCGACGACAGATTTTATTTGAAAAAACCATACAAAAAATTAGAACACTATTTTTATATTTGACGAAAGATATTTTGTACCGTGGACAATTTCATGTATTATAATATAACTACTGTTTTTTTAAACATCCTGATAAGAAGGACAAAATACTCTGTAGTTTAAAATTAATCTACCTACAGTTTGCGGGTGCTGAAGTGATGGGTACAGGAAACTCGGCGCGTGCGTTGTAAACTGATGTGGAGATGAGCTGTGTGGGCGCACCCCCGCTGGCGTATTAGTGTAACAATTGACTACTTAATATTTAGGTAAGACATTGATTGTCAGTGATCATCACCGTATGAAACGTTAACGGTATACTGACCTTAAAAACAACACAATGACAATTCATTTTAGAACTATATGTAAAGAAAGACATTGAAATTTGTTCTGAAACTTGGCTTCGTGTCCATTAAAACCCGTTTACAATGTTTGAACCAGAAGTGGTAACAGATGGTGTCGCTTGCGCATTAAGATCACGCTAGCAACAAACATTGTTCTCAGATTGTGCCAACGCGTCCGAACAAGGAGAGAGGTGCGGTATACAATTACTTGCGTTTGGAGTGTCTTGGTACATGTACTGGTATACTGTACGGTTGTGTGAGTAGTGCGTTCGGCGTGGGACGGGGCAGTGCAGTTTTTTGCGAACATCAGATGAACGACGGGTCGTCGAACCCTATCGCTTGTCTCAAATCCGAATTTCGCAACCGCAACTTCTGGTCCTTTTATAAATTTCATCCATTGTTCGATTTTGTTTTCTTTTTACTCTCAAGATGATGATTTAATAAGGTTTACTTGTGCGCTAGAAAATGCATGAGATGATTGAATGTAACTGTAAGAGACGGTGGTAAGAGGCGTCGCGTGCCATCGTGGTCGGACAGCGAGCCGGCACGCATTGTGAGCAGGCGGTCGGCAAGACGAAACAGCTGGTAGTATCATTGGCCACTCATTAGACGTTAAAAAAATCGTTCAAAAACCCGCCGACTAATTAGCACTGTTTCTGTGCTCGTGTGCAGCGTTCATTCGGTAAGAATGTGTGACGGCCGGCGAGCTTAAAAGCTTTGTGAAGTGCAATAAGCTTTAGGTTAGCTGAATATGAAGAATCTGCGCAACACCCGCCGCCGACCAAGATAATGTGTAATATAAATTCAAGATGCTCTTGTTTCAACTCTATATAACGAGATGGAATGAAAATGGCATAGTTCGAAATATTTTTTATGAATGATAATGAAGTTCTTCACTGTGAGCATGATTGGGGCAGCAAGTGACATAAATGCTATTGTTCTTTTAATTACAAAGGAAAAGACGGCGTGTGGAGTTCAAAATAACAGACTAATATTTAAGTATTTATAAGCACGATAACAAACACTTTTAAATGTATATTATGTTGCAATACCGATAAATATTATGAACAACTAAGGTAACACTTTGGCCTTGCTGCGGGCATTGCCTGTGAACTCACACCAAATGATTTGCAGGTCTGCATTATTAAGCTACTAGCAATAAAAAAACGTCTAGGTATTAAGTAAAACGACCGAAAGAAGCGTACAATCGAGCTTTTAGGCGTCACGCATGATGGCGTGCTCACTGCAAAAAGTGGCACAACCAACCACACGGATAACAACAGTATCTGCTGTATATTGGCATGTAATTATGAACAATACCACTTTTATATTTCATATATTGATTATTGGCACGTTACGGCACGGCACGGTTACGAAACCTTTCTCTATGTAACTAATTGCCTTTTTGGGGTCCTGAGTGCTCCAACCGCTTCCATGGCACTCTTCTTTTTGTCACACAAAAATTGCATATTCGGTTTTCTTTGAAGGACTTTCCGGTGCATTGGTTTTTTTCCAATTGTTCAAATTCGTGCATTATTAAGAACCGATAAAGCTGCATACATTTCGCAAAATGGTCCACGAGGCTTGTCCTCGGACGGGTCACGCGCCGCACGCAAACTCGTTATTCGGCGCACTTTCGCCACTTCTCAGTTGCGCCCGCGCCGGCGCCGTGTTCCTTACTCACTTGCACATGGGCTCTCCCTCCCTCGCACCCCACGTCATAACGACCCAGACAGTTACCGGCGACAGCGGTTTTACAACCTGACCATCAGAACTATTCTACCCAAAAACTCCCTTTGTTCTTAGGACCGCAATCACGCACAAAATTTCAACATAACAATGATCCCGAATACATTTGATTTCCGAGCTGTACAGTTTTGCGGTGCTCATAGTGTTAAAATTGTCACTTGTATATTGGAAGGATATACAAGTCCTTTACTACATAGCAGTATATAAAGTCATCGACTCCAATAATTCGTTCTTTCGCGCCTATAGAGCATTAAACAAACAAAAGAATGTCTTCTAGTGCTCAAGAAGTGGAAACAATCGGTGCAACACATTGACCGGCTAAATCCGACACAATCGAGAGGGGCGGGCGGAAGTGTGGCAGCGGTGAAAAGCTCGCAACTGCATGAGGAGAAAGGAAGCGGCGCGCCGCGCGGTGTGATAAGGCGGCTGGCTGGCGTCGTTGGGGCGCGGGGAGAGGTTGGCAGAGGGAAGGGGAACGCGAGATGCGGGGCGGGGGGTGCGCGCGCACCAGCAGTCCCCGCGCCGCGCCACTTGCCTCCCGTCAGTCGCCCGCCGACTCCGCTTGTGCTTGTGTGACTCGCGCCGCTCCGTGCACCGCACTCGTGCCCCGATCACGACGCGTGCCGCCCCACTGTGGCCGCGAACGCGACCACTACGCTACCGGCGAAACGTTTCTCCTAACTTAAGTGCAACTTGCTATGTTTTAACTTTCGGACATTTCGCATACCCTTTACCCGGCTTGTTTATCCCTTCATGTAAGTGTACGCTTATTCTATTAAAAATCGGCATACCTAGTCTCGTCGAATTCGGAAGTCACATCAAAGTGTTCGTCGTGCAGTTTGTGAATTAAAACTAGTGTATTTTCCAGTCGTGCAACGTCCACATGATTGATTCTTTCTGGTGTTTCCTGGAATTAATTGACTGGGCAGCGATTTCCGAAATTCGACGGAAAGTTTTCGTAAATCGGAACGAACGGCTTGGCTGGTGTTGTGCTAACTCGCGCGAGTCCGGCCGAAATCGCGACGCCGCATGAGAGCTTTCGCTGGTGGGACCTGCTCGGTGCTGCGGCTTCCTTGCTGCCCGCGCTTCTCGCACCAGGGCACAAGCGTCAAAGCTTTCATCTCCTGTAATGTAAAAGTTACGCTAAGTAGAAGTCTCCCCTAATCCCCTGACGAAACTTTCTTTCCTCATTACTCAACTCCTTCGAATATTGCGTTAGTAGTTCTTTGTGTCTCTACAATATTCCCGTCACATGCTAAGATTTTTATTGGTGTGCAATTTCGTGCGATATATTGGTGAAAAGTTTCTCATTAACTTTTGGTATTGTTCTTGTTTGACAAAACATAAAGTCAATTTTATCATGGAGCGTTTTCCCAGATTATCATAGCTAGCCTTAGTTACAATATCAATTGTTTGTTTCGTTCACGAAACATTTATCAAGTTAAAAGATCTTTTCAAGCAAAGTTAATATTGTGTTTGTGGTTCATCCTTTCCAATCAGTGCAATGCAAAGAGGATTATCTTCTTCATTTTACCAAGAACTTATTCTTGAAATCTCAGGATAATATTTAAAGCTATCAAACCAAATACAGTGCTTGAAGCAGACAGGTAACTTCGTTATCGGCACTTCTGTTATGGTAAGATAAATGTTTGTATTCGTAATATTGCCTAGTCTTCTGGCATGAAACATATCAATCAAATAACGGCTTTAATGTAAAACGCGTTTATCGACTATATGGAATTATGTATAACGCACAATCAATGCCGTCCCAAAACCGAAACGTAAACTTTTGAAAAATGGCGTTTGAATTTAGAAAATCGGGATTTTCGTTAAGTGACGGTATTGTTTTGAGCGTACGAATATGTAGTCCACAAAAAAGTTTCGTAAATTCCAAAAGAATTTCGTAAAATCCAAAAACATAACTGCTTTAAATTTTATTTGTAGTAATGAAAAACAACCAACTGTTAACGAAATAAATTCATTCCAAATTACGAAGACTATCACTGATCACTTGAAATTGTATAGTGATACTTTAATGCGAGATAAAAAGAAGAAAAAAGCACTTCTGCAATTGAAAGAAAACTCACTAACCCGAGTATAATTTTAAAGATACAATAATGCTCATAATATTATGCAGCAATTGTAGTCTAAACATGTAGAATAAACGAAGGAATTATACTCGAGAAGAAAAATTTAATGGTATTAAAGTATAGTCTGTGTGGGGAATGTATTCTGCTATAACAAAAAAAAAATTATCAAATATTATAAGTACACGTTTTGTAACTAAAGAAATAATATGTAATTACTTATTTATAAGACGAAACTTTAAAAGCACAAGAGACGATCACTAATTGAAACTTGTAAAACGCGTGTTAATTTAAAAAATGTTTTAGTCGTTAGACCAAACAATGTATTATGTGTGCTACGCTCCATCCATGGGGGTTCCAGCTGGACTACCTGCATTCGACAATAAACCGTCTGTCAATTGAGGGCCCGTTCTACATTATTATTATTGTTTCACTATATTATTTTTGCTTATAAATCGCTTCAACCATTTTTATTAAGGAAACATTTTATTCCATAAGGCGACCAATTTATATAAATTTATAGTTTCAACGCTAATGCCATGAAATTATAAATTAGTGTTGCACCGGAACAAACAGTTCAGAAACTCCCAAAAATAATTGTAACGATTATAAAATGCTAACCGAACAATGAACCAAAGAGAGTACTCGTAACAGCAAAAAATGTTAACTCGGAAAGACATCAATGAAAAAGGATGTCCCAGCAAAGAGCGAAAACAAATAAAACTATGTAATAGCATGACAATGTAATGCACTTAATATAAAATATTTATAAACTGTAAAGAATAAAAAAAACATTAAGTAACTAATATATTTCATTAGGTTTTTCGCATACCTCAATAGCACTTGCACGTTCTGAATTCTGTAAAAATTAAAACTCCTGTCATGAGACCGGTTTGCATAATTATGCGTTCAAGGACAGCTTGGAACCAACATACCAAAGTAGTGTCCAACGTAGCTAAAATGGTCGCCTGATAAGCACCACGCTATCGGAATTAATTATCTTATCTGTATGAAAATTAAACGGATGTAACACACAGCCAAACTTGCAGATTACGAAACCAAATTAATCATTGATAATGGAACGGTGGCGGTTTCGAGATACTTTTGCCGTTGTTTGGGAAATATTTTTTCGAATTTTTTGGGTAATAGAAAAAATTCAAGTATTAAAACGAAATTGGCAGTCATGAAATTCAACCAAATCTTTCGAATGCTTCGATGTCTTCTTCTTTGTCCTAGCTTTATGCGCCTTATTTTCGGGTCGGTCCTCTTAGTCCTCGTCCTAGAGTAGCTCCAGGAGTTTTTGCGTAAGCTCAGGGTCTACTACCGTCGTCTTCATGTTTCTTTGGACGGTTCCAATCTGAGAGATTGAGGTCTGCCGGGTTGTCTTGTGGCGGGTTCCATTTCTAGCGATTAGATTTTTCTGGTCATATATTTGTCATAACTAGGATTTTTTTGGTCATATGGTTGTTTGTCATTTCTTATGTGTTATACAAGAATGCTTCAGTGTGTTATAAGACAATAAAATGACATAAAAAAGGTCCCTTTACTGATAAAATCGATACCGGATATCTAAGATACAATTTGTAAATACTGAATGCTCAGCATTTTCATTGTAAAACCAAAACTTCAAATATTATGATGAAACGGCAACACTAACTCGTGTCTTTTTGCTGCATGATTTCGCAGCACAAAATTTCCTCATTTTGCAGCGTCCCGCTTTGTGTATTGTATTTTTGTATGTTTTGTTGATGCGATCAGTTTAATGTCGGCGCAGCACCGTACCCGCGCCAGGGCCGGGGCTTCGGGCGCACCATGTTCGATAAGGCGTGCACATTAACGGGCGCGCTGCAGCGATAGCGCCGGAATCGTGTAATTTGCGCCTCGTAAATTTAAGCCGTCGCAAATTTTTCGCCTCTCTCGCTAATTACCACTACGCCGTCGTCCCCTGGGACTGCTAAATGTGCCTAGCGCACGTCCCGAATGCGAAAGTAGCTCTCGTTGCTATCTGCTTTGCTCCACACATGTCAAACAACGGCCTTTGTTTTGGTTGCCAAGACTGACCTACGTGCTCGTATGAAGTGATCATAATTCCAATTATACTGGGTACTTATAAATTTCGAAATCAATTATAATTTGGTTGATATCGACTTCCTAAAATTGTTACAATAAAACAGCAAGTAACGTTGTCCGTTGAAATATGATATGATACATTTTAATTGTCAACTGCCTTTGAACAAATACATGGTAGCCCAATTAACTAAATGTGTTTTTTAACATAGGAAAAATAAATAAAAAAATGTCTATTGTCATAGATTATTTCTATGAGCATAGAAAAATATTTCTATGCTCTTATATATAGTTTCAGAATGTTTTGTCTGTATTGTTCTATTTTCTACATCCCAAACGTGAAACACGTTTCATCCAGCCGTACAGGATTCAGGAGACCGTATTAATAACATTTTTTCCTTCTCGCCGTGAATCACCTAACTCGCTTGGCCAACGAATGTGGAGCCGTGTGAGGAATAACAAACGGTGACATCACTTCGATACTACTACCAAACGCCTAAGAAACGAAACTACTCATCTAAGTGAGCAATTTTCAACCATGCATTGAAGATTTACGCCTCACATTCCTTTGTTCGAAGTTATCTCAAATATGTCCCTGAACGTTATTACAAACACGGCGCGGATCGACAGAAATATCGCATGTGAAAATTTGATTTACCATGTAGACAAGCTAATACTACTTGAATAATATTGTGTTGATTTTTGAAGCTATACATAGAATAGATTTTAAAATCGAGTTTAGTTATTCATGCATTTTCATAACTGTAAAGGAGTTTAACTATTGTTATCGTAGCTTATTTTAACACTAAATTACTTTATGTATGATACAACAAGCTGAGAATTGGTCACCTGACGTGTTTTGGCAAGGTTCAACTTGGAACAGATTGCGATTAACGTTTTAAGTCAAATGTCAGCTACAACGGGTAGGCGGACGAGAATCACTAAAAATATTGTGGGATTCTTAATAGTATTCTTGAATATTATCGATTGAAATTTGGTAATTTATACGATATATCCAAACGATAGTTTCATATATTTATTTAGAATAAAATGTACACGCGTCACGATCACAGTTGCCATGAGCTTTTTGGTGAAGGAAAATATCGTGATGACATCTGCACATCGAAGCAGGTTGACAACCCTCGGATAACATCTGAAATCCCCAACCCGCATTAGGCCAGCGTGGCGGACTATAGTCTAAACCCTTCACCTGAGAGGAGACCCGTTTCCGATAGTGGGACGTATAAATGGGTTGATGATTTATAAACTAGTTAAGTCGTGTAATTAACTATTTTGGTTTAAGCCACTGTTGCCACTACATTCTTGGGAAGCAGCGATATGCAAATTTATAAGTATCAATTAGCACAACGTATTGTAATACTACAACGTACTGTAATAATTGTTAAGATCATTAAAATGCTCCGATGGCGTTTGCGGCATGGCGTCGTCGTGACGTCTATAGAGCGTGTCGAAGGAAAATATGGTGGTGGTTTTTGCGCCGTCGTCGTCTGCGGCGAAGCGCAACACCACCTTCAAGGTCATGTCGCGCAGCCTGCCCTGCTTTCCGCCTGTCTATTGTATTGCAGCCTTGTAGTTTTTTGCCGTTCCGGACTTTAAAGCCGACGTTTGCTCTACTTGATTACCCTGTCCCTCGATAAGCTTAGCTAGTGATAATAAAAGAGGCCACGCCTTGATCACCATCAACATAGCCATGCGTTTTAATTCGCTGTATCATTAACTTTTATCGTTCCCATTGCTTTACTTAGCAGTCATACTAATATGCTACTACCTGAAATCGAGCTGTATAATTCTACGTATAGTATCGATTTTCACAATTGGTTACCATGATAGCGATAAGGTTCTTGTAACTTTAGCCGGACATTTACACCATTATTTCGTTCTAATCACACTCAGATCTATAAATATATTTATCAATTCTAAAGTACAGTCCATTGACTAACAAAAACATAATGTCATTCGCCAAGTGACAGGCGAGAGTATCGGTGAAGGTAACGAACGTAGCAATTGCTTACGTGAGCAACCTAACCTCGTCTGTCGAACTAAATTCGATCGCAAACCACAAACCTTCAGTGTTACATGCATTCACTTTCAGAACATTTTTCAAACCTTGCTAATGCCAAACAATACGCGTTGAGAATGATACCCTTACCTTGAACGCCATTAAATTGCCCAAGCTTAAGAGCACTTCATTTTTGCAATTATTGTTTCATTTATGAATTCTTTGCTTAATTGTGTACATATTGAAATATATAGCAATGGCAACCTCTGTAAGTTTGGCTTCTTTTTCATTTTATCTTTTTTTACTGTCCTAAAAGCGAAAAATGTTGTTGAGTGAAGAAGTTACGGCTGATATACCTGTTTCCTCTGAAGTTTTGGCACGACAATTGGTCGAATTACTCATTTTGCCAAATAAGCTCGTCACATTCTTATTGTCTTGATAGCTCAGTGGTCAGAGCGCCCCCTTTCTGGTGGGAGGCCCCAGGTTCGAGTCCCGGTCAAGACCGTGGATGTGTTTAGCGTCCAGGTAACCTAGAAATGCGATTCTTTCACTCAACTGCACTTTTCAAGCAATATATCTATTAAATCAACGTGATAAATTTCTCGATGGCAACTTGATCGAATCGGCGGGCGATCTCACAAAGGCCCTGCTCGACTGTTTTTTCTCCCCTGCCTGTCTCCCACCCCGCGCCCAACCGCTCTTGCGAGATTCTTATTTAGATTCGCTTCCGTCTGATTGCTCTTGGTAATCTTTTCACTGGGTTATTGAATGTCTTCCCCGTGCGTGTCGAGCACGAAAGAACCCAACAGTCGCTGTTGTGAAAGGAATCAGGCCCCAATATCCTTTGAAGCCAGCATTCACGATTTCTTGTTTAATGCACAAAATAAAACGATGTCCATTTGTTTTGTGATTCGCATTTTGTTCGATCTTTTAGCAATGCTGTTATTTTATTGATTTGTAACGCTTATATTGCGTTCATTCATCGTATCGAATTGTATAGAGAAATGTGTACACATTTCCCGTTGAATAATCAAATGTTGTTTGAGGCTACATTTCAAGATATTTTATTCTGTATTTTGCAATTTAGCCATTTTCAAAATAACTTTTTATCGTTGACTACGATAATTGTGAACAAAGCAGTAAATGGTGTATTTCGTAAAAAAAACAAACTGCTAGCCATTCGACCGCAGGAATTATATAACCACTGCTGTTACACTTGCGTCTTACAGTGCTCATTCCAATTTCACGCCACGTAGCCATCGATAACGACAAAAACCTAATAGTGTCGCGACCGTTCTTATAAAAACACGATAAACTAAAGAATTTAAAACGAAAACAGAATGTGTCATTTTTTTACAAGACGCATTGACGTCTAACCGCCGAGTAGCAAGAGCCGTGATAAAAACACTACTGCAACTACCACGTCGAAAATAAAATTTGAAGATTTATGCACGGTGTAGAGCGCGACGTTGCGTTGCCGCACCCAAGCTATTTTCAACCAGGTTATGCTTTAAATAGCGCATTACGATAGGATTTGGTTTCACGAGTTTTTTCCTGTTGCCGTCCGCAGTCATCACTTACAAACAGTGCCCACACAAAGCATTTTTCCGCGTGTCGACTCCTGTGTGGCACTCACTGGTGCTTACTATCGTGAAAGCTTCTTTGAATCGTTCGTAATTTTTCATTCTATGCATGATGATGTGGGATGTACTGATATTTTTATAAGTCTATATGTCTGTAGGTTAGCTGTGAGTAATAATGTCTGATGTATATGTTTGTGGACTGTGTGAGTGACGCGCGCACTGGTGGACGTTATTATTAGTGGCGCATCTGTTGCGCACAATACTCACCTGTCCTGTCACAACATCACCCCTAAATTATTGACACGCATTGTCTATTTGCTAAAAGTAGGGAGCCTTTACAGCTAGGTTAGAAACTCACGATCAATTTTGGTAACAATTTTTTACTTAGTAATTAAGAATAATAAGATAATAAAAAATAAGGCTGTTCAATAATTGATATTTTGTACATGTTAAGAATATTAAAGCAGCAGGTTCGAAGTGGCGAATGGTGATCATCTGTTATCTAAGGTATCTAAGCCAGCAGAACCTGTCTAATTGCTCTTATGCACCTTTCATCAACCGTTTACATGACAACATTTGCCGAATATTAACATTAGCAATCGACTAAAACATGGATATTTGCCTTAAATCTGCTGCCTATAGTCAGGCTGTCGCCGCATGCGCAACGTGTCAAGCGACAACGGCGCCTCTGCGCAACGTCTCAAGCGACGACGGCGCCTCTGCGCAAGCCTGAGATCGGCCATCGCGCGCGCTTGCTAACCCGGTAGCCGCTTGTGCTTGGCTCCGGGGCTATTCGCCCGGAGAGTAACCAATGTGTTTTGTTGTTCGCAGAGTTGAGCCCCGCACCGCACCGGCTTGCTCGCTGACCGCCGAGCCGCTAATCTCGCTTTTTTCGCGCCCCACGACGCCCGCCCAGACCTGCACCGGCCGCCGCAATGCTCGCGCACCAAGCACCGCTCGCCCTCTACTAAACTAAATCGTCAACATCGATAAGAACGCGTGTGATAATAATTATTTAATACTCGCCTAAATAAGCTTGCAACGTCGGTGTCTTTAATTAACTTACTTGTAAGATTAATCTTATCGGCATACTTCTGTACCGCGTGTACTTGCGGCTCCGTGTATCCGTCTCGCGCGTGTGAAGCAGTGTCAGTGGTGCGCTCGTGGTGTATCAGCGTGCAACGTTCGCCAGCAGCAGTGCATGCTAAGAGCGCGCGGGCGCGCTCTGCCCCCCGCCGCCTATGCGCCGCACTCGCACAGCGTAACTGCGCGCGCTTCTCCCGCCCCTGAATCCCGTGCCAACAATGGCCACCATGGTGAACATGAATAGCCTACTGAACGGCAAAGACTCACGTTGGCTGCAGCTCGAAGTGTGCCGCGAGTTCCAACGGAATAAGTGTTCGAGGCCGGATACCGAGTGCAAGTTCGCGCATCCGCCGGCGACTGTCGAGGTGCAGAACGGAAGGGTCACCGCTTGCTACGACAGTATCAAGGTAAGACTTTAACACCTATCAAGACTACATACTTAGTGAATAAAACAGGACCAACGAACCCTGGGAACAATTTATTGTTATAAAATTGCCAACAGCCTAAGAGTCCACCCCCATGGCGACAATTTGCCGCCACAGCTCGGAGCGCTGACCTCAATTCCATGGCTGGCATACAGTGACGTCACAGCCGCCGCCGCACTCTACCATTGTATGGATATTGGCATCGTGCTAACATAATGAGCTGCGCAATGACTCGACGCCTCGAAGTTGCTCTACATATATTTTGGATTTTGCTTCTGCTTCCCCACAATAGTCTATATCAAACATCATCAGTCAATCTGGTATATTCGACTGTTGTCGTAAAAATATTTGTGCTACGAGTTACGAGGCCAAACGTCATACAATGAATGCAGATTTATACAATTCTTCGAAAATCAGCTCAGTTCTTCCTATGCAACTATATAGCATTGCTATTTTTGTAAAAATTATAACAATGTGATTTATCAGTCAGTTTGCAGGCGCATTACGTGATATGGCGTTATCAGCTCGGTCGAATGACGTGATAACGCGTTTTCGGGCAAAGTCAGTTGGCGAGCGATAAAAGTTAAAACCACATGTAAACATGCGTTCCCCAGTCCACTCTTCCATTCAATCATATAAAATAATAAGTAATAACCGTAACAATAAAACATGTCTTTGAACGTGTATAAAACCTTTGACGGCCTTTGTACAAAGTAGGTATCCTCATACCGTTTCATTCATCCAAAAACTCAAAGTTACAATAAATCGTTCCCTAAACAAAGAAATTGAGATAAACAAAAGGCACTTTCTTATTTCTTAATATTTCCTTTCGTATTTTTCTTTGATGCTCGGTTGAATAAAGCGATCAAGAGATAAAACGCACTGAGATCGGAGGGGGGCCCGCTCGCTCAACAAAGATTTCCACGTCTGCGTCTCGTCTCGCGCTCGATCATTATACAATATGTTGTTGGTGCCCAAGTCGCGTTCTACCTCTAACTGCCCGTCCGTGATATACGTTTTCTTCTAACGTATATTTTTACCGCCTCCCACGGACCAACGATAAGTCATTGCTATTGCTTTGCTTGTTTTCATATCGATATTGGCAATATTCCATGCTCCCGCCTTGTCTGCTATATTTCAAACATTTTTTTCATATCACCCAATTAAAACGACATAATAATATTAGTATGTCGCGACCGAACCCATCTTTCGTAATATGCTTAATTAACGTAGTCCACACAAATATAATATGTGAAGTTGGTGCGGTTATTCGCTTAGAGCCCGGAATCGTGTTTAGTCCGAGACGCTAAACAATGGGCGGGCGACATGCATTGTGCGGGCTTTGTGCTTCGTAGTATCGCACCATCGCGTCGGCACATTCCGTACAATGCCGTCGCCTGCCGTCCGCAGGATGCCACCATGCTTATGACGACAAGGTTTTATCAGGTATTGCTTTATATACTACCTCTTCCCGCACTTAAATAAGACACTAAAACTTCAAACATATACTGATACTTTATTACCTAAATAAAAATGCAAATGCATCCCAAAGATGCATTCAAATCTATGTCTACAATCTGCGATAAAATCTTACATCAGCAGTGCCAGTGCCTCAACGAAACTTTAAGTAATCTCCCGGAGAGTCAAATAGTACAGCACACGTCGCTACACGAGCACTAATCTGCTCGATAAAAACCATGGCTGTTGCATAGGACTCACTCATATTGTTGACCAGTCATGGAGCGTCCTGATACTTAACTGGGCGAACGAAAAAGTAAGCAGCTTTGTCCACTGTACCAGCACTCTGAGGCTCAGCACTCGCTTTCCCGCTCTGTTTATCTAATCGTGTAAAGCATAGAATCCATCCTATCACATTCGAAATTTAGATAGTTGTTTGAGCATCATTGTTATGGCTATTCCCACGAAGGAATATTTTTGCGAATTCTATATACATAAGTGTGTTGAATGTTTTATCAAAGTAGAATTTCTAAACTGTAACAATGATCTTTCTGGCTTAGTTAGAAGGATGTCAGTGTTCGAATAACAGTCGGCTGTTTTACCACAAGACATACAGGAACCCCCGTTAGTCGTGTTCCAACGGCAGCGTTCACAACCTCCCGCGAAATTGTCACCGGCGTACGTAATCGAGGCCTGATCAAACAAAACCGCGTCACGGCCCCGCATCCCGCGACTCGTCGCGAAATGTCTCCCGTGATTAAGCCTTCAATTACGCGATATGACGAGGGGGTCATATTTGATTAGGCTACGTGTTGTGTTGATTAAACCGAGCTTATTGCCTTATTCACTTAGCTTCACCCACGCGTGTATTATCCACCTATCAACAAACCGCCATCCATTGTCGAACCGATTTTGGATCGTCTTTCTACCTTGAAGGTGATCATCAATTTTGGTTTACGTTTAAAGGATGTGAATCATTTAACCTGCGAGCACATTGAGCTTTATGGCCGCTTGTGTGTGAAATAAGGATATTTCCAACACCCACATTTATTCGACCTCCATTACAACAAAGGTGTCACGTCACGATAAAAATATTGTTGCGGCCAGAATAACTTGAGCTACGCACCCACATAATTAAATCAATTAGTGTTTTCCGGTTCTGAAATTCCCTTGTTAGTGAATAAAATAGATTAGCTATTTCATCAATCTATTAAAAGCTAAGATTGTGTCATGCATTTGACACAGTCACCGGTTGTTGTGAAACCAACCAGACCGTAACTTCACCACGTCGACAATCTCTTACTTTTATTAATTTATTTATAGCGTATAGACTCCGAATCAAGTGTTTCTAATAATGCATTAATATATTTAAAGTTCATATTGCCCATAATTAAATGCAAACAATGGTACAAGTCTACAAAATATTTTAATGACTCTATTCTTTTTGCTCTACACGGCAACGTCATATACATAGAATGGACACCTGTGCTGCCTTTATTAAAGTATGATGTTTAATGGAGTATAATGTTTATAAAATACACCACTATTTATAATAATGACACATGTGGCTTGGTAATGGTACCAAGAAAAATATTGGTAATTGTATCACTATAAAAATTTCCTCGGCAGTTTGTCTTTAATTGTCAGTTTTGTCCACTTGTGATTTGGTTAATTTTTGGTGTGTTCTCTTACCCTTGTGAACTGTGGCAGAATATCAGCTAGGGCTATTTGCTCCATAGTCCTCTGTAGCAATAGTCCCGTTTGACGTGTTAGTTTTATTATTAATTGGTATTTCTTTTTTATTCATTACGCCATTATTATTTTGAATTGTTTTTTTTAAACGTCACGTGCCACTGTCGCGTGTTGCCGTATCGGATTAGCTTTGTATTCAATTTGGTAATTGAAATTTGTTCAACTTAATTACTTACGCACCGTTTTGTTTAGGTGGATATATTTAAATTGTAATATCTATCCATACTCACTCACATTATATAAATAACTAATTCTTCACACAAACGCGTCGAGTAGCCGGCTGCTAAACAACTTGGTGAAACTTTCTAACTCTACTTTTGTCCAACGCTCGGCAATACGGGTTACCAGAAACCGCAACAGATAAAACTTTAATAATCGTGATCATGGTATTGAATTGACCAAGAGTTAAGCCTTAGATTGTGATTGTTAATGCGTATAGCATAGCTAATCAGTTTTTTATATTATGTTTTTATTACAATCTTAGATGTTTCCGTTTTTTTGAAAACTGTTGCATAATTATTGACCCAATAATTTAGTTTTGCTGGCTAAAGTATAGGGAAAGTATGTGTGGGCATAAGTGAACTCTTCGCAGTTTGTGTCATACGTGGGCCGTGATAGATACACCGGTTGCGGCGACGCCGGCGCCGGCTTGGCGAACCTTTCGAGAAAGATTTAAGCCGACTCGTCCACCTACAGTCAGTTTCATCGTATATTCACAATGCTATTAAGCCGATCAAGATTCTAAGGGGTTTTCGCAAGTACAAGCAGTCACGTTATCATGAAATTACTTAAAAGTCATTGGCATGTTAAAGTTCCCAGTCAAGGGAAGTACAAACACATTGGTTAGTTACCTAACGTGTACAATCCAAAATTAGCGAGAAAAAGAGCGCGACGCCATCTCATTCTCATTCTCTGTAATCTAAAATCATTTTTAGTTATTCATCCAGCAACAAAACAACCGCAGTCATCTTCAAAACTTCCTGTTGTGAATTATATTAATAGAAATTCATAAGCGTTTTCCTGGAACAATGCGAATAAAACTTGCTCAAACTAACTTGGATTTTATTCAATGTAATGATCCTTTGACAAACTTCATCACAACTTTCGCACAAATAAGCAAACTACTGCAATCAAATCGCAGAAAGGCTATCGGCTTGAGACCTCTTGAGTGGTTTGTAAAACCCGTCCACGATAAGTTCCACTGCAAATCGTTCGAAGCGATCAAATGCTGCAGTAATCTCAACTCGCTCTTTGCTAGTCGTAGTCGTTTCACAGATTTTGAACTTTGCGGGTCGCGTGCCCACAGCCGCCCATTCACTGATGATTCTTTTTGTCAATATTTACCCGGCGAAATAAAGTCGACTGTGGCACACCGCGTTTAAGCCTCGTTTGACGTTAATCTTTCAAATCTACGGATGAGAGGTGCTTTTCTGACGGCATCTTCTTTTTTTTTAGTGAATTTGCGTCAAAAATTTAAACGTGCGTTAAATTGCAACGTATGATATTGTTCTTCATAAGCGCGGTCACTTCGATTTATCGTTTTGTAAACTGTTTTAAATTAACGTTCAATAGATGCAGCTAATTAACTCAAGTAACATTTTACACTGTTAACAAAACAAGGTCAGCTTTTGAAATTGCAGCATTCCAGTGAATATTAGGAAGGCAAGTAGACGGGGCCGAGACGGCAAACCTCGTTCCAATGCCAGGCACCGTTATATGATTTACGTCTATCTCGAAGCGTATGTGTATTGTTGAGTCAATACCCGAGCCCACAGTCACGACGAATAATCTAAATTGTGCTAGAAATTTATATATTCAATACGAATGATTTACAATGTCAAGTATTAACAAGGCTCACGTAAATCTACTTTAGGATATAGACGGTTTTATTTGAGTCTAAACGTCGCAAAAGTCACGTGTCACGAATGTGCAGCTTTCATTCAATTTGTGCAGTGCAGGATTACTCGTCGCGTGCTGTAATTTGCATTAGTTTCAAAAAAATCTCTTAATCTGACCTGGATTGAATGCTAGCTTGTTCCGAGTAATTGCCGCATAAATTGTCGCTCTCGATATTAATTGTGCAGTTGTACAATGGGAACAATTTGAAACCACCGTTAAGCCATTTATTGAAGGATCACATGCAATGAATTAGTTCAATTCAAGATTTAACAGACACATGCTTATGTACTCGTTTAATTGGTTTTAACAATTATACTTTAATTAACGCACAATTGTGACAAATAATTCACTGTATTCAATGTAAATTCCTTCCATTGTAATAATGTTAAAATTATAGCTTGCCATTTTCGTGCTTTAATGAAATACTATTCATATTTCACAAAGCAAATGAAGCAATCAGAAGTCATTAAGCCGCCTGGAATACACCCAGAGCCCATTTTGCGGTTAGTTTATTAAGATCGCTAGCTCCGTATCCATGGTAAGCAGTTACACAGTTATAAATAACAGAATTTAATAAGATGTCCAACTTTCACATTGCGTGATAAGTGGGGTGTCACGTTCCGTTCGCTCTCGGATTTCGCCATTCGCCGCTCAAATTGCACTCCCTGTATTCCAACTGGCAATGTGCACACTTCTTGCACTTTGCTCATAACTCAATATTACATTACAACATCGTTCTTTTGAAATACATTTCGGCAAATTACACACAAACAAGTGTCCTACGAAAAGTATGACAAACGAATAATATAATCAGTAAAGAATTCTCAATTCCAAGGCCATAAAATCTTACAAGCGTAGTTGGATGCGTGCTTTCTAAAAACGTCAAGTCTCTAAATTTAATCTTTCCTCTGGGCGCAGAGCGTGGATGAAAAATACTGTCGTGCCGTGTCCATTAGACAAAGTATATTTTTAGATAGTGCTTTCCACTTCTCACAAACTTTCATTCCACTTTCAGTTGATTCTTTCTGTCTTAGTGCATGTTCACTTACATCACATGCCGTTAGTCCTCGTATTCCGGGAATTTGCAGACAGTAAAATGAAATGTCATACCGCAGACACCTTTTCAACGTGTACCGAAATATTAGCATCATAAATCAGTTTGAGCATTTCGAATGACATGTAAAAAGAGGACGTCGTTATTATTAGCAAACCACGAAAAAAAACTTTATTTTGAAGTTAACTATTTATATTTAGCGAGATGAGAATTGGAAAGACTATTCTCACCGTCACCATGGCGTTTCTAGAGTCGTCAATAAAAAATACCACGAATCGTTCGCGAATGAGAAGGGGCGGCGTGTGGCGCATTCCTACATGCCGCGCATTTCCATCCGATATTGCGCCGCCATTATGCCCTCCTCGGCGCCCGCCCCGCACCACCCCGCCGCCCTTTAATTAAACGGTGAGGCTCGAGAGACACGTCTCCTCCACCAACGTGGAAAATCACGTAAATAGCTCCAAAGTTGCTCCACGCCCGCCGTCCACTCCGCGATAAGAAACTTGTTTGTCTTCCGTATTTGTACTATAACTTCCATTTCATTGCAATAGTTTCACTGCGCTACCGCTACTTTTACATCACTGAGCACTGAACATAAGTAATGCCACCTAATCGTACCGTCAGTCGATTCCTTTTCCATTAAAACCAGTATCAGTAACGACATAACGGAGGCTATTCATATCTATAGATGGGGCACACCAAAAGTTAACTCTATTTCATATTCGTAACAATCAAAATAGACCAAAACAAGTGTGCCCGTTGTTTCTGTGGCAACGGCTAAATGAAACAATGCGTATAATTAGACGACGTTAACCTTCTTTCTCGACACATCCGAGTAATAACATAAAATCGACTCTAGACCATCTTTTCGGTAGTTCTACAGGATAGTTTTTTTAATTTACAATATTGCTTCAGAATTCTGACGTAACAATATGTCTTTGCTTAAAGCACATTTCGTTACTGTTTGTTCGCATTGCACTAAAATATTCATTTTAAGAAACAAGTTTCCTTTTATTTTTAGATACCGTAACACTCTTACTCCAATTTTTTTTTTCACAAAAGGTAGGCCATCCATAAATGGATTTAGGAATAATTTCTTAATTGGAGTCCAATTCCGAGATAGTCCCACTTACTCCGGACGGTTGGCAACTTGGGCGTAGTGACGCTGCCATGGCCTGGCGTCGGGTATGAGGCGTAATCAGCGCGACTTATCTGTGCTAATTTGCGTATGGCGTGTATCTGCCTCGACCTTGGCACCTTGCATCATGCCATAAACTCAGAATTCGACGCTCCGATGCCCGTGCGGTTACGTCACCAAACCAGAAACTGTTACGCGATAGCGAAAGTCTGCAGGTCCAGTCCTGCCCTTTAATGGAAGCTAGGGCAACTGGACTTCTAACTCTGTAACTCTTATAGGGAACATGCCTCCCTATAAGAGTTGCCGGTATTATTCGTACACTTAACAACATATGTGAATGATATGTAAAGGTTTGAACAAAAAATATTACAAATTATGTATCTCTTATTTTTTAGCATGCAGATTTACTATGTATTCTAACATCACTAGGCATAATTCGCTATGCAATGTCATGTAATGTGTTATGTATAACTAGAGAACATTAGCAGCCTGAGCTATCTTGTCACGTTTAATAATGAACATCATGATAGATTTATACGGATCACGTCAATTTTCATTAAAAGTGAATACCAGGTTTCCCTTAGAACGTCGTACCACTTGAAAATTGTATCAGTTCGCGACAACTCTACGTGAAAAAGCGGTATCGTTGAATTGACAGGTGCGTCGACTGATCAATCTATTGGTATCACGCATTTATTTTATTTATTATTTAAATTATTAAATTGACCAAAAAAAACCATTGCGTTTAAAAAAAATTAAAAAACCTGATTTTGAGTGATTGGAAAAAACGTTGGAACTTGGACAAAACTTGATGTGTTTATATTCTCTTCTTTGCTTTAGTTCGAATTAAAAGTAAAAAATGATTAATTTTTTTTACAATCAGAAGTGGAGTGCGCATAGTCCGTGTTTTTCTAAGAATAATATTAGTCGACAATGTGGCCCGGGAAATGACCCGCGGAACAATGAAGCTTCAGTCATCACTTTGCACTTTTATCGCGCTCGTATGAACGGCCGCCCGTTACACTCACAGAGCAGATCGTTATCCGCACTTAGATCGGCGCGCCCCGTCTCGCTGAATAACTCAGATCGACAGGCAATCGGTTCGCGAAAGTGCATTTTCAGCCGGAGGCGGAACTCAGCGGGCTCTATACCACGCTTTTGCCCCGGCGACGCTTTACATGACAATTGCGATGTCCCTGGGGCGAGCGTAGCGACTCTCAGCTGCTTCACTGCTGTTGTCGCCGCCGCCGCTATCTAGCCGTCTCTCTCCCTGCCTTATCCATTATCGGATATTCTACAAAAAAAGAAAACCTTTTAAAATATTTTTTATCTGTACATTTGTTAAGTGAAAGTATTCAAGTACACCTACATAATTCTATATAATAAGTGAAAGGCGTGAAAGTTTAATAGCAACTAAAATAATAATATCTCTTTAAAAGAACGTTTGTTACGGGTGCATTAGTGTAGAGTGAAAAACGCATTTCGATATCATATCACTGCGGTCAACACGAGAGCAGCTGGGGAGCTTCGACTGTTCTTTTGAAATACAGTTTGCATAATTGAATACGTTCGCCAGTCGTGTCACGCGCGTCTCCACCCGACTTAGCATCCTTAATTGGCCTACGTATTATTTGCCAATTAAAGTAAATTCTCATCGCAGACGTGACGCGAAACCTATATGATTTCCCTCTGAGGTCCTCTCGTCAGGTACTCTCTTGAATTTATTATATGCAAAGCTACTAAGCTACGCGTCTAGCCGATCGATAGAGCACTTAGAGCGTCAATCATGCCAGACTGACTCCTATATCAACGGTCACCATTGACGTACATCCAGCTAATGGATATACTGGGCTCTCTCCACATAAGCTAGGCAGGCATTCACATACTCACATAGATAGCTTCTAAACTTTAATAATTTATTAATTTCTCCAACAGTGTTACATCGTTACGACCGAGTGAAATCACTTAAGTACGGCACTTTAATTAAGTAAAATGAATCTTTTAGACGGTTTCTGAACAATTTCTTGGATAAAACGTTAAGGATTCAAGGCCATTTGTGCCGTGTAGAAATCGAGTTCCTGATCCGGACAGGAATGCTCTCGCTTGCTCCCGGCTTGCCGGAATGCGTGCAAAATAAACAGGTACGACCGGTTCCATGCGCTTTGTCCACTCCGAAGCAGACGAAGCCTTCTCTCCTCTCACTCACACACTGGTAACGTCTGGTCAACTTACAATTTCACTCAACCAGTCTTGTTCGTTTAACTCGCAATGATTACTACACAACATCACCATGATTTAATATAATACAATGAGCTTTACCCAAATGATTAGCCGTAAAGATCAACGATCATTAAATTCTAGTATAGACATAAATTCACAAATACGATTTAGGCTTATAAATTGTAGTTACCACTTTCTGGAGTTAACGGTCTCTTATTCCTTTTTGAGTACAGTAATAATTTTGAACCTGATAATATATTTCGGAATCCATATTCCAACGCTTTGGCCGAAATGTTGACGCAGTCTCTTTTTATAGTGTTCCGAACATCGTACAAAAAGCGCATCGGGAAGTGTCGCACAATGTGTTACTTTTACAGGGAGGGACGGGCGATAGACAATGGCCATATATCTCTAGTCGGCCGGTGACGTACTACCGACTATCAGAGCCCACTATCAACCATCCACACGGTTACTTCTCACAGTGAATGTCACTCGGCTACGTCGTGTATTTTACGTCACTGCTACGCTAAAACAGGAAACTGTATTTTCGAGGCCTACTACAGCAGCAAGAAATTTATTTTCTTTTGTTTATTAGTAGTAGTTGTTGTGATAACATTTCAATTAAGTAAAATTTAGAGTTGCATAGTTACTAAAACATATTCCATCGTTATATTTTCGTCAAATATTTGAAGTTTTAGTTTTAAGACGTGCGAATATCTAAGACAGAATAATTACCGTTTTAACCTGTTATTTGTTTTAACATTTATAATACACTTTCATAAATTGTAAGCTCCAGGTGTTCATTGTAAATTTATCAGTTTCGCAACGTATCAGATGCAAGGTAAATTGTGCATTATCGACCATTTAACGGGGTACATGGCCGCCCGCCTTAGACAATGCCAGCCTAAGCCGCTTACGCTTTAAGATCGGCTTGTACCTGCGACTTATTTAAATTGTCTGATCAAACTGTACTCCCTCTAGGGATCGCAAACGTGAGGCGTTCAGAGCTTACATCTTTTATGAATCGTACGTATATTTTTGCTAAAGTCTTTTATGGTATTTGCCTTTGCAAGTCAAGCGAACTGGAACAATCTTGATAAACATAGTCCAAATATCATTAAAACTATGTTTTTCTATCTAAATTCTTTGTTATACTCGCAATTGATTCGTGCGACTGTGTCATGATGAAAGTGCTTGTTATTTAACTAAGCAAACACGAACCCAGGATTGTATCGTCCTTGACCTTCCATTTTATAACACCCGACAGATATCGTTTAACTTTGTTTTTTTTACGGTATAATTATGGTTCTAATGCATGAATGGACCCCAAAATGGCTCCGAAAATTCGGTTTGAAAAGATTTTTTAAAACTATTGGAGTGTTCAAACAATCGGAGTTACGGTGAAAAGAATATTAAATGATCGCCTTTTATGCTGAAAATCAGAGGCTCTATATTGTTTGACCTGGGTCAGCGATTTTCATGAATTTATTGCAGGTAATATTTGTAAATAAACACGGATGTTCTTTAATTATTAATTTAAAAAGGAATTATTGCGTTTATAACGAACGTACCCAGGAAATAAGATACATAATAGAAGAGACAATTTTCTGGGGTTATTTTCAGAAAACCCTAATCACCTTCATTCCTAAAAATCACGAAAAAGCACCCCCTTTGTGTTGCCCTTAGGATACTTAATTGTTTCCCAGTAAATCAATTCAAGTTAATTTGAGTGACAAGATTGAGCGCTTACCTCGTTTCAGATAGAGCCATTTTAATGACGTTGGGATCGTTGCCACAATTCTCTATTTCAAAATCTGGCGATTTTAGTAACCGGAACGTGGTTCTGATCATTTATCTTTGTGCTACTTACATTTACGGAAAAGGATCGGATGACCGTTACATATCTCTTTTAGTGCCGAGTCGATTGTAAACATAAGTCATTGAACTGGATTACCGTTCTTTTTCGACGATAATCTATTTCAATATTTTTTTAGCATAATATGTGATGGAAAACTGTTATTATGAAATACTAAAAATGATAATAGGAAGTACCTTGAAAATGCGTTTATTTTTTTAATACAGAAAACTTTTATTTTATTAACGTGCTTAAATGTATTGGTGACTACGATTATTTGATAATTTTTATGACTCCATTAAAAACCTTTCAGAAGTATTTTATAACTTATATGTCTCACAAATATGAAATTATTTATTTACAAAATATAGGCACTTTGTACTCTCATGTTTGCAGTATATTTAACGTTTCAATTAAAAGTTTTCGACTTTGATCTAATTGCTCTTAACTTCACCCCAGTAACGAAGCAAAGCATTAAATTAAAGCTTGGGGGCACATTTATACCTACAAGTTCATATAGCACGCTCAACACAATAGTAAGTTGATGAGCCTTAATTTTGAACAATTCCACAAAGCAAGGGTTTGCATACCCTAGCAAAAAGTCATAGGGTTACTTACTATTCCGACTATAATGCAAAAGTTGGAGTATACGCTTGAAAACTTAACGTAATATTTTATTATACAGGGTGTAACTGAAAGATGCATTGGAAATTCAAGGTCGTAGAGAGTTACTATCAAATAATAAATTGGCACTGAAATGTTTGTTGAATATTTTGCTTAATTAAATTAATTTCATTTTAAAAAATTACGATAATTCGTCGTTATCGATAATATTAAGCTCGAACTCGAACATCACTAACCTCACATAATCACTTGCTTTGAACTTAGTCAAACATACGTGCAGTTACAATTACGATTTTGTTATTTATTTGCTATTTAATTTTAGATCGTTATTTACATAGCACAATTAGTAGAATTATAATATTCAGTGCTAAAATTCATTCTTCTAAATGTTAGTTTTGTTTATTTTGTAATAATTTGACAATGCCATTGTCGCAATTTCACTTTGTTATCCCACTGATTATGGTTTCGTACTTACACTAGAAAACAAATCTATTTTTAATTCTAAAATACTCTACCATCAATTTTTAAATAACAGTAATAACGCAACACACTCATAGCCCCGCACTAGGGAAAACCTGTGTCGCGGGGGCCATGGACCAGACAGACACAACAACATAGACAGCCACAAATTACACCCAAACTTACGAGAGAAATAAATGTAAGCCAGACACATATTTATCCCGGCCTAGGAATCGAACCCAGGACCTCTGCGTGGCAGTCCAGGATTGTAACCGTTCAGCCACAGAGGTAGTTCATATTTCAATAAAAATTAATTGAACATAAAATTTTCTTCTAAAAACTTCAAGTTTTTATAAGAAAATTTTAGCAAATGGTTGTGTGATATTAGTGATGTTCGAGCTCGAATCCATAATATTCAACAATTACTTAATATTAAACAGTACCTCTCTAGGGCCTTGAATTTTCACTGCACCTTTCTGTTACATCCTGTATAAGTACAAAGTCTATTAGAGACCCTCTTCGAAGTAACAAAGGCACAATAAAAAAACCGAAGAGTGGTGGGCAACTCCTAAACATGTAC
>NW_020653337.1:10170139-10289115 GCF_003589595.1 Hyposmocoma kahamanoa
GTACTGTGCAAGATTCTTGTTCAACGTTGTACCTTTGTTCTTTTACATAGGGCTAAAAGTTCTTGTACAAGAAAGTTATAGTATAGTTATATTAACATGCAACTGCGTATATGTATAATACACAAGAAAAATGTTACTTCAGGGATATTGATTTTAATGTAGGGGTTTGTTTTCAGCAGTCTTGATTAAACGTTACTTAATTAGACAGGTGTGGAAGTAAATAAAATTGTTTAAAAAGCTCTTTAGTTTTGGCATCGACTTCACAAACATTCTGTACAGTAAGACGCGCGACAAGTCGTGTCACTCAGGGCAGTTCGTTAGTCGAGGTGTCGAGTACTCGTGCCCGAGAGCTCTCCTCCAACTCTTTAACTGCCTACATGAAGGACACTTTACAGCTCTCGCCTATTATAACTGCGCTTTTAATGGTTACGCTATTTTTAATAATTTTTTGTTTGCTTTTCCGTTTGTTAGGGGTTTGGATGTTTTTGGAAAAGAGCATAAACGTAGATTATTATGTGTTCTTACTTGATTATTTTACTATGTTATATTAAAACTATTCAACCTCCGCCCGTTACGTTTCTGGCAATAATATTACAAAGTAAAATTGCATTTTAAACAGTAATAAGTAAAATGCATATGTGTATCATGTGTTAATTATGCAAATCTAATGAAACACTTTCAATGCCATGGTGTGCCATTGTCAGGAACATTTACATCTAAGAGGAAATGAGAACAGCGTAATTTCCCAGATATTAACATTTTGAAAGCCGACTTCGTATCGTTCGATTTCAACAACAGACAGTATCATCGATCTCGTGGTTAAATTATAATGTTATGACGCGATCAGCACATGCGATGTATTTGCTCATTTCGGCACCGCGCTAAACACAATTTCAGACGATAATCCTGTTAGTTCGCGATAGAATGACCGCGCGGCTGCTGCACCAACAAAATCTATTAAATGCGCCAGCTCGATCCATCGCGGCGTGCGATAATGCAGCCGTTGTAGCGATTACCCGCGACTAAACGGTCGGATATGCTCCATAGCCACGGATTACCACACGCACAGTATATCTACCAAATTGGATAATATACTTTAAATACAATAGCTCTATGAACGCGCCGTAATCTAGTGACGCGGCTGCCGATGAGCATATTAATTTGTCGCGGGAATAGGATTAGCAAACAACTACGGGAGGCGCGACGCGCCGCCGGGAGAACAATGCGATCACTGCCTCACGGTTTTCATGTAAACTCTCAAAATTTTCGTAGTCATTCATTAAGAATCCCAATCCCAAAGGCTTCGTCCTAGATTTATTTATATGACAAAAACATTTGTACACGTTATGTAATCCTCGAATTGAATGTATAGTAGAGGTGTGCTTGTTTTCTGTGAATCCGTCCGGTAGACCAAACTCCCGAGCGCCTCCGCCGTTGCAAGCTCCGATCGAGCAATATTTCTTAGTTTGACAGTGGGATCGCGACAGAGCCCCGCGCCGCCGCCGGCCTCGTCTTGCAACTTTCGAAGCGTTTCGCGACGGAGTGTTCGCTCTGCGGAAAGTTTTAAACTGTACGCTTTAGGTTCTTTATTGTCTTCGAGAGTCTCGTCTATCGGCATAAAATTTAAACATCTATACTTTCCCCAACAAAACGTTGTGTGTAAAGTTCATCGCTTCAAAGATTTTACGGTAAAGCTTGTCACAGATATTAATGGATGTTCCCACAATAATATATAACGAACAAACATTCTTTCATGATCTCCTAGCAACAAGAGCACGACCGTTATACGTCTTATGTGTTGAGGTCACGATACTGGTTTTTCAGAAAGCCCCGCCCTTTGATACTCTTCACGCTCCTCCCTTCGCTTCTTTCTCAGCCCTACTTGTTGAATAGCCGCGTGAACACTCGCAAATTACGACTCACATGATTCGCCGCTCATCACTCACCTTTACAAATACTTACGTCTCTCACAACGCTATTTCTATTATTTGGCAGTCTTCTCGCTTTGTATAACGTAGTATTAGTTTATTTTTTAGTTGCAGCAATGAAATACTTTGAAGGTCACTCTTATTCAGTGGGCAGTTTCAAAAGTGTCTTAATAAACTCGACAAAGAACTCGTTTCAGGCTATGTATTGAAATATTGCCATAGGCCGCAGCGGATAGCGGTAGTGTATTCTGCCGTCGAATGTTAACTAACTCCACAATTAAAATTTTAATATTTCGAACAATTGTAATTTTAACATTTTTAAGTTTCCACCTACTTTGTTCAGTATAATTTATTAAATTTAAACAAAAATGTTGAACAGTATTGTACAATTTAGTTCACTATTAAAACTGATTTTTAGGTTTTGATATAGAGTTTCCTATTGCAATGTTTAAAAGGCTTGATTCTAAATATCGCATTGGGACACTTTTGGGTCATAATCCGCTGTCGGGTCTGACAATTTAGAGGTAATTCACAGCGATAGTCCAACTCAGCCCATTTCTAAGCAAACATGAAAAGTCATGGTCGGGAGTCATCGCAAGAAAGAGAATTTCCGAAATGGGTTTCGATTACTGCCGGTCAGTGGAAGTTAATGAATGGCAGACGACAGATTGCAGAGCGGCGTCATTGTGCAGGATTACAGCAGCGAGGGTCGATAATAAAACAATGCTCCAACCCGACGGCTTTACGACCCGATCTCGAGCGCAGATAACGTTGGTGGGGAATAAACAGCGCGTAAACTCATATGTGATTAAACTCGCAAACATTTTATCTTCAATACGATTCTCTTAAGCTACAAAATGTATTAAAAAGAGCCTTTTTTGTTCAATTGAAACGTTTATTTAAGGATCCAATGACTCTGCACGCACAACGAAAAACATGACACGTGCGTGCTTACGTTTACGATCATGTTTGAGTCACGTTCATGGCACAATAAATTATGAGTTTCGTAATGTCCGACCACGATAATTTCGCGACAACCATGATCAATAATAAACAACCACATGACATGTTAAAGAAATAAAACTGCGCTAGAGGAATAACCTAAATGAACTTGTACTCCATCACATGTTATTACGTAATGATATGTAACAAAAGACAGATGTCTATTACTAGTGAGTGTTTCTGGTCAATCTACGCGAAATTAAGTTCAGTAGCTCTCGACATTATCTGGCGAAATGAATCCCAATATAGTTTACTGTCCATTAAGACGGCAATAGTCGAATAGCAGGCCTGATTTGATACTAAAAATCATCAATTTCTATCTATATACTTAAAATGATGATTTTGTAAGTTGACTTTGTTTTGTACATCGTATTTACGATTGTCTTTGTTGGTTCCAGGTACTTATCAACATATGATAGCAGCAATGTATATAAGTAGCGGTAAGTGTTCAGCAGTCGCGGCTTCCTAGGGTTTTATGTAAATATCCACCGATAAACCGTCCCTGCCCGCGCCCG
This sequence comes from Hyposmocoma kahamanoa, assembly GCF_003589595.1. Lineage (NCBI taxonomy): Eukaryota > Metazoa > Arthropoda > Insecta > Lepidoptera > Cosmopterigidae > Hyposmocoma > Hyposmocoma kahamanoa. The sequence goes on from NW_020653337.1 coordinate 10,173,585, forward strand.
CACCCCGCCACCGCCGCCCGCTACGACCCTCATTTGCATTCATAGGCTCGTAACCCTTGCTTGCTCCTCGCTCGCAGCCTCATCTGCAGCGCGTCGCGTAAAACTTGCTGCCTCGCCTTTTGCTCGGTAATTTACGACTCCCCATGTAATACATCCAGGCGCCGATATGAGTTCAGCTTGTATCTATCATGGGTAAGGTCACGGTGTTGCCGTTCGATTTACATATTATATTAAACTCGCCGATGCCCAAAGCCCCTATTCCGCGACGCCACCGGCCGTTACGCTCACAACTTTTCTAAATTTTTCCGCCCATAAAGCGCCCGAAACTAAACTTTCTCCGTCCGCTGCGTGAGGTCGAGTGTAAATACACTTTTTATAATGTACTAAGTCACTCTGTCGCCCTTAACAAAAAAAAATTGGACTTTTAGTAAGTATCTCGGGTTTTGACTATTATACTGTGTTGTTTTCCGAAGATCGTGATCGTAAAATGAGGGCTTTTCCGTAAAAATTTGCGTCGTCGTCGGCGTAAAAGGTTGTTATGCTTTGTTTAAAATCGTAAACAAAACTAAACTTAGACATATTTTAACTATTATTTTATTCGTTTTTAACGAACTGTTTGTTGCTAACGCAAAATTTATTTTTAATTCGGGTTAGCTAAACATTGTTCGTGAGACTGTTTCAAGTGAGCTGTTGACTACATCGATGCGAGCGCGCACAGTAAACAAACCGGCATGTAAGAACTGGCGTCTATAAATAGTCTTTATTATATATACAGTCTACTGACATACGTCGTCTGACATGCGGTCACACCTGAATAATCAAAAACGTCCTTGCGAATAAAGAACCAAAATCAACAGAGAGTTTTATGATATTTTCTATATCCAATTTACCACAATTTGTGAAGTTATTTGTCTCTCTTTGGAGGTGGCATACGTTTAGCAGTTAACATCTTTCGGCTGAAACTATGGTGATGTGGATTTATTTTTGCAAATAGAAATATTTAGAAATTCACTTGTTGACTAGACAACTTGAACTGATTGGAATTATCATCACGTGTTACCATTGTTTGTACACAAAGAGTCTTCACTAGCATTCGAACGTATTATTAGGCACACTATCGCTCAAACAGTGACAGCTGAAAGGACATTGATGTTAGCTCGCGTGACACACGCTGAGCCCCCTCCGCAGCCGCCCCATCGCGAGCCTGCTCACCGCCCCTCTCGTTAAAACTTTCCGAAATATGACGCACACCCACAACTATAACCCTTTCAGCCATGCCATAGCTCCATTTCGCAAATGCCCAGTGTCTTCGACTTGATCCCTCTTTCATTTTATCGTTTTTAAAAACTGCCGACAATTTTGTCCTTTCTTGCCCTTACTTCTCAGCTCAAAATTTTCGTTTTGTGTGATATTAGCGGGTGGATCAGAGTGCGGGCGATATGCGGAGCACCCGGCGAGCGTCGGTCTAGTCTGTGACCCGATAGCGTCAATCTAACGCTCAATTAACCGAATGCGATTATCCGTTTCGGATCCACAATCGCGGCCGTCTCCTCTCGCACCCTAAGACAACTGCGCCAACTTTATTAATTAAGCCGTGTCTTATCTCTTGTTAGCACTCATTCTATTATTTGTCTTTTCACCGCTCATTTCCATAATTTCATCGGCGAATTACTTACCACTAAAGCGAAGCATTTCTCATTGTGTTTGCATATTTTGCCGTCTTCGTTTGCCTTGTAAAGTTCACCACTTCCTGCACCTAAATTAATGTTGACGAACATGATTTTTCGATTCATGGTTCATTGGAAAGGCCAATATTTGTAGTCCACAATTCAGTTTCAGTCGTTCAGTCTACTGCTACAACACCGCAAGCGCCCGCCAACATAGTGCCTTCACAAATTTTGCTTTCTAAAAGCATACATATAGTTTGACCATTGTTTCCGTTACTGTGAGAAATGGCTTTTGTTGTTAAAACGATGCGTCAGTTAAGGGATGTGGCGGTAGCGGCCGGCTAGTCGGTCGTAGGGGAGGGTGTGTGACGGCTACTCTCCCTCGTTGTGTGTTTAATTAGCCTAATTGACATCGCGAGGCGCAGTGTCCGAGCGTTTGTTTGCGATATCACATAACGCCGCCGCCAAACACCGCGTCGACCTACTGTCGCCAGTGCTGTTTCGAAAAAGAGGTTAATATGTTATATTATCAGTATCAAAATTATTTCTATCAAGCCAAGTATACATTATTATAAAAACAATATTTTGTTCCCACTCAACACAATACAGTAGTACCCCGAACACAAAATTGCGACGTCGGCTGGGCGGATGTAGGCTCATGCGGAGACGGTTAAACGCCGAGTCAGCTTGGTGTCATACGCTCTACCTACAATACATCCTGAGTCTGCTCTTCCGCTTCCCACGTGCAAAGGCAAAACTGCCGCGAAATTTATTTTAGTCTTTAAGTGGCCCGAATAAATTGTAGTTCATACGTGCGCTGAATTTTAATGCCTCTTCATTGTACGGCACTGAAGTACGTTGCATCCACTCATGTTACCTGCAGTCCGACTTGCTGTAGCAAAGATAAGACTGATGTGTCATATGATTCCTGAATTTGTAAGAACTTTTATCCATAAGCTATTGTTAAAACATGCTTTTGCAATAGAAAATAATAATAAATTTACGTACCGCTGTTTGGATATAAAGAGTTAAAAGTTTGACGTCCTTCACTGTTGACTTATTGATCAAGTTTGTACAAGAGTAATTAGTAAGTTTGCCAATCGGTTCACTAACGAATATCTCCATTCGGCCCCGTCATACATAGAACATAGACGCGTGTGATTAATCTCGCACGAACAAAGGAGTCGGTTTCGCGGGCCCTCGCCGATCGATCAGCCGCATGGAATAAAAATAATAATAAAATAATAGGGCCGTGCCGCCATTGTTCAAACGAGCTGTGCGTGACACCCGTAGTTCTACCAACACCCACAAAATCTACTGTTACAGCTTTTTAATGAAATTTAACCGACTGCAGACAAAATCGTGGCAGTGGGTTACGGTTATTAAAAGGGGGACTTCCGAAATCATCCATTTTTCATACTTCTTGAAAAACATAAGTACATTGAACGATTTACGCGTTTTGTTAAAGAATTTATTTCAATAAAAATACACAAATCACTCGTACCTATAATCATTACAAGAACTTCAAGCTTTTAAGGCTTGGAAGTTTTTCGCTGTCATAAATAACTTAAAATAACATTAAACTTGAACATCAGTAGTGCCGCTGTTTTCAAGTCACTTCACTAGCTCATGTCTAGTTATAGAGCAGTGATGGATGACCAGGCGGGTGGCGCTCCGAGGGGCGCTTCGCTTTTCCGCCGCCAGCCGCTGCGTCACTGCCGTGAAACCACTTGGCTTACAAACACACCCTTTAACTTATTCGATTATGTGCTTTACAAGTAGACTTTAATCGACTCAAATACTTCTTAATATAACATATTGGAGTTTTCCTTTGCAACTTCTTATGAGACAGTCCCATCGCTATCGCGCAAGGAACCGTGCACAGCACATAAATAACTTTATATGAGCGCTCTAAATCTCATTACGGCTACTGTAATAGCTTCCAAGGCTCCACGGTCGGCTGTGACGGGAATATAAAGCAAGCCTGATTTATTCCTTCAAATTAACCGCACCGTTGTACAGAGCAAGTTGAACAATAGCGCTGGGAAGAGTCTGATACGCTGGCCACATGTTATAAGGGGATGCAATCGACCATGGACCGTACAAACGCGCCGCTGACTCACGTTGTACGAAAATATTTGATACAAATGGCCAGTATTTTTTTACAATTTCTGCAAGACACACAGTGCTGCTGAAAAATGGAATAGACGAAAAAACCGCAGACAGTTTGCGCGCTTTCGCCGGCCTCTGCGCCTTGTGTCTCGACCCGAAAGCGTAATACCTAAACAAATGGGAACTCTTATCGTAGTTTTATTTTGAATCGTGAGTTACGTTACTTAGAAGTCTATGTGGGATATCCAGATTGTCTCAGCCTCAGCCCGTTACAAGATCATGTCCATTCGTTGTTATTTACGACTGATGCTTACAAACATCTGCAACAAGATAAGTTCGTCGAGACTCTGGCGAGCTTGGCTGCACTTTTCGCGATTATTTTTTATCTTCTCGTTTCAACTGCGAGGTCGCTCCACCCTCCTTATGATTAATAGACTGAGGGTCGTATTCCAGAACTCTACTCAATACTCAAGTCAGGACTTGAGTATTGCAGTGAGCACTGAAAATCATACTCAAGTCCTTGCCATTAGGGTCGTATTTCCAGTGCTTGAAATCATACTCAAGTCTGCTCAAATCCTGACTTGAGCATTCAGTAGAGTTCTGGAATACGACCCTGAGACTGAGCTCTGAGTAAACATACTGTCCGTTCGTACTTCCGAAAAAACTCTTTCAAAATTTAATTCATACAAGTTTATTTTAGTTTACTAGTATTTTGTTTTCTATATAGCCAAGGAAACGTTCAATCACATTTGGTACAAAAGGCCATAATATGATTTCGTAGATTTTTGTGATTTTTATGTCATGCTATAGTTTTTTAACACGTGAAGTGGCGCATTATTTTAAACATTTATCGGCTTATGCAGTGAATCGTCGAATTCAATTTAGATTGGCGGCGGCCGTGCTGGGGCATTAGCGGCGCACATCGATCCGCTATCTGTTCCCGGACAAAGAGAGATGAAATTTTAATCGGTCGCGTAGTCTGCCATCGTTGAAGTTGGCCGGCGGGCCGGAGCTGGTGCTCGGCTGTATTGTAATGAGCCGGCCGGCGCGAGATTTGCCGTTGCGACTGAATAATACATGTATCGCAACCCGCACAACGAAGCCGCCTCCGCGCGACACGTCCTCCAGGTCACCTCTGCCCTCTGCCGAACGTATTTTCAACCAAATATCGATCACTATCGCCTTATATTTTATTTAGCAATTGATGTAGGCTGGGTGAGCAGGAGACGAAGCTGAATATTTCATCTTCATGAATATTTTACCGACACGTGGTGACAACAAATATATGTACTACTACAAACTTTGTCGAATTGCTGCAGTGTTACGAACGTCAGCTGGTGGAGATAACATCTATTACAGCTGAGAAAGGCTCCTCTCGATGGAAGCTCGAACGTGACTTGCCTAGCTGAAGATAATTACGAGGAAAGGTTGAATTTGTGTAATAAGATTTTTCGAGGCGGTCAGTCAAGTTTGCTTGTTAAGCAAGACAGTTTCCAAACCAACGAAACCTGTTATTTACGCAAATTGGAGAAATAATTTTCCCTACAGTTACAGCCGCGTCATTCCTTGGGTTTCACGAAGGACGTTTGTTAAAAGCATGTGCTATGTGTTGACTTCAGTAAAGCTATTTATAAAAGAAAACATATCCAATCAGCTTATAAGGGAAAAGTAAGTAATGATATAAATTCGATTAAGTCCTTGGCGGACGTGGTTCGGCAAAAAATGCTTCAGGTCATTTGATGAGAGCTAGAGACGTGCGGATAGGACGGACTGAGCATTGACTTACAATTATATGGACGTCGGGTCCGCGCTAAAAAGTATCCGAACTTATAGGGCGTTAAAATTGTATACAGAGTGTCATTCACGCTTTAGTCTTCGTTTGTTCGACTGACAGCGAAGCAAGCAAAATTAGACAGTACTGCGATGACATTACAATTTAAATTCAACGTTTTAGCTTTTTCATATTCCTTTACATGTCACTACGTTTAAATAGGTTGACTTGGGACATTTTTTTCGTGGTTTTTGTATTAGACCCGTCGTCCATTTATTTGTAAGTCAATGGGACTGAGGCAATTTTTTTCGCCATTTTATTGTAACTCGTTTATTTTAAGTAACTCTAACATCTTGAACATGTTAAAAAATATTTATAGCCTGTTTTAGGATTTACTGTTCATAATTTTGTATGTGCAAAACTTAATAATCATCAACTGCCATAAAAAAAAACATAAAAGCAATATGCAATAAAAAAAATGCGATAAATTTTAACATTCCTCATTTATTACTGTTTAGCAATATTTACACAAACTTTAAGCTACGCGAAAGATCCGAAAAATGCAAAGTATTTTTCAAGTTTCATATCAAATCGGGGAGATCTCCTTTAATAAGTTATATAGTTGTGTTGGAGGGTTTTCGCCTCGAGATCGATTCTACAGCACCGGCGACTGCCGCCAATCTCGTTAAAATCTACGACGAAACTCCGGCCATTTATGAAATCACATGCTACATCTAATATGCCTAGTTGGATAGTTTAGCTTATGAAATCGACTAACTTCTTATTTCATTTGCGTAAGTGAAGTATAAGTTTGCAATTCGGTTAAACTGGGCCGCTCTTAATAAAGTTGTACCTACTAGTTTTGATATTCTGATCTGCATTAGTAGATATAATAGGCAGCAATATAACAATGATAGCATGCGCGACTTAGACCAGATTAATTAAGTAAGAGCGATGTCACACGATGCGTTGCGTCGGTGTTGCGACGACGTTGCGTTGTGGCGCTGCATTGCTACAAATAAATCAGAATGACATGCCACACGGTACGTTGAAGCAACTTAGTAACGTTGAAATCATAGCGCTGCGACACCGCATTCATTGCCCACGTGGAATCGCTCTTTATGGCAAATTATCTGCATGTGAGTCGATCCAACCTCAAATGTCTTTGGTTGATTTCGCATAGTATTGAATCAATCACTTTGCAAAAAATATATAGTAAAATTGAGGATAAACACTTATTAGTACACGCTGTGAGTTTTCACAGCGTGTAATCGTGTTTACGATTTCTAAAAATTTTCACGATAGAAAAAAAACACAAACTTACCTCGAAATTTTATAAGAAACCCGCCGTATTCAATAGGTACTTTACATATACCAATGATTTTTTTTTATATCAACTGAACTAAATAGAACACGTACAGTATACGATATACATTTTTGAAATGATTTTGATTTCGTTTGTAAAAAAGTAAATTCTGAAATAAAGCCAGTGTCCCTGCTGGTCGGCCCAAGCAAAATGATCCGTATTAGTACGGGAAAAATTTTAATTACATGTGAGATAGTATCGACTCTTAACCATAAAGAAAAGATTTTAAAACTCTTCTAAGACACTAGTCTTCCAATCCGCATTGAGGAATCATAATGGACGTAGCATATAAGTTTTTCCATCTTTTTCTACGAGGCGGTTCACCAATAGTTAACAGTAATATGCCTTGGTGCAGCACAGTAATATTATGTTTGTCCAGTCGGTGTCGTGCCCGTGCCGTCGGGTGAATCCTTATCGCGCGCCACTACGCGAGTAATGACGCTTTCGATCGCAAGCTAATGGCCTCCCCGGGCCCACTTAGATACGCAAATGAGCATCGACAAGCACCACATCGCCCGCGATTACTCGCTACACATTACCAACTGACGTTTCCGTGATGTTGAAGTACTCGATACACGTGCAGAACCTCTCCAAATTGATGTTTGACGTTTTGTACAAGTAATGATGTCGTTTTGACTGTTATGGTTTTTCTTCCTTATGTATTTTTTGTTTTTATATTTAAGTTAACAAACTTTGATAAATTAAATACATTCAAAAAAATACTGAAGTCGATTTCCTTTTGAAGCTGAAGTGTCTAAGATATCAAAAGTAATTTGAAGGTCGGAATTTAACAAGGTAACCGGAGCGGTGGTCGCTAAAATTGGCGTCCAGGCGTGGAGAGCAGAGCGAACAGCACCCTCGAGAGCCATCACCGCTAACGACCACCTCTCGCTATAGTCCCTGCGTGTACCAACCGTCCCGTACCACGGTAGAGCCGTTCGCAAAGCGCCACGCGGATCATACGCACTCATGTAATATTTGCAAAAATATTCAACATTTATAGCATTTTTACGACCGCTATTATATTTTTTTCCTACTCGGAAATAGATTGAAGAAAATGAGTTTCGGAATGTAAATCATAGAGCCAAGAATTTCGCACAAAAAATGTAATCCACTTTGTGTTTTCCATCTCAATAAAACATCCCTAAATCGAGCCCCCGACTGACACATGTTGTCTAGTGGCTTTACAAAATCCTCTGTCTAGTATCCACTGCATGCATGACATATTAAATACTTATCAGCGCGCGAGATATATGCTGTTTAGTACCACATTAGAGAGAAATTAATAATTCACTGTGTACCGTGAACGCTATAGTATAATACAGTATATTACAGACAATTCAATGTTTAATATTGCAATAAAGCAATAAATAAACACAATCCCATTCCCGACTAATTGCAGCAGTACTCGTCGCAACTGGAATTAAGCACAATGTTTCTATTAGCGGGTCGAGAGTACCATTCCAGATTTTTACTATAGCATTTAGATTGGGACTCCGAGCCGCTACCAAAAGTGCTTCTTGAAAAAGGATAGTCGTGTCGTTCTCCCCGTTAGTCACGTATAATGCTCCATATAAAATTTTATTTCGGTTTAGAACAAGAACGATCTCGAAGCGCTTTACCGTCCACTATTTTTATTGAACTTTATTTCCCTTAACTAACATTACAAAGCTACATATAGTTTTCCCAAGAATTTAGATGTAGTAAACGACTAGTAACAGTTACGATGTGAATGCATTGAAACCACTTTTCGCCTGTTACGGATCGCAGAAACCGTAGTACGTAATAGCACCCTAGATTAGGATTACATACGATTCATAGGCATTAGTATATCGGGGGTGAATTATACACCTCGAAAGATGTTTTGCGGCGCGAACAATAATGCAGGGGCGACGCCGCGGCGCCGCCTAGCTGTATATGGAGTGCGCATTAATACTCAACTATGTAATAAATGTTATTGTTTGTCATAAACTTTGTTTTATGAAGGTCCACCGCTCGACCCTTAATGTTAACGTTGTTCGGACCTTTAATAAAGTTTAGCTTTCATTTTGATCCCCTCTCTTAAGAATTTGCCACGATAATGTTCGTTATTATTGTAGAGTTTATTCCCGTTAGCGATTATTCAAAAGAAAAAGCAAGATAAGTCAAATCAACGACACTCAATTTGTTCAGCGTAGACACAAAAGAAAATTGTTATTTTGATATTTCGTGAAGATAGTAGATAGGTTGGGAGTCAAAACATTGGAAAAAACTTCACGTCAATGCTAAAGTTGTGCGCATGGCTTTTCAACAATATTTTAGATATTGCAATAAAATTCTGCTGAATACTCCCGTTTGTCATTTGAAAACCAATTTTTTTCAATATTGAAACATGGTATCAAAAAGCCTTGAAAGCATAAGTATCTCAAATTGTATCTTAAGGCAGCAAACACATTTAAAGGGCGTTAGTGTGCGTAAATTTGGTGTGGAATATGTAATCCTAATTTGGATGATGATGCGAACGTGGTGTGTTGCGATGCGAGACAGCGGGGACAGCGTCGAGGGTGGTGGCTGATTTGTATGTAACTCGGCTCCGCGCCGATGCAGGGGGCGGCTCCAAGACGCTCGGCGCAATTTTTCAACGCTTCGGCTTCGTGTTCAGCAAGCCGATGGCGCCGCACTGCAGCCAGAAGCCCCCGCCCGCCCGCCGCACCTGCTCCCGCGCTGCTGCAACTTTAATCCTCCAATCCGCCACCGCACGACCGCGCACCGGCGCGACGCTATATTTCAATTAATTCGGCCATCCATTCCCGACGTGAAACTTCGCACCGCTTAACTCATAGCCCCCGCGTGGTTGCCTCTGCATTGATACCATGTCCAAACACTGTCTACTGGATTTGAGTTTTATAATCCCTTGATATTATTCACGATCACAATGTTCTTAAGGGGCGTTGTCATATTTTGTATCATGAATCTCGATTTGAAAGAGCTTTGTTTTCCATAGTACTTGTTATCTAAATTTTAAAACCCAATTAATTGTGAGTTTTGTTTTGCATATTAATGAGTCGTTTCGCCGAAGTATCGTCGCAGCCTCCACTCGGCCGTAAGTTTTGTGCTGCGCATACGGAGCGGAATAATCGGGCGTACTTTAGGTTCATTTGTCGCACTAGAGTGGGGTCGTCGACGGGGCGACTCGACGGTATGCGAGCGATTGTCGGCTCACACCGGATAATGAACACACTCTGTTATGCTCTGATCTCTCAAAGCTCCACCTCTACCAACTCCTACGATTACATTCCAGCTTTACTCCTCTACATTAAAACGTGACTTGTCTCTACATCGCCTTCTACTTTTAAATTGTACTACAATGAGCAGAATTTAAAGCAGTATTTTTTAACACCGCAATTAAAACTAATTTTATATTAAAAGTACATCAGACGCTTTTATGTACAACATTAAGATGATATATATCGATTCATTACTTATTCTTATTGCGCAGAGTTGCGGGCGGCGAGCGCACGTGTCGACCATACCGCTGAATCAACCCGCCTGGCAACCTCGGTCTCGGTCTGCCGCCGCTAGATGAACTTAATTTGATTCCGATTGTGTTAACCCCACCACTCCTCACTTAATGACCCAAAAGACTCTATTTCGCTGTGGAATCAAATTAGAGGCATAATTCTGGGATGGTAAATTCTACTTCCTACCCTGGCCATTGCTTTAATTGCCTTCACCAAAACAGATGGTGTAATCAACATTACTCTGACGAATTTTACTTCGCTTGTAATAAACAAATTGAATTGCTGTAAGTTCATTAAAAGCATATCCAGTGACAGAGCGACGATTTGTATCTATAGTCATGGCGTGACGAACTCCCACTTCTCCAATATGTTTAGGGTTCGGCACACATTGCTAATTAAACTCGCAAACTACGCAGGTTCGTTCGATTCGACACAGTTGGGTCCGTTTGGCAAAAACCACAAGCAACAATGACGTTACATGTGAAAACAACAGGGCACGCGTAATTAGATAGCTTTTGTATTTGTGTTCACTTGTTCAGCGTTTTTCCAATGAACGGCAGTTCTCGGTGTTTAATTGCAGCCCAAACCGTAACGGACATGACGTTTTCGTCCCACTCGAATGAGCGAACCGCACCTTTAATGAGCAGACCCCGTACCCTGTGCACTGAACCTCTACCCTTTACTGCCAGATATTTACGAAACTTTTCGTTCTGAATTTTTAATTTTTACCTTCTGCTTATTTTTGTGTCGGTATCCCGCAAGTAAAAAGTTTTGTATCCTAATGTGATAACAAAGTTTTATTATTCGAATAGGAAGATCACTCTTTCATCCTGAAATACGTATAAATCCTTTGTAGTCACACAAAGTTAAAGCATTATTTGTTGACAGATTGAACGTTTAAACAACATCGAGTACGTTATTACGTTAGTATGTAATTAAAAGGCTAAAAAATGCTTAGAAATATTAGTTGACCGACAAAAAAGATTATCGTCTCTAATCTATCTCGAGGCACTCGGCACCGCGTGAATAATTCACACTCTCGAAACGAGTTAGCCAAGTCGAATACCGCATGTAATTCCACATTTTCGCACCGGCAGCTTTCCGGGCACTCGCATTAAAGTTTTTGCCCGACCCTGTGCCTTTTCACGGTTAATTTTCCGAATTCAATTCCGCAACTTATTCATTGAAGGGACGTTTTACAAATACCTTGCTTAATTGACATCCAGAAGCTGTTCCAACTCTCTGTCGCGAGGATTAATTATTTGTCTATGCTCGTACTGAAGCGGCAACCATGTCATGATCCTTATTGTTGTCTTAATATCGGGTAACCCGTATATCAGATTTTGTTAACATGTGTGCAGAATATCTAAGCAGTCATTAATTACGACATGTCATTGATATGACAAGATACTGTGCGAATTCGAGCCGCGGGATTCGAGCGTTATAAAATGATAGACGCCACCTGATCCAGAAACAGGACGACGGCGCCTACCGCGGCGCACTACCGCCATTAGCTCGTGGCGTCACGCGGTCGTCATTTGTCACTAATGCTACCAACTTGCCACATCTCTACTTAATAGCACTTGCGACTTCACCACCTTGACTGTTACTGCTCTTGTGGATACATCTCTTGTTATACCCATTATAACCCCAAAACACATAGTATATTAATTTGGCAACATTTATTATTTAGTTCAACTGAAATATACATCCATTGTTCACGTAATTACTTCTATGCTCTCCAACCGCCATGCAGATTGATTGACTTTGATCATTTAATATTCACACGCTTTCAATGCAACATTCGGCGTACGCGTAGCCTTACAGATTTAAATGAAAACGGTACGTCACTGTATTCACCTTTTGAGAAACCATCGACCCGTCGCACTTTGACGGCTTCTAATAAACTCTCAAACGATAAACTTCAGTCGATTGTTGTTGTTCATCGTCGGCGCTCGCGTCTGTGCAAATAATTCGAGGAAAAATCAAGCTTCGACGGTGTCAGTCAAATGTTTTTGCAAGGTAACTCGCTCGTACGGGCGTAACAAAGAGGCCCAGTTCCGAAACAATCAAATTAATTTTCTCTGTTGTTGTTTAATTAGCGCCGACTGTTGGATGGCGGCCGGTGTTTATCATCGGAAACAATCGCACCCCTTCCACACCCGCGCCCTCGACCCTCACCCCTTCAACCAAACCCATTATTATCAGAGTCAAGACTTTACACCGGAGTAACTTTGATTCGTCACTCCCTTCACCAATATTATTATTAGCGACATTGTTGAAGCTAATTGATTTTGACGTAAACAAATCGCGGACTTTACTTACTTTATAATAATTTTGTTTCAGGTAATCCTCAACTTTAGACTCAAATAGTCTGATGGCACATATACGTACAGAGCTGATATCACTCGTGTATCAGCGGACAGGTATGACGCATCCGTGTACGTTGCTGCCTTGCCATAGAGTTCGATTTGCTTAGAAAAAAAAAAGAAATTTAATAGTTTGTGTGAAACCGTAGCAAGTTAATCCGAAGCCATATTTAATTAAATTGTGACTGTGGGTTGACGTCGCCCCGGGGCATTCCGCAGTCTACTACCTTCTCGAGTGGACCGGTTAAAGCGTGTTCTTAATGAAATTTATTTAACATCTTCTCCATTGGATCCTTCGCTACTGGTGAGCATTGAACTTTTCGAATTCGTGCCAAACCTTATTTTTATTTGTGCTATTTTTAAAACTTGCTACTTTGGTTGTTTCTTTAATTTTTTGAGAATTTTTTTGAAATGACTCCACTAGTTTGTTGTGATTTTTAATACACAGATCCGAACACAAACAAAAATTCCTTCGATCCGATGGGACTTATCTTAGCGTTGCTTATATTCTTAATCATTTGTCTTTCTTAGAATGGCCTTAGTATCTCAAATCTAATTCTCCTAATTACGGAAATATTGCTAATTAAATTCTTATGCAAATACTCAACGACTAAGGACCAGTAAAAGTTGAATATAAATACAAGCACTTGAAAGTTAAAAGTCGTAAAATCAATTTGATTTCGAGAATTTTCCTATACTTCTTTTCCTTATTTTTTTCAATTCCGTTCTTTCCTCGATCCTCGTTATAAACTGAGACATTAATGTGTAGCAAAAAAGAAGTTCATTCTAGGAGCGCACGTCGACTCACTCTGGTGCGGCATCTAATCTAATTACCAGAACTCTTGAAAAACTCTCTATTATGGACCGGGTGCAAGCCGTTAGCTCCATTCTTTCCTTCTTAACTTTAGACCGCTCGGTTATACTAATATATTTCAACATTCAATATTTGTACTAATAATATTTCAAATGTTTTTTTTAAATAACCGTTAACCACTTAGCTGATTAGATGTTAACGTGTCAAAGGGTAAATTAAACACTCACAGTCTTACCACAAAAACGTTTAAGCAGTTGTTCACCAGATGTTTAGAAAAAGTTGTACCATAAATTCGCGCCTAACCATTGTTTTGGGATGGACAGCGGTTGGACATTGTTTAAATTTAAACCACTGCCAGATGTTAGTTTAACGCGTGTTTTAGCCATTGCTACAGATCACCAATACTCAAGGGTCATTGCAAGATACCGTTTACTGTTGTGTTTTATTTCTCTTTTCGTTTATTTGTGGTGATTATTATGGATGTCTTCAATTTTATTGATTCTATTGACATGGGCGACGTGGATTATATGGATATGTATCGAGACAGAATACATCGTGAGCGAATTAATCCATTTGAGTATTACGATGAAAAGAAATTTCGGAGAAGGTATAGTTCAATCTTCGGACCATAACATAGTGATTGTAAAGAAAGAAAGAAAGTGAACATGAAAGAAAATTTCGATTTTGTAGAATATAGACGTCCACGAATGCAGAGTTGACAGGTGCCTTCTACATTAATAGGAAATATTGCAAAAAGAAATTTCATACAATAACATTTTTGATATAACAAATTTATTAATAAAATTTGGACACAATTATGCCATTTTTTCATCATTCAACAATAATATTTCAAATTCCTTTCTCTCCAACTTTTTTTTCTTTATTTCTTTTTCCATCATCAATACTTCAGTTAGTAAGTAGCTTGTGTCTTACATCCTAGTGACACAATTCTTTAGTTTGGTATTTTATTTTCAATTTGTACTCCTTCTCCCATAATTTCGGTGTTTTCGGTTCTTTAACTTCATTGTTTGTTTGTAAAATAGTACTTTTTGGGTTAATCTGAAATAAATAGGCAGAGCTTTTTTAAGTATAGTAAATTACGTGCAAACATAAAATAAGATATTTACGAATTACTCTCTCAACTTTGCGTTTTTTACTTCCTCCTTTCTATGGCATGCTTTGTTTTTGTGCCATATTGTTAATAAGACGTTTGGGTAGTAGTTTACGTGCCATTCCGGAATATTTACGAATTATTATTTCAAATGCCGAAATAAAAATCTGTAGCTAAAAAATAGTACAGCTGCATTAGCTCCTCATCATTTATTTAGTAACAAATACTTATTCAACAAATGCTGGTTTATCTATTTGTTCAACTGAGTGCTAATTGAACAAAAGAGAACCGAGAGCTAATTACAACTTACTAGAATCCGTAGCAATATTTAACTATTTATGATGTCGTCTTAGAGTGCATTGATACGCAATTTCTATGTATTTTATCAGGGCGAAATTTTCCAAAAGGGAACTTACTTTCATAATTTCGTGGTATTTAATTCCCATGTGTAGGATGACACTACAAAATTTTTCGTCTTGAATCGAGTTATCACCACACTGGCGTTTTTATCCAGTTTTGATACTATTTACCGATTTAAATACGAAACGCACGAGAAAAGGCGAAAGTTTTTTAAAAGAAACCAACGATCACTAACATTACACGCAATATCAGTCCTCTCTTAGGTTCAGGTAAAAACTACGTTCCGTTACGCTTTACCCATTAACAAAACAGGCTATGAGGTAAAATAAAAAAAATACATTTTAACAAATTCTTGCATTGTATTGTACAACTTGCAAATTATTTTATATTATTTTATGACAATACATTGCTAGTTATATATATAGATAAAATTATTAATAAACCACTGTTGGATCTGCGTAAAATAGAAAAGATGGGGACAAACGGCGAATGACTGAATGAATGAATTCTAGTGCTGCCATAGATGAATATTATTTCTGTGTTTATACTTTGTCTACAAAGACTGGCGTTAAACATGGTTTTGTGGTACGACACGTTAAACACTGTTTTAAACAATGTTTAAAGACTTAGTCACTGACTAAGTAAACGCATGTTAAAACGGTGATTATTAAATCTTTTGTAGTAAGACTGTGGATCAATATCTCATCATCATCATTCTCAGCCTGATTTCACCCACTCCTGTGCTAGCCGCATCCATTGACGCCCCGTGACGTGTATTATGTCGTCGAGCCATCTTGCAACTAGGCGTCCGAGACTTCTTTTGCCCATCCTCGGCCACCAATCAGTCGACGTCTTGCTCCACCTCTCATTATCTTGCCTTGCTATGTGCCCCGCCCAACCCCATTTGAGTTCCATGATTCGAGTCCAGCATCCTGGACTTTCGTCCGTCGTCGGATCTCAATGTTCGGAACTCGGTCTACAAGGCTGATACCGAGCATCGTGCGCTCCATAGCCCTCTGTGCAACTCTCAACCTATATGCTGTCTCCTGCGTGAGATTGCATGTCTCGGCACCAGACGTCATGGTGGGCAGAACACATTGATTAACTCAGTACTTGTGTTAAAAAAACTGACTTCAAAAGTCATTCATCCCCTAGTTTTCCACCCTTAGAGGTGGAATATTTTCTTCAAATTTAAATGGGACCTCTACTGAGGTACCCTCTTTTGAACAAAAAAGAATCATCAAAATCGGTTCACAAATGCCGACGGAGTTATGGTGTAACATACACCCAAAAAAAAACCTTACAGTCGAATTGAAAACTTCCTCGTTTTTTTCAGATATTGTGGAACCTTGCTGATTTAAATCAGACAATATCTCATACGAAATGAAATGTTCGTGTAGTGGAAGTTTATTCATTAGTATTTTAATTTTTCACTTCACATGTCTTATATATTTAATGAAACTTTCCGTCGCTTTCAGTGTAAGAAGTTCATTTTCAATTCCTACAGACTCAACTTTTCAACAAATAAGTTATCGAGACCCTTTTCAAACTGTAACTGAATGCATGTTTAAGCTTATTTTAGACCTATTAACGAATTTGTTACAAAAATTTAATTCTTAGGGCGGGC
This sequence comes from Hyposmocoma kahamanoa, assembly GCF_003589595.1. Lineage (NCBI taxonomy): Eukaryota > Metazoa > Arthropoda > Insecta > Lepidoptera > Cosmopterigidae > Hyposmocoma > Hyposmocoma kahamanoa. Next base: position 10,190,282 of record NW_020653337.1, read on the forward strand.
AAAAGGGATTATTTTGAGAGCACGACCCGTAACTGACCCGTGCCTCTGACCTCGGCGCGATGATCCACTCCCTTCACTCGACTAACCTGTTTAACGAGATCGCGCGATAAACACCCCACTTACTCCAATATTTATATGCCACTACCAGCTCACTCAAATTAATTTTTACACTGTTGTAAACGCATAATCACTAAATTTACACAAAAAAAAACGATAAACAAGAACACGACCAAGGCGGCGGCGGCGGCGGTGCGCGTAAAAGCTTCTAACCGACAATGATGTGAAATTTTTGTAATTTTCTTTGTTTTTTTTAACATTTCAATCCCTACAAACACCGTAAAGCTCCTCGCCTAAATAAACAAAGTCACATTATATGACTTTTTAGAAACATGGTAACTGATACGAAAAACGTTAATAAGTCTTTACGTTATTCATATCTTTTCATATTTGAAGCATCCAACGGACAAAGGCTGGAAATGACAGGAAATGACTGTTTATTTATATAATTTTAACTCTCAAATAATTGTAGTATCAAATCTAGGAAATTACGTCAATTTGCAAAATATGTAAATGCTTTCAGAGGCGACCGCGAGCGTTCAGTAGGCGAACGAGCGGGAAAATCGTTTAATTATACGAATTTGAACTGTAATGCCTTGAATGTAGAGCACTTGAGGGTGAGTGTTTGTGGGGCATGGTGCAAAGTAACGTACGGCCGGTGTATTTCGTCGGCGGACTAAACGGCTGAGCTCCAGGCTCGTATTTGTAACACGGAGCGTTATTAATAGCCGCGATAGCGAGGTAGCCCGCGGCGGAGCACGATATTTGGGAAATCCGGATTTGCATAGGATAATGGGGAGCAGGGCAGTGCAGCTTGCAATGTGCTGCTTACTTCCCGCGCACTCTGCTTACGATCTAACAACTTTGAGCAACCGCAGTTTCGTCCAAACTTTCATTTTAAAAAAATGTGTGCTCTTTTCTTGTATTTTCATTATCCTCTTGTTTTAAAGTGGGGTTTTTTTCACATCTTTTTTTTAAGTCATAGATAAGGCATATGGAATAATGCATAGTATTGTAGTAATCGTTTATTTTACTCTTCTTTATTTTCTCTCTTTCTTCTTTATCTTCTTTATTACTCTTCGTATATTGGATCTAACATTATCCAGCAGCATTCTATTTATCCTACGTCATCCATTCTTTAACCCTATTTCAATTCTTACGACCCCTACAATTCAGCCTGTTAATGCACCTTAAACTCTTCATTAGGAAGGACTTAACAATTCTGCAGTACTCGACCCTTTCGTTGTCGCTGTAAATTTTAAAACTTTCTGACATCTTTAATTACAAACGTTAATTACAACCGATCGGACATCCAACTTGGCTTATCTATTTTTAGACGGACTTTATAACAGTAATAATGCACTCTCAAATTAAGAACAACTATTGACAAAATTGTCCTACAAGAGTCAGCTTATAATCAAATACGTTGGTTTTGGCGTATGATATTTTTTATTTTATTTTATGAACATTTTACAACGTATACTACGATAACAATTAGTTGACGTCGTGACTCGAATGACTTGTTATTTCATCATTCCGGGTTAGCTGTGCGAAACACTTTCATGTACATAATCTATTTTTAAGGCAATAAGGATGGATAGCAGTTAACAAACGTACCACTTGCGTATGTGTATCGAATATCAACGTGGAATATTATGCAAATCGAGAAACGATCTGCAATTTGCAAACTAATCATAACTCACAGCTAATTTGATTTTATTAACTCGACGACTAGTTAAGTTATCTAACTCTAGTTGAGTCATTGTTATACACTGTTAGTATCTTCGTAATAAACTTGTCTGTTTCTCTAATAATTATGTTTATGTACGATAATTCACCTTAGAATTCGTAACGAGTCATAGTAATTAGTGTTTATATTATAGATACCGGGATACTAAGTATTAAGTGGTTTGTATGTCCCTGAATTTTTCTTGTAGGCTACTATTTATTATATCATCGCCATTTCACAGACAATGACGTAAATCTTTGCCAATAATCGTTTTAAACTCCATTACAATTTCATATTAGAAACCGGAATAAAATAAAAAGAGTTAACTAGTAAATTGACTAATCCAGTGCACGAATCCTTAGGAACATACTAGAGACTTAACAATTTTTTACGGCTGTAAATAACGCATATCAGTTCTCGCTGAAACAACAATTATCAATGCAGGTTAAAATAGAAAAACGATAGTGATAATGGGTAGGAGGTCCGAAACTGGGCGAGGTAGGGGTTTGAGGATGGGGGCCGGTCGCGTGCCTGATGTATGCGCCGCCGCCACGACGCCAGACCCGCCGGCGCCGCGACGCCGCCCCACAATGCAGATATCGTGCATTTCGTACCATTACCAGTCGCGGCTCGGGCGCCTTCACCGTTTACGGCCACGCAAATCTGAAAATACTGCGCCATATTTGCTGTTTCGTTGCCTAGCAACCATGGTATAAAATTGACCTTGAGCTGATTGCTGCAGTGGTCTTCTATAACTCATACCTTTTTGAAAACTTTTCAAAACATTAACGTAATTAGAAATTAAACAATTTTTTTCGGAAGTATATTCGGCTAACTACCATGACCATGAGACCTATAAAGGGCCCGAAATGTTGGTTTGTTTGAAAAAACAAAAATACGTAATTTAGATTTTAAAAAAGTTTTTTTCATTTGTAGTATTCTCGAAAGCAAAGAACTCGATACTAACGTAATTTCCAACTAACTTCAGTTTGATATAACTTCTTTGATATAATTCTACAGATTGTAACTGAACGCCGTACCTATCATTCGAAATTCACTTCTTTTCTCGCCTCTTTTTACCAAAATCTACTAAGACTTACTATCTTGAGAACTGGCGACCTTAATAATCCAAAATCGTAAATAAGAGCCCGGAAGCCGCCAACAAGCCGACTGCGGTCGTAATCGATCCACTCGGTAAGTCCGTACATTTTCCAAATCTACGCCACCAGTGGGCGTCCTTTGATTGATGCCCCGCGTAATGACGCGGGAAACTATTTCCTTAGTATTTCCTTCACTCAATAAAACATCGAATATGCTTATTTATGTGTCCGCGTCAGTTTATTTGGGGCTTTGTCAATGCGGCCCGTAGTGCCGACTACACTCCAAAGACCGTCATTTGTCAAGATTATGGCTGTTTGGGGATTGAGATATGAAAAGCGGTTATTGTTTTGAATATTTCCCTTTTTATGTAGCGCTCTGTTTCTGGGGCCCATGATTCTTAAATATAAAGCCTCATTATATTTCGTAAATATGATTCATTACTTTACCTTAATCTCAATCAAAATAAGTTGCGCCGTTCAAATAAGTAGACTCAATAAACAGAACATTGTTTGGTTCGTGCGATAGGCACATTGTGCATCTTTCATCTCATTCGGAGTACTAAGTAAATTAGTTTCTGCTTGAGACTGCCTACGCTAAAAAGTAACCTTTGACCGTACGTACAATTACCACGTATGAAACTCGTCAGTCACGGCTTGGCGCCGAGTGGCAATTACGGTATTTCATCCTCAATAAAAGCGCACTCAGGCGCCGCTAACGCCGGAGAAAGCTCCCCGTCGTCTATAAAGCTAATGTGGACATGTAAAGATTTAAATGACGAGTCGGGGCGAGCCCTAGCGGTCAGCTCCACTCCTTTCAACTACTGAAACAGGGCCCACTGTTCTACCAGAGCAAATATCTTGGATTGAATGTACTACTTATTTAGCCCCTTAAAGCGTTAAAACCTGATTACGGTCAATCGACATAAAATCCGAAAATATAAAAGAACGCGAATACGTTGAGAAAATAAGTTCAGAGTTCTTCTAAAATTAGCATACATTAATATCTTTCACCAGCAAATAGGCAAACAAAAATATAACAACAAAGCTACCGATATTTACATTTATGTGTAGACTGCGAATAACGGCAGTCGTATTGCGTGAGAGCAAACATTTTGGCGATTAATCTGGGAATACTAAGCTATATCGGGGCGCTGGAGGCGGCACATTTATTTTATGTGCCGGCAATGTTACATACGCCATAAAAGTCGTTAGGACGGCGTAACGTCTCGCCGGCGTCTTGCCCGGTTTAATTATACCTAGATAATGCGGCGCCGACTGCGCCCCAGCTTAGCGCCCTTGCTCCTTGCGCCCCTCGCTGTGCCCCAATTGTCGCACAGCGCCCAGTGTCGGCCTCCAACATTAACCTAACACGCGGCAATAACATTCCGCCACTCTTCCTAATGTACCGACCGGGCGTCCACAATATTGTATACTCTACGTATATTACCCACGTTTGCACCATAAAAAGGTAACATAACGCGAATAAACTTCGGTCTTTTCATCATAAATCAATGCGGTAAATTACTCAGCGATGTTTAGGAAATTGATTTATGCTAATGTGTTTAGTAACTCCTTGGGTCTTAAAGAGCGTCGGGTGAGCGTCATCATATGTGTTGTCCATCGAAGTTCGTTTACTTCAAAGATTTCATTTGCGCGGAATCGGGTCTTGATAAAATTAATTCACTGCGAAAGAGTTGGAACTTGGGCTTCCTATTTACACTTCAAATGTTTTTGATACGGTTTCATTTACACAAAATCCAATGACATATAATTTTACGCCGATTATATTCTTTTAAACCGACTTTAAAAAAGGAGGAGGTTCTCAATTCGACTGTTTTTTTTTGTATTTATATTACGCGATAACTCCGGTATTTGTGAACCGATTTTCATGATTATTTCTTTGTTGGAAAGAGGGTACCTCCATAGTGGTCCCATTTCATTTTCAAGAAAATCATCCACCTCTAAGGGTGGCTGTTCACGCATGAAGATTCATTTTTATAAATAGCGCCTAAATTTCATTATAAGGAGCAATTATTTTAATGGTGATTTTGCTGTTCTCCAATTCAAGGTGTTTTTTTTTCTCTTAATATACTTTGAGTAGTGAGAACCGATTTTTATTATCTCCGGTGTCAATTCCTGTATAGTGGCGAACTAGGGGATATTTCAATAAAACTTGGCAAATAGACGTAATTCCACTACTTTTGAGGTCGTTTTTTTTAGTGCTCTGTACTGATTAATTTATTTTATTTAATCATATATTTTAAGTACCTTCTATAATTTGTAAGTCATGTTTGTACATATTTCTAAGTTGTTTAATAATGCTTGCAGTCACAAGAGCTAAAATATTGTAATAACAATCAACATAAGCATCCGCGACTCTCGACGTGGTGAAATTAGACAATAGGCGTAATATGTATACGGCTACGCTAGTTGGACAAGACCAGAACGCAACAGCAAGTAACGAGCACCTCTCGGGCGTAGATGAAGATTTATCACACCCGCCGGAGCTGAGACTACAAGTTCGCGCATTAAACGACTCCGGGATATTAGCCGCCTGCAAGATGCCGCCCGAGATCATAATTAAGTGCCGCCCAATTTATCGGTCCAACCCGTACGCCTCGAAAACTCCTCTTAAACTTCCCTTATCGAACGTACTAAAGGCTCTTTATTTAGTAGTTAGGCCGTTTCGCAGTTATCGCCTTTTATCTTCGGCCGTGATGTTGTTTACAAAGACCCCTCTTTTTACGATTTAATAAAAATGGTGCCAGGTTCCAATGTCGCTGGATGTATAATTGAAACTTTTGTATAGTGGGCTAACTTTTGCCTTTTATTGCCTTCGCCGTATCATTTGAAGTAAACAGAAGGCCTATTTAATCTTCCAGACTCCTCGCACGAGGGATTCTCTATCCACTATAAGAGCTCGATGTCGTATAAGGTTTTTTTATTGGTTTGAACACAATACTGGTGCGAAAACATTGTAGAATGTATTATAAAGGTTAATATGCTGTGTGCAATAACAGGTAAATGGCGCCGAAATCAAAGTGATAAATTAAATACGTTCTACCTGGATAATGAAGTGAACAAATCGGTGAAGTGAACCGAATGGTAGAGGAGCAAGTCAAAGTAAGTCGGGCGAGACGTCAGGAGCGCTCCAGCTGCTTAGACTAATTACTGCAGCAGCACGGCTAAACTGGTTAGACGTCCTGAGTGACATCGCCGTCGCTCCAGATCGTTATACACCCTCGCTGCTCTCATTTGCCGCTTATTTCATGTGAAACAAGTTTTCAGGATTTTTATGTTAATATGAAACAATTAGAGATATTTATACCTAGCTGTGGACTTTTCAAACAAAGCACTTTGCAAACTATAAAAATATAACGTCCATTCCAGTTCAGTTTTGTCATAAAACATAAATTAAACACTAAAAATTGAAATGTTTGACTGTCACTTGTCTGACATGTTTTCTGGTAATAGCAGCATACAGAGCATAGGTATTAAATTATGTTGAGTGCAGTGAATGTCCGTCATTCGTATCTTTTCATATAATTTACATTTAATACGACTGGAATCTTCTTCACATAATTACTTTTCAGCGAGTGTTAGAATGTTAGCGGCAACAAGAATAGCACTTTGAGTGTAACAGGAGTTGCTCAGACGTTTCGTACGTGAGAGCGTTCACTGACCTAATGATTCCTCCCCCCCCCCCCCCCCCCACGTCAGTAAAACAGGCAATTTACGCGAGCCTATAAGTAACAAGTTTCATTAAGGCTGTTACAAAGTGGCGCAGGCGTTCTTAAAGCGAATGGCCCTCGAGCTTGCAGCCTTCATAACGGCCGCACGAGGCGACTGAGGCGCCGCGCGCAATTTAATGAAACACCTGGAGAGGTCGTGCCCGCTTCCGTTGCATTAATCTCGTGCCCCTCGGCTCCTGCTGCCTTGGCCGTTTTATTACTAACTACACTATGCACTGCATTAAGTCACATCCTTGGACACGCTTATAATGCCACTCAAGCGATTTTGGATTGTACATTTCCACTAAAACTACTGTTAATTGCTGTAAAGTTTATCAAAGACTATCCTGATATACAATTTGTTTATCAACATTAGAATTCCAATACGAAAATGTGCGACTAAAATAATACAAAAGCCGGGATAAACAATGACTGACCGCCCAACGCCCTCCTCGGGCACCGGCAAAATTGGCCGAGATAACTCTGTACACGAATGCATATTTTAGCGTTAAGCTACGGGCACAGCGGTGCAAACTTGTTGGAAACTTCACCCGTGTGAATAATTCTTACTTTAAGCCTTTTGCAAAGGAAAGCACGTTGTTTTCCTTTTAGGGTGTCCATTAAATGTGAGCAGTGACGTAAGTAGATGGTTGCCTGCTACGAAATATTTTTGTTATTTTTATTTTAATGCAATTGTTGTAGAGTTGTCAGACCGAGTGCGTGTAGGCGTGTTAGACGTTACGTCAGCGAAGCGCAGGGCGCCAGTAGCGCCGCCCAGAGGCCGTTTTAAAAAAGTGCGCGGGTAGCGCGAGCCCGACGCGTAAACACGCGCCCCTCTCGCGTCCCTCTCGCGTGACGCCTCATTAGCCACTCCCCTGCGCCTCTATAAATCATTTTAAATTCAAATTCTACTTACTTTTAGAATTGACTTTGCTTACCTAATTCCCTTCCCAGTCACAAAATTTTGCAAATTAGATTTCACCTTTTCCTCGCTTTGACTTGTCAGAAAAAATTATTTGCGGCATCCAGGACCGGATCTTGGCCTGTGATCGTGTTACCTGCTTCTAATGTGCGATCGAACCTGAGACCCTTTGAATAATCTACTCCATCGGGACATCCTTATTCGAATACTTTATTCAGCTACTTCCTTCATCTGTACTACTCATGCATGAATATGAGAATTCTTCCAAATTACCTTTTGTTTTATTTTTTATCTATATTCTCAACTACCTGTTTATTTGGTTCTTATGTACTAATATACTTCTCAGAGACGTTGTTAACTGTGAAAACAAGATAAATACCCTGAATTGTTTTGTTTTTGTACGTAAATACATTAACATTGTTCTTGACATCTGCGAGAGTCGAATCACACAAGCAACACAATGCAAATCAAAGTGTCGAATAGGCAAGATAGTAAAGTGGCAGCTGGGCGGGCGGCGAGTGGTCCGGCCACGTGGCTCGCAGCCCTACTCGGCGTAAGAGTTGGCACGTCTCACCGGTCGGTTCTATTCTTGGCTGTCCCTGTTAGACAAATATTTTTGGCACCCACTTTCGTGCGTACAAGTGGGCTTTGGGCTGTTTCGTGACGGGAGCATGTCATTCATCGGCTCGTTAGCTCGTTGTTTTCTTCGTGTGTCGATTTGTCCCGACACGCGCTGATTCGGCCAATAGTAAAATAGACGACGAGAGGCGTGCGCGTGCGGCCGGCTGCGCTCCGACGACGACGGCGTGTCGCCAATCCATCAATCGTGATCGAACGTTCTTATCGATTAACGACCGCTCGACGCGCCCGACACGCATTCTTAACATCCTGTTTGGCTCGTCGAGCATTTTGATGAACACTCCTAATTATTGTGATCTTTTTAATGAATTCCTTTATGTGTTCTGTATGTGTCAATGTTCTGTATTTTGGTACTTTTGGCTACAGATATATTGCGTTAGCCACACAATTAGTAATCGGTTTGTCGTTGCTAGCGACGATGCAGTAACAAGGGAGTTGGCGCGTGCCGACTGGCTGCGGACGACGTTGCACTCGAGGGCTGTTCGTTATACACGTCACAGTTGGAAAGTGCACTTGTTCGCTTTACAGTACTCACCTTAACTAGTCACAATCAAGTCTGTTCATTGATGTCATTTTTTGTCTAATGTGGAGATGGTGGCGGTGCCATTTCAAAACTGCACTTTAAAACTCAATCTGCATTATACCACTGAAAGTATCCTCATTATTACCCTTTAAAGGACCTACACCTAGACGGTTATAGCTTTTTTAAATCGCTATGTTCAGGTTGGCAACGATAGCAAGAAACTGAATAAAGGCTTAACCCCTTATTGTATTGCAAGTGCGCATTGTTGTGTCATAAAGGACATAGCTATAGGGCAACGCGGTCGGTTTGCTCCTCCACTATCACAAAAATGTTATTAGTTTTGGGGAGGTTATTGCCCACCCTCGCCGACCCTCGCCTGCCCTCTTCCCGAACAAATAAGGCGTATTGAAACCTCCTGCAGATTTGTTTTAATCCTTATCTATCACGGATGATCTTTCAAAATACTATGTTGCTAATAACATCTTTTTCTTATCTACTAAAACGTGAAAAATCCACAATCTTTAACGGGAAATTAAGTGTTACCGTAATAATGTGTATAGAAATGCGCGAATGATCGCCATTCATCGTGTTGGAATCGATAGAGGCTATCGAAGAGCAATTAATGTATCGTAATGTGTGCGCCGGGAGCTCAGCCAGAGCGGGCCATTCGTCTCTGGCGACGCGGCCATTTGTATCCGCGCGGGCATCCGTCACGCTAATCGCTGCAATACACCTGCATGTGCCGCGTCTCCTGTCGTCCGCTTACCAGCCTATTGCACTACTCTAGCACAGTAGAAACAAATTAATATGTCCCAAATTGTACACTTCGGCTTAAACATGGCTATTGCTATATTTTATCCTTCTATAGTTCATAATGTAGACGAATTCTGAACAAATGTCATCGCCTTGCCTTTGTTTAAAGTTTGTTTCTAAATTTGTAACTGTAGTTAATAACAGGCAAAGCAAATCCGTCCTATCCCAATAAATAGGAGTTTAATATCTCGGTTTTCTCTCTCAAGCTATCTCGGCGACGAAATTTGATCACCCATTCAAATTCACGAACGGGGTAGCTAGGAATCGAAACTCAGTTGAAGTAGACGGCGTGGAGTAACAGGAAATAATAACTTTATCCTGGGTTTAAACTGTGAGAGGACCGTCCAACTAACATTATGCCTGCCAGTAACAAGTTAATCTAAATGCAGCCGACTGCTTCCACTATCTATTTGCACGCATCGCCGAAGTTTAATAACTGAGAAAATTTGGGACACGACTGGATTTGATTTCGCTCGAAGCTAAAGATGAACACATCCACTATGTTACGCGAACACCGTACATCATTTACACAGTAATGCTTTTTAGAATAAAGTCTTTCTTAAACAATAAACAAAATATGAGAAAAGTTATCCAGTAAATAACTGTAAGCTTTTACCCAGACGTTATCAGTAAGCGAATCACCAGTAGAGCGCTGAATATTCAAGCGGCGTCTGTTTGTATACCTATTTTCTTTGAAACTGCGATAAGCGCTTTTCCGTTTTTTTGGCTGAATAAAATATGGCGCAGGAGGCTCGGTTCGCGACGATAAAACGTCCGTGAAGCTCTTCCCGTCACGTAGTGAGACAGTTAATTACGCGGATGTAAATAAATCATCATAGACGGGTGCGGCGGAGGGCTTCGATTCCGAAAGGCAATTATCTCGCGCCTCATTGACGCCGAAAATGAGCAGAGCGAAGCCTGCCCAGACTCTCGACGCCTCGAAATATTTGACACCGTCTAAGACGCGGTTATAAGGAAAAATCGAGTGGAGGATTTCTGGTGGCTACGTGCCCGGCTCACAGCAATTGTGATGCATGGAGGGATTTCCGCACATTTGCCCGATATTGAGCCGCAACCGCGGCCGCCCGCCGCCCCGTTTCACATATTGCTTATCGGAATGCTATCGAATAAGGTCCGCAGTTTTCGTCTATTCTGAAAGCCCAGAAGTGTCACTTACCTGGGGCGCGTTACTCTTATCTTTTTCATTTTCCGCGCATGTGTCAAAAATAGCCTATTCAATATAATGCCTTCGAACATTATGTTTTCGGGCGTCAAATGAAATATTGTACTTCAAACGAGTACCTTTTCTTTATATCTCAATAATATGTTCATTGTTGACTTTTCCAGGGTCGGTGTAACCGCGAGAAGCCACCCTGCAAGTACTTCCACCCTCCGCAGCACCTCAAGGACCAGCTGCTCATCAACGGTCGGAATCACCTAGCACTCAAGAACGCTTTAATGCAGCAGATGGGTCTTACACCAGGGCAGGTTATGCCCGGCCAAGTCCCTGCAGTGGTGAGTGTCTCATATCCTTTATAACCTGTGTCTTCCATAAAATGCTTTGAGCGATCGGTCCTCAATACGTAAGTAAATTTGTGCACGCCACAATGCTTTCGGTGTCTTCGCTATCTTGTACTTTGCGTTCGTATTTGTAAAAAACACGTAGACTTTTATGTACTTATACATAATTATGTGTTTAAGCTGTGCCTAATACGAAAACGACATTTAAATTGTAACTTGTATGTGCTTTGAAAAGATATTACTACTTAAGTAAATTAACTCAATTCCCAGTATAAAAGTTGTCTTGAAAACTTACTCATGTACCTATATGCGTGGAAAGTTAATAGTAATTTGCTTTCTATAAAAGCGCCCCGTGCTGCATGAAGTTTAATTTAAAGTTTAACGAATACGTGAAGACGTAGTAATACTTAATCAAAACCGGGAAAGTAGTTTTGTGTTATTTTTAAACATGGTTTACCTTCAGGCGCAACTTAAACTTATGGTGGCCGATCGCTCTTCTTGCTTGAGCATGTTTGTAAATTTTCTTCCTTAAGTGGCATGACTACTCTTCAAACTTACTCACATGGTTATGAACTGGGTACAAGTGGTATATTATGCAGATTTATTTACCGGAACATTATCTTTCTACACCGTATACACTGTCGCTAACTCGGCGACCGTCCCTCCTCGATGTTCCTCCTTGCACTTCTACAGTTGTTGAGTTGATGTGCACCGACTACCGCTGGCATGCACCGGAGTTCACACTCTAGTCTAGTCTCGAGTAGCGTCGAGAGACATGATCGGGCTTGGAGTGAGGTCGAGGCGGGCGGGCGCGCGCACGATGAGTAGCGTGTTGTGTGGTTTTGTGTCGAGGTGGGCGGCGTGAGCGGCGCGGGTGCGGCCGCGAGTCACCTAGCCGCTCTGGACCCGATCAGTCTCGCCCTGCTCGCCCCGCAGGTACGCCGCCGCCGGCCGCGTCGCACCACCATTCACCCCTTTCTGCTCTCTCCTCTTTACCGCACTTTGTCCAAAATCCTCACGTAACACGAGTTTCGTATTCCCGTTTCCCCAGTTCCCGACCAACCCTCGTCTTTTAGCTACTCCTGGTGGTGGCCGGTGGGTAGCTTGACCGGACTTACCGTATGCTTATTTAATATTTCGATTCGTTTGTTATTGCACGCGAATGCTTGTTTGGCTAACGATACTATACAATTTTAATTTGGTATTGGGTATTTTTACGCTAAAGCTTTTAAGTTTGTATTAAGTATTTGTTACTACTATTGTGCTTGCAGATTTCTAGGCCTTCCGAGGTGCTTGAAAGTATTTAGTGATTGAAAATGGAGTCATACGCGGTACTAAGATGGATTTGACAAAATGTGAGCTAATATTTTGTTGTTTGTGACACAGGCGACATCGCCATATCTATCGGGTGTCCCGGGCGTGGGTTCAACGTACGCGCAGTACTATGCGCCGCAGCTGGTGCCAGCCATGTTGGGCCACGACCACGCCGCTGCCGCGTCGCCACTTGGTGTCATGCAGCAGCCTGTGTTGCAACAAAAGCTACCTCGCACTGACCGCCTCGAGGTGAGAACACGATTTTTCAAATTTACCTTCGCTAACATCAGAGTAGAAGCTTCCCGATGTTGCCTAATACTACGGGGGCCTATTTTACAGTTTCATGATCAACATATTTTCTATAGAACTATTACAGTAGTAACGTTAAGTTAAAGAGACTAATGTAACAGCCATTAATATGAAGGTGTTGTCGGTCTCGGATGCCATATTTGGCGCAAGAGACGCCCGTCACACCCGACCCCTGTTTCGCGTGGGCGCACTGACCCGGTGAGCTTGCGCGTGTGCTTCGCGAGCAGCACTCGCTTACTATGGTGAAGGATCTATACTATTGGCGCAATCACAAGGCCATAGGGTTGGATCGGAAAATAATAGTTGTTCTTATATATTTGGACTGCTAGCATGGTGGCATTGCGCCCATGGTGTAGTGGCGCCACTTGCTTAACAGTCGTTAATCAATCCTCAAACAAAGAAAATACACTCTCTGACTACTTTGTTTCGATAAAAAAGTAATCAACCGAGGCGACGGATGCGTGATTGAGTTAAACGTGAAATTGGAAATTTGTTGTTTATGTCGTGGGCCTAAAGCGGCGTCCGGTCGAAAAAGTTGAATATATTGTACTTAATTGTCTAAATTACAACAAAATTCGTTGTTAAATCATTTCTTTTTTCATTCTGTCTTTCGAAACTATCACTAAGTGGGTTCGCGCGTTAATGTCTAGTCAGCAACGAGTGTGTAGTATGAGTAGAGATTAGAGGCTGGAGCAGGGCCGAGCCGGGTGCTAGCGGCGGGGTGGGCGGGTGAGACTTGCAGTGTGTGGTGGTGCAGGTGTGCCGGGAGTTCCAGCGCGGAGCGTGCAAGCGCGCCGAGGCCGAGTGCCGATTCGCGCACCCGCCGCCGCCCGTTGTCCCGCACGACGACGGCTGTGTCACGGTGTGCATGGACGCCGTCAAGGGACGCTGCGTCCGCGACCCCTGCCGCTATTTCCACCCTCCCCTGCACCTGCAGGCGCACCTTAAGGCGCAGGCGCGCGGCGCGGTACGCCACCAGGCTGCACGCTCTCGCCTCGCTCGCTCGCGCTCGCTTCTCTTCTTCCGCTTGGTCTCGCTCGCCGCGACGCCGCTTTTGTTCGCCGAGCTTCTTCTGTTTAGTTCGCGCGCCACGCTTCCGTCGCACTCGCGCTTCACTTTTATTTTGTTTCGTTATCTATCGCATTTTAATATCACCTCACGCCGAGCTTTAGGTGTATTCTGTGCATCTACTACATCGTTATTGTTTCTGTCCCGTCCTGCGACGCTTCGCTTCACGTAGACGGCCGCCGCAGCCCAGCAGCCAGCAGCGAGCGCAGCCATGGAGCCGGGAAAGAAGCGGCCGGCGCCCGCCGAACTCGAGCCGCCACCGGTACGGCTGCCAGCTTTGCACGCTTCACCTCCCTTCCCAGCCTCTCCCTGCCGGTCCCTTCCGCACCCGCCTCCGCCTTAGCCGTAGAGCGCGCGCGTCGTCGTGCCGGGCCGCCCCCGCCCAGCGCTGCGCCGCGCGCGCCACGGCCGCCCCCCGTGCCGACCTCCGCTCAACCGTATGTTTCTCGTTTCAGATGGACATGAAGAGCGTCGGATCCTTCTATTACGATAACTTCGTAAGTATCCACGCCTTCAAGGCGTGTCTAAACGCGTCCCCAGTGTCGCTCAGTTTTCTTACTAGTATCAAATGATCCCTTTGGTTTTACAGGCCTTCCCTGGAGTGGTGCCGTACAAGCGACCCGCCGCGGACAAAGCCGGCGTTCCTGTGTACCAACCGGCGACAACTTATCAACAGCTGATGCAGCTCCAACAACAGCCGTTCGTGCCCGTGTCATGTGAGTACCCCGCGCCCGCTACTTCAGCGCCGCCAAGCGTGGCGGTGCCCGCGCCCTCCGCGGCGGCCGCGCCCGCCTCAGCGCCGCAGCCTGCCGCGCCCCAACCCGCGCCGCAACCCCCGCAGCCACCCGCACCTCAGCAACCCCCGCAACCCGCCACTCCACCCACGCCGCAACCACCTCCGTCGGCGCTGGATCACACTGCGGCTGCTGCCGCTGCCGCTGCAGCCGCCGCCGCGGCCGTTGCGGCTGACCCAGCTGCCGTAGCGAAAGAAGTTGCACAGAAAAATTACGCAGCCGCACTCGCCCTCGCTGCGCAACAATCGGCGATGGCGCAAGCGGCAGCACACCATTACACGCAACAGGCCTTCAAAGCTCGCGCGGCGATGCAGGGGATGATGAGGGCTCCATTGATGATGCGGCCTGGCTGGCCCGCTCCACCCATGCCGATGCCCGCCTACTACCAGCAGCAATACATGTATGCTATGCCGCCACCGACGCCGCCGACAGCTGCCGCAGCCGCTGCTGCTGCGGCCGCTGCTGTCAACCCGTACAAAAAGATGAAAACGACGTAAAGGGCGCGCGGTTGGGCCGCGGTGTGAGGGGGGCGCGGGGCGCGGGGTCTCCGCTTAGAGACTCATACGTGTGCGGCTGAGTGTGCGCCCCGGCCTGTCGGGGCGATTAGCGCTAGGCGTGTTGTCACATTTGTATTGTATTATTGTAATGTAAGGACGACGCGAGAGGATACGCCCTCGCTGAAGTCTCAGTAGATTTACGCTATTCTTATTATATTGTGTATTCTACTCACTTACCGTTATTATCTTATGCGTGTATATTTCTCGTATCTACGATCCCGGTAATAATAACGCTTGGATGCATGACTGTACGTTTTTTTATTACCTCTTGTCGATCGTCGTTTATCGTGAGTATCGTCGTACTGAGAGTTGAGCGCTTGGTCCGTCGATTCCGCTACGTACACGCTTGTTTCCGAAGGAGCTCCGCACGGGTGCGCTTTGGCCGATGTGTCGATCCCGTACCGTACTAGAGGTTATCGGCTTGCAGCCGCAAGCCCGCACCTAACACAGCCGCCTCCTAATTTTCGCATGGAATAGAAACCCACCACCCCTATACGTTTGGCTCATCAGGTATTTTTCTCATTATTCTAGTGCTCCTCGTGTGTGCTCAGTGTGCCGGCGTGTTCATCAGTAGAGCGGCGGTGGCGACAGGCGTTGCCTCCGCTTTTTCTTTCGGTCGCACTTCTTTCTATTTATTTTGAACGCTTTCTGTTACATGCCTTCCGAATGACCGCTTCGGCTGTCGTCCGCATTGCAATCTTTTGTGCTTTTTGTGTCGGGCCGGACAGGCTGTGCGCCACCCAACGCGCCTTATGTGGTGTACACCGACGAACGCGGACAGGTAACGAGTGCCGCGTGCCGCACACACGCTTGCCATTCCTTAGCACCACTGACCTCCTTGGACTGCAAAGGACACAGTCGCTGCGACCAAGCGCATGTCGCTTATTAACCATCCATTCCCCTCGCGTAGAGCCGCCCGCTGCCATGCCCTCGTCCCGAGCTCACGAATTTCGCGCAATGCTCTAACAAGTACGCTCCCTGGAACCACGCTAAACTGTACTCACCTTTTACTTTACCCTTCACCTGCGCTCACGTTTTTCTGACGCTTTTTATTTTATGTTGACGAGCTCGAACTGACAAGCTGCCTTTCATGTGCTTCCATAAAAGAACAAAAAGGCCTAAGTACTTTAATATAGTTATAAAAAAGAAATGAGAAACTTGATTGTATATAATTATTTTTAAATACATTTCAATAAAGAGTAACTTCAGCCTTATTGTAGTTAAAGTCATCATTGACTATACAAAATATCACTTCACGTTTTAAAGAAACGACTTTAATTTTGAGCTTGCTTCGTCACAACGCCTGTAGAAACCTTTGTGTTTAGTTTCTCATGCTTAAGGCGGGCTTAAGTAGAGAATAAGTGCTTTATTAATATGAGGAAAAACAGACAGATTTCACGATCACACAAACGGGCTAATCACACCTGCGGGTCAAGGTATGCTTTTTATAAGAGCTTTTTTTTAATCAGTCCGACTGACGCATCGAAGGAAGAAAGTCGAAAAAAATTCACCTCATCAACATCTTCGGAACGTCTTCCTTTGTTCCTCTAATATTGTCAGGCCTGAATAACAATTTGACAGTGTCAGCTACGATCCTTGGCTAACACTATATCGAGGACTTGAATATATCGTGCCAGTACCTGATGGATCGGCCCAGACCGATACCATTGCTTTATCAGGCGACTCATGTGTATCAATGTCATCATCATTCACATCAAATCATTTTAGTAATTGTGCTGTAATTGTACCGATTATATTGTATTGAACAGTTGATGCTACAACTTACTTGTTGATGATTTTTTTAGTTTGTATAGTGAGACATACTTGCTTTCAAATGTGGAAGAAGTCACTCTACAGTATTGCCTTGCTTACACCCGGTAAGATACAATCAGCTTACTATAATATCCTCTAAGTGATTTCCTGTTTTGACGCCTATATTGAAACACGCCGCTTCTCACTTGCATGATTTTAACCTAATTCAATAAACGCTGCGTATTAATACGCTTCTAATACTTTAAAATCCTTTCGGCTGTTTCAGTAAAGGTGATATTTAATAATTAAATACGTAACGAAGCAACTTGTACTGCTAATGAGTTGACTCCTTGTAAATAATATACGTAACATAAATACTGTAAATTGCTTGCTACCTTGTTTTACACTTGTCCAATCACGCAATTAAAACTGCATCTATAGTCAAACTTATTAGCAGAAAGTATTTGTTGAATCACCTCTAGCCAGTGTCAACTATCAACCGCTTCCAAAGGGGGTTTTATTTTCACTCATTACAATTTAAATGCTTTCAATAATTTTTATTTCGTGCGTAGTTGGTAGTTGAAATGACGGCGGTGATAAGAGAAAACCCGAAGTGACGACTAACATAATCTCCAAGATGCTTTTTAATTAGCAAGCTAATTGCTGCTCTTTAAAAATAATTTAATTAAGGTAGTTAATCACTTCGAATTTTCTTTTACAATGCTCACAGTGCTTCGCGTTGCGGCTTCAATCCTGGCTTACGACTCGATGAGCCTCTCTGATGCTTATTTTAAAGTGTTCACCGTAGACGTAATAATATACTTGGTTTCTATTTTGTTTGTCGTACAGTAACCGCACTCTCTAATGGTCATTATGTTGCAGTTTGTACTACCACTAACATGTCACGTCCAGAACTGTCATGTAAGCTAAAGGTATAAGTTTAATTTGTCTTTTTACATATAACCATGGCTACCTACCGTTAAGCATGATCGTCCTCTGTCCTCAACCGAGAACACCGGAAGATTGTCTAAATCATCACAGCCGAACGGACACATGACGTTACCCCACACAGCCTCTTTAAGCTTTGTTATAGCAACCGTTGGTATTTATGGGTACACTTTGGACGCTACAAAACCTCTAGAACGCCCTCGCCCTGGTAAAAGTTGTCTAGCATCATGCTTTAGCTTTTTTGTAAAATATAGTCACGCTTAAATAAGATTGGCTGCGCAATAATGATTATACTTCAAGCGTTCTGCATGCCATTTAGATATTATATATTCATACCTACTATGTGCATAGTGCAGCGTATCTTAACACACTCTTTGACGGTTACGGAAACTAGTTTACGAGAATAACAGATTTTGTGGGCTCGTAATAATATTAATGCTGTGTAAAGTTTACGTTTCAACAGATTTTTTTCTTACAATATAAAGGTGACACACATTAGCAGCGCACACGTAAATGAAAGAATGCTTGGAAGGTCCAATCATATTGTGCAACAAATCTTGTAAAGTTTTTGTAATATTGAAGCAGCAAGAATTTGGTTTATGAGCGAATCTGCCTTCCTTGTGTCCCCGTCTTGTGTATAATATAGCGATTGAGAAATTACACACGCATTTATTCTAAATTTTCTACGATTTTTGTACCAAAATCCAGTTAATACAGGTGAAGATACTTTGCTCTTTAATATTACAAACACTACGATAGCGTTACCTTTCAGATGGCTGTGCATTGAGGAAATCGTTCGATGTCAGACGTATGAATGTTCAATAAGCGATGATAGAGTTAGAATTAACACTATTAACATAATCTTTTCATAAACCATCGGAGTTTGATACAGTACGTTAAGAATTGTACAAAATTACAAAGATCTCTAGGCGATAGAAAATTTATATATATAACAATAATGATTTGATAATTAAATCTGTTTTTAGAAGTAAAAATCTAAGATTATTTTAGCACGTGTCATTTTGCAACGCAACTTATGAAGTTCCGTCCGACTCGGCGACAATGACACATTGTAAAAAAACTTACTTCAAAGACATAGAGGTTACGTCCCAACCAGCGTCAGTAATCCACCAGAGTGGAGAACATGGACCGAATACTCCTTTTTCGAGTGAAACCCGTATCTAGGAGTAGGATACAGTATCTCTATCATCATAATATGTATCAGACAAATTATGTTCATACCTTAAAAACTTTCCTACCCATTAAAGAGTTCATGTCCAATGCATGACGGCATTCGAAAATACATTTATACAAATTCAATCACCAATACATACTTCAAGTATCATTATCCAAAACTATGCATACTTGGTGAACTACTCATGAGAACATATTTTTAGATTATCTATGATTTATAACTTAGTAATAACTTCCGACTGTTTATGAAGTAGTTTAATATAGTCGTTTAAACAAACTTTCACGCAGTTACTTAAATTGCAACCAGGAAGCGGAAAATTGGCCTCTTTCTTTTACTATTCCATAGAATACGTGATCTAGTGTAGAAATTATAAATGTCTCATCTTGTAACAACAATTTGACGTAAGGTAGCAAGCACAAACGTCATTTTTAAAACTAAGCTCTTGTTGTAATGATTTCATTAACTTGGTCTTAATGTATACTAAAATTTACGATTTCCCAATTCGTGAATCGAAATGAGGGTATGCTAATTTTCATTGCAACCTGAGAATGGTGAATTGCGTGAATGTTTTTAGATGTAGAATGCTGACAATAATTACTAATACATATTTATTATGTTTACAGTTACTGGACACCCTCCCGGTGTGCCAAGATTTTAATCGACAAGGATGTACAAGACCGACCTGCAGATTTGTTCATATTCGTGAAGGTATGCACTCTTTAGTCATTTTGTACCATAATCGAAATAATCAACATTGTAAATCGGATATCATCATTTTCGAAACAAATTGAAAGAATAATAATTGTTAATCATCAATAAAAATGATGAACTCATATACCATTTACAGAATCCCTCTTTATCCCTGTTTTGCATGATCACAATACATTTTACAATATTTCATACTGTAGCACTAAATGAATAAGTAGTTTGTGGGTAGAAAGTAGCTTTTTATTCTTTTGTGTTTTAACTATATGTAGGTACCATTAGAAAAACATACTTTAAGAGTAGTTGTATAGTTTTGGTTATTATTAGATCGATTACTAACATCTCTTGTTACTCAATGGGATGACAAGTTAACAGTTATACATTCAAACAAGATGAACACTAGTTCTAGTAATATTTTGTTGCTTATTTACATGCCCACTACAATGATTTTATGATACAACATTCACTGTTAATTTGTCGACCATTATATTCATCATTTCTATAATCAATTTTATCATTCACATAGCTCTATCATGAATAGACGTTAGAAGAAAGAATGTGAGTGATGATAACTTGACAACTTTAAAGAATGATAAAATGATATTGAGATAGTTTTAAAACATTTGTTTGCGTGTTACAGGGTGCGGGCTGCAGGTGGTGGGGTGCCGCGTGGTGGTGTGCCGTGACGCCGCCGCCGGCACGTGCCGCCGCGCCGCCTGCCGCTACTACCACATCCCCGTACAACTGCCGCCGGCCCTCCGCCCCCCTTAACCTCTCCCACATCCCTTAGCTCTCCCTCTCACCCTGACCCCCCGTCCCGTAATCGAGCATCGCCCGCGCCCCGCATTATCCATATCGATCGCGCCTCTGACACACTCGGGAAAGGCAGATTTGGCCGGATTGCACTGTCGCTCCCGCGCGGAGGTGGTGATATCTTAGTGAATATCGGTTAGTGTAGATGACGGGAGAGAGCGGCGTCTTGTCCGCCTGACGCGGACCGCGGTTCGCTCCCATCGGGAACGTGCGTTTAGTCTTCGGGAAAGAGTGTGTACATATGTAGCGGGATATGATTCTCAGGCACGGTCATGCGATTGTGATATGAATAGATTTCGAGACGCCGGAGACGTTCGAGTAATTATATCGAGATCGTACCGAGATCGTCGAATAGTAGTTAGTGAGGTTTCAAAATGTTTTATTACTATTGTATATTTTTTTTAAGATACGATATGAGTTCCTGTAAAGATCGGTGCGTCCAGAGTCGGACGTCGCACGAAGTTTGTTGTATATAAGTGATGTAATAATGTATGGGTGGTGCTGTCGCCTGGGCCGGCCTCGGCCAAGGCTGGGCGGTGCATGGGCACTGGTTACCGACGGTCACGGCCGGTGTCAAAAGTGGCATCACCCCTCTCCTAATGTGAGCATTTTTGTGAGAATTATGTTACTTTTTACGTACGTTATGGAATTACGTTTTTCTAGATGACAAGTTTTACACTAGTTTAGATTAAGTGAATCAGTAATGAAACACCAATAGAGTAGCCGCTTCTCTCCTTCGGCACTGAAACTTTTGACGCCGGGGCACAATCGGCGTTGGGTCGGGGGGCCGGGTGGCAGCCGTCGCCCCCGGCCGCGGCACGTCGTTCTTCCCTTAAGGAGCCATCCCATTCGCACCACGTCTCACGTCCGAAACAGCGCGCGCGCTGAATCGCGCCGCAACCCCATTTCTCACTTAGCATAGATCACGACACTCGTAGAGTGATAGAGGGCAGACAATTCGAAATACAATGAAAGTTATCGGACAATATTAAAACGATGAAGGCATACTTCCAAGCTATTTACCTAATTCTAGGATAGAACGTCGGCTTTTATTCCAGATAGATTTTGCTAGATAATCATTCTTTTACTGATCGATTCTCGTATATCGAAGCACAAAATAGTAACCGACGATCGAGTCCAGTTACCTCTCGGTGAGTGCAGCATGAACTTCCCTTATTATTTTCGACACAAACAGTATTAAATGTTTTGATCAAATTATGTCGTGGTATGTATGTAGAGGTGATATGCGGATAGAGAGAGGCGGGGTGCCCGCGCTGTCTCTGCGCCTCTGCCGGCCTGACGTGCAACTGACTGCAATGTCAGGCAAAGCAAGTCCGCGGTTGGCGTGCGCACCCCGAGGGCATGGAAGCCTAATGCCTAATATTATTCCTAGTCCATATCCTTTTTGTTGATCAGTCATGCGATTAATGTTAGAATAAAATATTAATAATTTGATTTATTCCTCCCATTTAGTGGATATTTTGATAATGATATATTAATAATGAAATATTTAAGATACATAATACATATTTGATTCTAAATCCTGATAAAGTGACACTACGTTAGTAATTTAGTCGGAGGGATACTTGTGCCGTGATTATATTTTTAGGTATATATTATGAAATAATTCCTAGCGTCGGAATTAAAGAAGTGATTAATGTGTAAGCGTGTTATATTTATTGTCGTATCGTAAGTGGAATGCCATATCGATAAAAGGTGAATATCGGAAGCGGAGTCAAACTCAGTAGGAACTCGTTGCGTTTGTTTATGTTGTTTGTTATAGTGGTCCCGTGCTAGGGTGAACAGTTCACTTTTATCAATACGGCACTATGACTCGTAAATATTGTATACCTAAGTTGTCATTTTATTTTTTGTTGAAATTTATCGTTTCATGGATTATTTGTTGCCTATCATTTTCGTATTCAAAATTTTATGATCTGACGCATTTATTGTAAGACAATTGATTACTTTTTATAATTAGTGTGATAATAATAATTATGGTATCAAATTGCCGTTATGAAAGATTGAACATCGAAAGTATCCTTCCTGTTTAGAAGGGACTCTTCTGGCCCAAGGTTTCTAGTGGATTTTATATTTTCTTTTTGTTGTATTTTTAATGTTGCGTGTGTCTTACACATAATATATTTCATTTTTGTGATATTTTTAACTATAAAGTACTGTTATTATAAATCCAAATGGAGTAATGATGACCTAATTAAATATTCAAGAATTTATTTGTAAATCACAAAAAAAATGTAAAACTGTAAATATATTGACAAAAAAAAGAACTGCAACACAATAATTGACTATGGTTAATAATATATCTCTCAATCAATACACTGTAAGTTCTTTGAGTACCTAATGGTAACTTATTATGTAGTAGGTACCTCAGTCTACTTTAATGCAAGCCGGTCCAGTGAACAAAGTATTGATAATATTGTGAACATTTTTTTATTCACGAACAATCACAGAAAGTACATGACATTGTAATATTATTTATGAAATTACTATGTGATGTGATCTCCGGATCAATTTTGAGTACAGTATAGATAATAAACAACTGAATATGTAATTTGTTTATATTATTCATGAACCTATATCCCCAAACCTAAATCAAGTCTCCGTTCCTTTTCAAACCGGACATTTAATGTGTCGAACAGATAATTTTGAAATAGCGAGATAGCGAATATTCAGCGATCAAGTTAAATTTCTATTTAAATCAACTTGATGGCAGGGAGCAATTCTTAGGCATAAAAAGATGCCCTAATATAACACCTAGCTTATTTGAAAACATTTACTATTGATGTATATGTATCCCATAACTAACTTTATTACAAAAAAAAATATGGAGGCCAATATGTGTAGAAAGTATTGGAAACAAAATTAACTGATATGACTAGTTTTTAAATGTAACTGCACTCCGAAAATAACTACCGGCCAATGCAAAACACTGAAATTGCTCAGCAGTGAACTTGAGAAGATTGTATGATATAAGATTGTTGCAATGAATGATATGTAGTGGTAGAGCATAAGAAATCGTTCGTTCAGAGAAATATTCTTTCTTTGTCTTTTCCCCCTTTATGCATACTCGAGCCTGGAGAGGCTCAAAGGTTATATGGGACTAGCCCTCCAGGTGGTGACCGTCAGGATGGCTGGTCGCCTGTGGCGCCTGGCACTGAGTGTATATTCAAGAATTGCTACCTTTTCTAAATAATTGCTACCTATGATATGTTTTGAGAATTAAAAAAAATTTTGATTAGCTATTCTGACGTCAGGATGGCTGGTCGCCTCTTTGTTCAGCATGAAGGGAGCAGATTTTCCAGAAGTATGTATTACCAGTAATTGCTACCTTCACGAATTAAAGGTATACGCTTAATATCTACATTAATTAAAAAATATAACCGATTGAAAATTTTGCTATAAAGTGCCTGACTAAACTAAAAAGCAAAAGTTTTTAGTGCTTTATTGCCATAATATAAAGGGCAGGCGTTCAACAATTACTGTAAGAATCCGCGTTATACAGGCTGTAAATTTGAAAGTGGGACATATTCATACACGTCATAGAAAATCATGTTACAACTTAACATAGACTAAAATAAAATTAGGATATGGGATAAATCAAAAAATAAATCAACATATTTGTTTTGGAGTGCATATAGGAATAAAACGATCCCCTTTACGCTTGATTTCGAGTCCAAAGTGGAACATACCGAGTCGCACACAATCGCACACTCCTACACACAATAACAATGGTTTCACATCTCCCTTCCTTTTTCGGGCTTAGGACCGACAAAGCACCTCATTTCTCAAGAAAATAAAAACTAAGTTACTCACTTACTCATTTATGTTATAAATGATTACGTTTTAGCTTAGGTTAATTATTTTTTTACTTAGGAACTATTATCGAAATGTTTTACGTACTAATAAGTTTATGATTCAGTAACTAGTTATTATTTAATAAGAATTGAGGTTTTTGGCGTAGTTAAAAATGTGAAATCAAATTATTTACAATGATTTTTTAGTTATTTACAGTTTATTTACACTTACGTGGTACGGAGCAATTGTTCGAAATGTCCACCGTTTTGCACAATGCATAGTCTAGCACGGCGTCGTAAATTTCGTTTTAAATTGTTTAGCACAAACACATTTTGTCGCACAGTATGAAATGCTGTAATTATTTTTTGACGCAACACTTCGACACTATTCACCTCTTCCGTGTACACTAAACGTTTAATATCACCCCACAAATAAAAATCCATGGGCGTGAGATCAGGTGACCGAGGTGGCCAGGCGACTGGGCCTCCACGTCCAATCCAATGATCACCAAAGGTGTCATTCAGATACTGGCGCACTTCACGTCCATAGTGTGGGGGGGCTCCATCCTGCTGGTAATAAAGGCTTTGGTGGAGAGCAAGGGGCACGTCGTCCAACATCTCGTCCACAACAACGCAGCGTAACAACTGCAAATAAGTTGCACTGGTGAGACGACTCTCGAGAAAGTAAGGCCCCAACAAGTGATTTCCAACTATTCCCACACGTTCAAACTGAACCGGTGTTTGAAAGAATCCCGTTTAGTTTTTTTCGGGTTGTGGTCCCGATGGCTCCACCAATGTACGTTATGAACGTTAAACACGCCCACACGCGTAAACATACTCTCATCTGTCCATAAAATGTTTACGTGATGATTGGCCAGTAGCCATTCACAAAGTGCAACTCGCGGAGCATTGTCATTGGCCGTGATATCTTGGACCCTTCTGAAATGAAATGGGCGCATTTGCTCGCGTTTTAGAAGGTTCCACACTGTCATGTGCGAGACATTGAAGTGGCGTTCTGCCTCCCGTGTGCTAGCGCGCGGCTCCTCTTCGAAATAGTCCAAGATGCGCTCCTGCAGGTCCACGCTGATGCCTACATTGCCACGACCTTCAGCATTTATAGGCTCATCGAACTGGCGATAATCGCGCAGTCTTTGAGTCGCAGCAAGCATCACCCGATAATTTGGCAGCGGCCGATTTGGGAACATTTCTCCGAACATTCTAATCGCTCGTCTCACACTATCACCACTTATTGCGTAAAGTCGCACCATCTCAGTCAATTCGACATTTGAATATGTATCCATTTTGCGGGCGAGAGCGGCGCTGTGATCGGGCGAGCGAAAGTACTTTACGTGTCTTCGCGAGGGCGGCCGCGCGGCGCGTGCACTGTTTGATGGGCGGGCTCTGCTCCTTGATGTGCCGCGCGATCAAAGAGGCCGCGCTCGCGCTAGTAGACTCGCGCTGCGTGGGAACATCAATAGGGATGTGCATGGATTTCGACGACTAATGTTGTTCACAAGCAGTAGTCGATAAAAAAATAAAAAATATTTTTTTTTTGTGTAAAATATAAGTTCATTTTTTTATTTTTTCTTTGGGTTCAGAATCACGAATATAACGCACTCTATAAGTATGTCTCACTTTCAAATTTACAGCCTGTATAATGACTGCAGGATTTATATTGAATTATAAATAAAAAAATGTAATTGTAATTATAAAATGTACTGAAAATGCAAAAATGACATGAAAGGAAGAAAAACAATTGTGAATAAACAAAAGAAACAAAAATAAATAAATTGCAAAGGAATAAAGAAGTATTTAACAAAAAAGAAATTGAATGTCGTTGACATAATTACACATGACACATGACACAATATGGTTTTATTAATTAATATGCTTTGCAATTAGAATAGAAGGGTTATCGTATCTTTTCTTGAGTAATTCAAGCGCAGAAATGTACGAATCATTTGTGAGTGGTAAATTATTGATAATTTCCAAAGGCTCTCCCTTCAAATATTGTTTTAAATAATATAACTTTCGTATGTTTGACAAATTTGGATCTTGATGAATTAGCGAATCAAACAAGTCTTCAAATGAGCGGTAGTTTTCTAATTTACCATCGAAAGTAGTTATTTCTATGCGTGGAAGTTTCAAATAGCTTGATGTTGCAGAAGGAGAGGCGCTGTGGTTCCCAGTTTTGAAACTTTTACAGCTCTTCAGCAGTTTTTCTATTTTAGCGAGCAAATTGCAATAATGCAGCTCAAACTCATCGCTATCATCGTCGCCCTCGTCAATGCATAAAATATCATGTTGTGTATTTTGGAAGTTTAGAAATGTTTTTTCCAATACTTTTCTCCGAACTTCGAGTATGGCGTCGTCTACCTCTGCAGATTCCAAAAATTTCTCCAAATTTGTTAACGTCCTCTTATTTTGTCCTCGCGTTATTCGCAAGGACTTCAAGGTTGTAAGATCTTTGCCTGCGTGCTTTACCGTGCTTGAGTCGCTGGAGCAGGTTTCATATCCTTCCATTTTAGAAAAAAGGGTTTCGGCACCATATTTTTTTTTCTTTTTTTGTAAATATAAAATGTACTGAAAATGCCTAAAAACAAAAATAAATAAATTGCAAAGGAATAAAGAAGTATTTAACAAAAAATAAATTGCATGTCGTTGAGAATTATTTCAATATGAACTAGTCTGGTGAGATTGCTAATGTATAAAACCGAGAGGGTAGGTAACCATCATAACGAAATATTAACAAAGAATTTAATTGTAATTATATAATTGTTAAAAAAATTATATAGTATCGAGTTCTTAGGTTTTCGCGATTGTTACACATAGGAATGAAACTATTTTTCCGGATTTAAATCGCGTATATTTGTTTTTTCAAACAAACCGACGTTTCGGGCCCTTTACAGGTCCCATGGTCACGGTTGACTGAGGTGGTACAGTCTTCAACCAGTTATGTCTAATATTAATGCAAACATGTCATGCGAGCATGTCATGGATAAACCTACACATTCAATGAAGTTTGACAAACCCCAGGTCCTTGCAAAAGAAGTCCGTTATCTGCCCAGGATGCTGCGAGAGGCCATTGAAATTAAAAAACATCCTAATTTCAACAGGGAAGATGGTTTCTCCGTACCACCAGTTTGGGATCCAGTATTTCCTCTAATGAAAAATCCCAAACAGACATAAGACTGCAGTATTAATTAATATGTTTTAATTTATTCTAATTTCTATTAATAATTAATAATAAATTAAACTTAATAAAAAAAATTCATTCAATAAAATAATTTGTAAAACTTAATGTAGCGTAAATTGGAATGTTTTCTTTGTAAAATTAAAAATAAGGTATTTAATTAATAACTATTGTAACTATAGTGAAAAAATAGGGTGGTTTGCACTAATATTAGACATAACTGGTTGAAGACTGTACCACCTCAGTCAACCGTGACCATGGGACCTGTAAAGGGCCCGAAACGTCGGTTTGTTTGAAAAAACAAATATACGCGATTTAAATCCGGAAAAATAGTTTCATTCCTAAAATTATATAGTTTTAGCAAAAGTATAAACAAAATCTTTATCGTAGTTTGTTACAGTGCACTTACACAGGGCTATTTTATTCGAAGGCCAGTTAATTATACTTTTTGTGTTAGCCTCACATTCTTTGCAAATTCCATTGCACGTCTAGAATACTGTTTAAATATCCAACTGTCTGCAATGGGTTGAACCTCCCAAATCTTTTCGCGCAAAAGATGGGCGCACTGATGCTTAGGCAAGCGATGTTTCATTCTAAATACAGTCTCAGGTCCATGATTTAACTTTTTACGTTTACTTAACGGTTGCATTCGTTCCCACTGATAGGTATCAATATCTTTGAAAATAATATCAATGCAATGGTAATAGATTCTTAAACGTCACTTTGTAGAATAAAATAAATAGATGTACATCTTACCTTTTGCTAAATACCTGGTAGTGTTAGCGTAGCCTCTTATCATACTGGTTACCTCCATTCCCTCCACAATATTTGTTGTGAATTAAGTTTGTTCAAATTTTATGGTATTATTACAAAATATTTATTGCTTTCTGATCTAGACTATTCGATATTTGCCTTTCTATTGAGTCGCATGGTTTGACAGTAGTATTAAAATAAATCGACACAAAAAATCGTTAGATCGTATGCACTTGAATCTATCTGAATGTGCATCCTTAGTAGTGCGAACCCACAGTATTACAAAGTGGGTATTGTATTGGATTTGCCTCTTTTTCGTCTAAAAAAGATTTTTTACCTCGAAATTTGTATTAAGTAAGAAATTATTCTTACCAAAGTCCGTTATCGCCGTTTCCGCCCACGAATTTGGACAGAAATGGGTTAAAATCTGGCACTTTAGTTATAACCCGGGCGGGTTATTGGATTTTAACCTACTTATTGCCCATCTCTGCTTACAGCAGACGACCACAGCTGTAGTTTTGAGCTGGCTCTTTTTTTATATTTTCCATAACTCCACCACGTATATACGGTCCCTTTAATTTTTCAATTTTTATTTTATAGATACCTATACTTAAAAGATATATTGTGGAAATATAGGTGACCACTAGCTTTGGCAAAAATATCGATATATTGAAACTTTACTGGCTAAGACAGTGAATGTATCAACACTGCACTAGGTTCCTTCACTTTCTATGTAACATCAGGTGGAGCGGGGTCATCTGCCTGACACGTATAAAAAAAAGTTAAGTTCTCGTCAGTCATCGAGTATATAACTCAATATCGTCAGTATTGTACGTACAATGTCAACAAAAAGAATCCAGTAACACTTATCATATACTACGTACTCATGATTTTCCTGAGATTACATACAACCTGATTTGAACGAACACTATGATTGATTTAATAAACCTAACATAATCACTTTGTATTTTGAATGCTGATTGCATTTTCAATGCCATTAATTCATCATCGAAGCGTTAATTAACAATGGTCGGAATACGGTGTTCCAAATGAGTAGACAAATGTCTACTTAGGTATAGATGCTAGGAGTAACATGGTGTGGTTAAAACCACCAAATATTAATTAATTACTTTCTTCAAATTCAGGATTTCCGGAAATAGATTTACTGCATATTACGATAAAACTAGGAAGCCAAAGTTGGATTTTAAAGTAATTTAATTTAAGCGTTTTTTACATTACGCCACTAGAATTGCTTTAAAATCTAACATCAGCTTTCTAGGTAGTTGTATCCTACAATGTAGTTGCTGGTAAGAAATATATGAGAGAGAATTTAAAAATGTATATAATAATGTATAACTAGGTATATTTTTATTTGTAATGATACTAGGGAAAACTTGTTTTGCCGTTACATTTAATGGAAAGGAGTCAAAAAAAAATACACGGTACCATTAATGGGACAATAACAAAAAAATTACCTTAGCACAATCAATGGAACTGTCTGATAATACTACGGTAAAGAAAGGGTACTTTTTTCGGGAGATCATAAAAATAATTAAGTAATAATAATAATTGTTTATTTCAGTCCGTGAACCATATTAAGAAAATACAATTTAATTCAATACAATTCATACTTTTAAAAAACATCTAATAACTTTAAAAAAGAATAAAAATGTCACATAAAAACAAGTCAAACAAGAGTAAAAAATTATAATAATAATAATAAGATAAGATAAAATAACGTTAATTCGCGTCAAGCTCATCCTACGTGGCGATTTCGAGCCAGCGCGGTTGTAATGGTTGTAACATAGACGTAGTCAGGCGAGCAACCAACTCTCGAATTAAGCCATTGCTACTAATATTTGGTATAGTCGTAACCACACCATGTCACCGCTTGTATCTATAAAAATGTAGACATATATCTACTTATTTAAAACACCCTATTCCGACTATCGTTATTTAAACATTATTGTTTAATCAAAAAATCCAATCTCATTTTGTAGTAATGTTTCGTAAAATATTTGTCTTTTATTTCGTAAATTATAAATTAATAGAAAACTCATGTAGAGAATTTATTTATTTGATTGTTGCACATGTTTCGTTTCTTTCGTTGAGTCAGTAATATCTTGAAAAGCACTTTCTTCTAAATATGTTTGTAGGTCAATGATAATAATATGTTAATATTTTCACATTCCATATTCAAGGCAGTCATTATGGCTTTTCAAACATTATTTATTTATTATGTAAATTGCACTTGAAATCGTTATATTGATTAAACTCTGCTGCTCATTTGTTAGGCAGATTCCTCTGAGAAGGATGAGCAAAAACTCTTGGGGTTGCTCTTTCCCCGGCTTTACAAAGGTAAAGCCGGGTTTTCACTATTAAGAATACTCTCGTACCGAGTCCACTCGAGACTACTCGGACGGACGGTACTGGTAGCGAGAGTGTAAACTACAAATTAGAAAGATCACGGTCGTGATAACTCGTGATCCGAGCACACTCGGACGTATCGGATCACGTGTTTAGGCGCTACGAGTAGCGTCTAGGCTCTAATGTCGATGGTCCGTGTATTCATCTGAGTGGACACGGTACGAAAGTACTCGTATAGTAAAAACCCGACTTCAATAAACATTTTATATTTATAACTTCATGCAACTACTTTCACTGGCAGTAAAGTGTTATTCTTTATGGTGATTAGGTGATAGCGCTGCGCATGACGCTGTGTCGGCGCTAAATTGGTTTCCATAGTCTAAACTACAGACAGATCATGTATGCGCCAAGTTACTTTGAGCGACACTAGCGTTCAGCGATGAGCCGGCTGCAGATGAAACTACTACTTTCGACGCAGAACTTTTGACAGTTTTGTCATTTTTGTATTTACCACTATGAGTCGTATTCCAGAACTTGATTATGAACAGACTTGAGTATGATTTAATGCATTGGAAATACGACCCTAATGGCAAGGACTTGAGTACGATTTCTAGTGCTACGACTCTAACGGTCGTACTTATTCTAAAACTCAATGCTCAATGCTCAAGTTTCGTATTCTAGAGAATGAGTAGATGAAACTACTACTTTCGACGCAGAACTTTTGACAGTTTTGTCATTTTTTAACCGACTTCAAAAAAGGAGGAGGTTCTCAATTCGACTGTATGTTTTTTTTTTTTTTTTTGTATGTATGTTACGCGATAACTCCGGTATTTGTGAACCGATTTCGATGATTCTTTTTTTGTTGGAAAGAGGGTACCTTGGATGTGGTCCCATTTCACTAAGGGTGGCTGTTCACCCATGAAGATTTATTATATTAGGGGTTAAAGTATGAAATTGCCGTTTTATTGCAAAAGGTTCTTTGAATTTTCATAGAATCTTCATGGTTTGAGGTTTTCGAATGAAACTTTTTTCAAATGGTTTCTGTGAATTTTTTTTTTTTTAATTTGAAACATTTGAATATCGACTTTCAATTGTTTTTGTTATTCAATTTAGACAAGAAAGATGGATACTGCGAAAATTCGAGTGATTTTTGAATACGAGTTCCGACGCGGAACTAACGCGGCAGAAACAGCCCGCAATATCAATGCTGCGTTTGGAGAGGGGTCTACTAATGAACGCACCGTGCGATTTTGGTTTAAACGCTTTCGTGGTGGAAATTTCGACTTAAAGAACGAGCCACGAGGAAGACCGCCCACACAGGTGAATAACGATGAATTAAGAGAGATAGTGGAAGCCGATCCTAGTCAAACTACCCAGGAATTAGCGGCATGGTTTAACGTTACCTTACCCACAATAT
The DNA here is from genome assembly GCF_003589595.1 of Hyposmocoma kahamanoa. NCBI lineage: Eukaryota > Metazoa > Arthropoda > Insecta > Lepidoptera > Cosmopterigidae > Hyposmocoma > Hyposmocoma kahamanoa. Next base: position 10,222,317 of record NW_020653337.1, read on the forward strand.
TGACTCACTTGCGTCAAATCAATAAAATAAAAAAAATACGAAAAATGGGTGCCTCATGATTTGACTGATCTGCAGAAAGAAACGCGTGTTGAAACTTGTGTTGCCTTGTTGAACCGGTACAGAAATGAAGGAATATTGGATCGAATTGTAACATGTGATGAAAAGTGGATTCTTTATGATAACCGGAAAAGAAAAATGCAATGGCTGACCCCAGGTCAAATGCCACAACAGTGTCCTAAAGCAAAACTTACCAATAAAAAGGTAATGGTAACTGTTTGGTGGTCTCAGCATGGTGTTATTCACTATAGTTTTCTCCGATCTGGTCAAGCAATAACGGCAGATGTCTATTGTGCCGAACTCCGAACCATGTTGACAAAACTAGCAGTAAAACAGCCCCGACTCATGAATCGATCTTCACCATTATTGCTCCACGACAACGCGAGACCTCACACAGCACGAGAAACCATATTTGACCCTTCAGGAACTGCAGTTAGAAACCATTCGTCATCCTCCGTATTCACCAGACCTTGCTCCAACGGACTACCATTTTTTTCGTGATTTGGACAATTATCTACGTGACAAGAAGTTTTCTTCCCAGGAGGCAGTACAAAATGCTTTCACACAGTTTGTGCAGTCTAGATCGTCGGAGTTCTATCGCAAAGGCATTAATAACCTTCCCATTAGATGGCAGCAATGTATAGATAATAATGGCAACTATTTTGATTAAATAAATTTGTTAAAAATTTAAAAAATAAACAATTTAGATTTTCAGTACAAATCGGCAATTTCATACTTTAACCCCTATTACAAATAGCGCCTAAACTTTATACGGAGCAATTGTTTTAATAGTTGATTTTACTATGCGAGTACTTTAAGTAGTGAACACCAATTTTTTTATTCTCCTATGTTAAGTCCCGTGCACGGTCCTAGAAGCCGGATTTTATCTACCTGAATTCAAAAATATATACGAGTAACCTTCAAATCAAGAAAATAAGTGAACTTAACTGCTAGTCGTCAAGGTCGTGGATATAGGCTGGTGAAGATGTACATAGCCCTTTTAGTATGTTCCACGACAAAGGCTATCCACATTCAACTGGTTGGTGACTTGACAAGCAATCATTTCTTGGTGCTTACAACGACCTTTCAAAATTTTTTAAAAGTAATTGTGATTCGTAGTCGTCGGAGGCCACCAATGAAGAAATAAATTTCTATTTGTTTTAACCGATTTAAAAAAAAGGAGGAGGTTCTTTCTTCTACTGTATTGTAATATGTATGTTCCACAATAACTCCAGCATTTGTGAACCGATTTTTAACCGACTTCAAAAAAAGGACGAGGTTCTCAATTCGATAGTAAGTTTTTTTTTGATGATTCTTTTTTGTTGGAAAGATGGTACCCCAGCATTGGTCCCATTTGAATTTGAAGAAAATATTTCACCCCTAAGGGTGATAAACTAGGGTGATGAATCCGGTTTCGCGCACTTTCCGTTAACCGATTGTAATAAGACTTGGCACATAAGTGTAATAACAAAGGAAATAAAATGTTATGGTCATCTAAAGTTGATATGATGATGGAAGTGGCAAACGGATGAAAGGAACTCCTCAATAGTGTACAGTAACTACATTGTGTCTGGGCTCATATGATTCGATCGAGGACTACCTGCTTTTCAATTTTCCTGCTTTTGCTTCCTCAAGCCATGGAACGAACACAACGAAAACGGGGTACTAGCAGCAAGACAGATCTTAATATTTTTATGGAACTGTCATTTGTGGTATTAATATAAATCAAAACTAGTATTTGGAGAGATTACGCAGCCTCGTCATTTCGGTCAAAGCTTTTTCGTCATGGGGTCGACTTAATAATTTATTTGCATCCAAATCAGACAACTATGCCTTCTAAAGTTTTTAAGCGACTGAGGGCCACATAAATTTGTCCTTTTACAAAATTATTTTTTCCTAAATCAATTACTGCCTTATCAAGGGTGGTACCTTGTAATTTATGGACAGTTACTTCCCAGCTTAAGATGAGCGGTAACATTCTGCGCTCGACATCTCCATATCCTTTTTGTGCTTGAAATTTTGTGCAAACAGGTGAAACGGCTACGCAACCGTCATCATCTTTCATTCTTAGTCCAATAGTCGCGTCATCAAATTTTATAAGTACAGCTTCAGGTAACTCGCCTTCCTCCATTTGATCTCTTCGGAGAGCCGGCCATTAAATTTTTTTAACAATACCCATAGCTCCATTCACAAGCCCATCGGATACGGAAATATTACGCCTTAACATAACTCGCGATTCGACACCCAAATTAATAGTTCGTAGAAAACCACCGCAGTTATTAATGTCTTTAGGAATAACATTGTCTGGTGGATTTCTGCCATAAGTTGCCGCCTCACGAGACTCGTCTACAGTATTTATTCTGTACGTATACGGTGTACCTTGGCATTTTCAGTTGTCATTTTTTCATTATATGTGTCAACTTGTCTAACAGTGGGGAATATACGGACAGCTATTCTCATTTTGCGAACTTACGTTGAATATGCGTCAACAAAATGACATTGTGTTCATTCATCTTTTGAATAGCTTGCGGGTTGGAGAATTAACGACGGCTCAGCTGGAGTTGCTTTGTGAGCGGCGTCACATTCCTATATCAGGTGACTTCGCTGATGGAATTACACGCGCGTGTATCAAGTCGAGCCGATGAGAACGTCTCTCCTCGGTTTCGTTTGATAAACGCGCGTGTATCAAGTCGAGCCGATGAGAACGTTGCTCTTCGGTTTCGTTTGATAAACGTTCACGACTTTCTGAGCTTTCATTAAGCCGGGAAAAATGCGTATGTTCCTTCATTCGAGAAAGTCTATTGTCCCGCTGCTCAAGACTCTCGTTTGAAATATTAACAGCATTTCTATCTCTATTTCTTTTTAAACGCTCGTTCTTTTCTACACAAGTTTCCTCCAAACGGCGCTGTCTCATTTGCGCAACGCGCTTAGAAGGTCTACCCATTTTTAGCAAATTAGCAAATTGCATTCACTCTACCACTAAAAATTGAAAAATAAAGTAATTTTTATAACAAAAAAAAAAACCGACTTCAAACTTTGCTTATATGTACATAGAAACTGAAACTAAAAAGTAAAAAATATTTTTTTAAATTACTACTTTAAAGAAAATAAAATTGAAGGACAATATGTATATACAACATTAATGATACGTAATTGATACTTAAATATTTACAATATCTAATGAGTTCTTTTCGGAGTCGGTGCCAGCCAAGACAAGAAACACAATGGATACCTATTTAGGAAATGAAACTATTTTTCCGGATTTAAATCGCGTATATTTGTTTTTTCAAACAAACCGACGTTTCGGGCCCTTTACAGGTCCCATGGTCACGGTCAACCACGGCCAATAGGCCCCTTAACGCCCCTAACCGGGCAACCCAACCGGGGACCCAAACCGGGGCCCCAACCGGGGCCCCCAACTGGGGCCCCAACCGGGCCCTCAACCGGCCCCCAACCGGGCCCCCCAACTGGGCCTCCAACCGGGGCCCCCATCTGGGCCCGCAACCGGGGCCCCAACCGGGGCCCCAACCGGGGCCCCTAAACGGGGCCCCAAACGGGCCCCCCCAACCGGCCCCATAACCGGGCCCCCATAACCAACGCCCTAGCTCACCCCAATATATTTATCATAATAAACTTATAAATAAATTTATCATAATTGTCTGTTTTAATTGTTAATTGTTAATCAAAAACATTGAAAAGATTGAAAATTGATTAATTGTTAATTGTACATATTTGCGATTAACGATTGATCAATTGTTACTTGCGAGAACCGCAATTAACAATTGATTAATTGTTAATTGCGGTTGTCGCAACTAACAATTGATCAATCGTTAATTGCTGTTTCGCAATTGACAATTAATTAATTGTCAATCTTTAATTGCCAGAACAATTAAATTTTGCCCAACACTGTCGTATTCCAGAACACTACTCAATACTCAAGTTAGGACTTGAGTATTGCAGTGAGCACTGAAAATCATCAAGTCCTTGCCATTAGGGTCGTATTTCCAGTGCTTGAAATCATACTCAAGTCTGCTCAAATCCTGACTTGAGCATTGAGTAGAGTTCTGGAATACGATCTTAAGTCCACAATATCTAGTGTTGGGTCATGGAAAAATTTCCATATTGAAAAAAACATATTTTTTAGAAAAAAATCCAATAATCTTCCCTTCCTTTTCTACATTTGACATTGACACCTGTCAAGAGTTGAAGTTACTGAACGAAAATGTTGGAGCTATCTGGCTGATGTGAAATCGTTCTAAATCTCATTTGCCCTTAGGTGGCTTTTACCTATACAAGGTTATTTTATAATTCACGCTAAATAAAACTTCAAAAGACATTTTTAAACGTGGAACATAATATGAGCTTTCGAATTTATTTTTTTTCAAATTTTTCTAACTACGCGAATTTTTCCGGAATAATTTCCACTATTTGAAATTTTTCAGAAAATTACCCAACAGTACCTACATCAAAGTACAGTCAACAGCACATCAAGCTATACACTTATTTGAATATCGCCTCAAGTGCAACGGAACAAGATGGTCAATGTGTAACTTTGATGTACTGCTGATGAAGAAAATTTGAACTATATTCCTTATTTTAAACCAAATTACAAAAGAGTTTATCTTGAAAATTCCAATAATTACGAATTCAAAGTTTTTGTTCAGTGACAATAATGCGATTTATGTGAAAGTGGAAACATAAATATGGACTCCCACTGCTTAAAAGACTTAGAAAGCTCAAACAAGAGAATAAATTATTTAAGAGAAAGTGAAAACATAATGTTGTAGAACCACAATGGAAAATATTTAGTGAGGATCCCTATAATTAAACGAAGACGTGGCTCAAAGGACTTGTATTCAAGCCAAACTCTTAATAAAAAAAGTCCTAATTCTAATACAAATAACTTAAGTTTCAGGTATTATGTACCTACTTATAAATTCATTGTCATATTTGGCAAATACTTGTTACCAAAAATCCTGGTTAAAACATGGACACATTTCTCTCACTATTTTGGCGTCCAGGCTCTAAGGGTCGTATTCCAGAACTGAGCATTGAGTAGAGTTCTGAAATACGATCCTAAATAATCTGAGTATAGTAAAGAAATATATTCCATGAATCTATCCGCCAGGAGCTCCCATCAATTTTTTCACGTGTACTAAACAAAGAGCTCTCTACCATCAAGACTGATATCCAGGAACTTCGTAAGTCAGTAGAATTTATCAGCGAGGCGCATGATGATTTTAAACTCACTGTTGATACTTTAGTCAAAGATAATACCCAACTAAAAGGTGCTAACCAGCTCCTCCAGTGCACAGTTCACGGTCTGGAAGATAGATTAAATAACCTCGAACAGTATCTGAGAGAAAATAACTTAGAGTTACATGGTGTCCCTGAATTTCGTTCGAAAATTTAACAAATGTGTTACAACAATGCTCGCCATTTATTGGACACCAACTGAATGACGGCGACATAGTTGGCTGAGAGAGTTGCCAAGCTAAACAAAGATAGCAAGTTTCCGAAGACAATTGTGGCCAAATTTAGGAGTGTTCGTTGCCGCGACGAATTCTACCCAGCTGTGTACCGCTACAATAAAGCTCACCCAAATGACAAACTAAACACAAATCACCTGGGAATAGCGGGTGAAAAAAAGCCAGTTTATGTCTCTGAGCATCTGTCCCCATTCTTCAAGAGTCTACATGCGGCTTCGAGAAAGAAAGCAAAGGAGGCTGGGTACAAGTTCGTATGGGTGCGCAATGGTCGCATCTACGTGAGAAAAGACTCCGATTCTTCGTATATCTACATCAACAACCAAGATAGTCTAGAACTCATACGCTAGAGTAATACTGATTAGTTAGTGCTTATTTATGCGTTCATCGAAATTCAATCAATGAAATGGCTATGTCTATTTATTACCAAAATGTACGAGGTTTGAAAAGCAAAACTAATGATATCTACCATTCCTTTTTATGTAATAACTTTGATGTAGTATGTATGGTGAGGACATGGCTTAATGATGGTATTAATTCTTCAGAATTGTTTGATGACAGATACTGCGTAGTGCGTAGAGACAGAAGTGATGAATTCCTTAAACGCTTTAATAAACGTCATGGAGGGGGGGTGCTGGCGGCGATCACCAAAAACCTTAATTGTGTAAATAGGACAGAATGGCAATCGGACTTTGTAGAGGATTTATGGATACAAATAACAATTAGCAATAAAATAAGTATTAATTTGTGCACTGTTTATTTACCAGAATATCTGCCAGTTGAATTTTTTTTAAATTTTGTGACTAAGTGTAAACATATAGTAAATTCCAACACAAATGCCAAAACAATTATTATCGGTGATTTTAATTTGGGGGACATTATATGGTCTAAAGATAAAGGTCATATAGTGACCTGCAATTGTGACAAATCGCGAGCTCTTTCTGGCTTATTTCAACTCGCTGATGTAACTCAATTAAATAATGTATTTAATCATAACAAAAGACTACTTGATTTGGTGATCACTGATAGCCCAGAGTCCTTCTCACTAACCAATACTTTACCCTTAAGCCGTTTAGACGCTCATCATCCTCCCTTAGAAGTAACACTTGTCGATAAAATCCCACTACTAGAGATTACTAGGTCAGTATGCAGTAAACTATGCTTTTATAACACTAATATCGCGAGTTGCATGGATAAGCTATCATCAATTGATTGGGATCGTTTAGCATTAACTCATGAATGTAATTGTGATGAATTTGTGCATACATTTTATAATATTATCTATGAGATTATTGAAAAGCATACACCTAGAACCAAGACACGTAAGAAGGGGTACCCAGTTTGGTTTTCAAAAAATCTGATTGGGTTGATTCAAAACAAACATAAATACCACCATCGTTTCAAACAGCATGGTAATCCCCTTGACTACGACACCTTTTCAATGCTGAGAACGAGGGTGAAAATTGTACTGGAGAAATGTTTGATGGATTATATTGAACGTATTGAGACTAATTTATCAGTAAATATTAAAGCTTTCTGGCGTTACACCAAATGTAAAAGGGTAACAAACACGTACCCAAAGCGAATGCGATATGATGACCGCGAATCTGATAATGGTGGTGACATAGTGGGCTTTTTTGCTGATTACTTCTCATCAGTTAATGGGGCCCAAAATAATTCGACATATATCCCTGAGTTCTCTCCGTCTAATTTGTCAACATTTAAGCTTTCATTGTCATCTGAGCGCGTCATGAATAAACTTAGGAGTATTGATATCTCAAAAAGCGCCGGTCCGGATAGCATTCCACCGGTTTTTATTCGTCTTTGTGCTTCGGCTCTCGTGAAACCATTAACTATTATTTATAATATGTCCTTATCTAGTGGCGTGTTTCCTTCACTGTGGAAGATCACAAGGATTACACCTATTCATAAGTCTGGTGATAGAGCAAATGTCACTAATTATAGGCACATTAGTATTCTGAGTTTGTTTGCTAAAATATTTGAGAGCTTAGTATACACTCATCTTTATAAACACCTTAAGCATCTGCTTAGTTCGAATCAACACGGGTTTATTTCTGGCCGCTCAACTACTTCAAATTTACTTGCTTACATGACTTACCTCTGCGATGCATTTAATGATGGGTGTCAGGTTGACGTGGTTTATTTGGATTTCTCAAAAGCATTCAACCATGTTAATCATACAATTTTGCTTTCTAAGTTATATCACCTTGGTATTCACGGTAATCTCCGCCGCTGGCTCTCGTTTTATCTTATGAACCGTTCCCAACTGGTGGCCCTGAGTGGATTTGAGTCTGTTCCATTCGTTGCGATGTCTGGTGTGCCTCAAGGATCAAATCTTGGTCCTTTACTATTCATAGCTTTCATTAATGACCTTTTGAACACGATTAAGAGTGATTGTCTTGCATATGCTGACGACATCAAGATTTTCTGTCGAGTTGATTCCTTGAAGGATTGTTTGGCTCTTCAAATAGATCTTGACACGATAACAAAGTGGTGCAACAACAACTGTATGATTCTCAATACTAAAAAGTGTCAGGTAATCACTTTCACCAAAAATAAGAAGCCATTGAATCATGTATACAGTATTAAAAATGGTATATTAGACCGAGTAAGTGTTGTTAAGGACTTGGGTGTCATGTTCGATACAGTCCTGTCGTTTAGGTCCCATTACGACTACATATGGAATAGAGCACATAGGTCGTTATCCTTTATCCTCCGTAACACTAAACCATTCCAAAATTCAGCCTCATTAATATTATTGTATAATTGTTTAGTTAGAAGTATTTTGGAATACTGCGCGCCCGTTTGGTGTCCTATATACAATGTCCACATTGAAAGAATTAAGTCTGTTCAACGACGATTCTTGAGATGTCTTAGTGCAAAGTTTGGACTGCGACGTAAGCTGCCGAATTACAGTGATCGCTTGTGCAAATTTGGCATAATCAGTCTTGAGGATCGTAGGCAATTGTCATATATATGTACTTTGCACAAAATTGTTAATTCTGCCATGGATTCTCAGCTGATCGAACACCTGTGTTTTAAGGTACCTACTCGTTTTATGCGTACTCCGCAGTTGTTTAGTGTACCTCTTACAAAAAATAATGTTTCACAGATTGGACCATTGTGCAGAATGGGTCGATCATATAATAGCATATGTTCCCACCATGACATTTTTTTCTGTAGTTTTGAATGCTTCAAAACAACACTGATTACTACTATTGGCAAAAAATAACTTAAACTTTTAACGTCTGTCCTTTTATAATGTAATTTATGATAATACAAATGTTGTGTACAATTATAATTGGATGTCAGATTTATAATGTTATATATATGTAATAGTTCTAGTATTATTTGTAGTCTGTTATCTGTTGTTGTACCATATAATAAAAAATAAAAAATAAAAAATTTCCTCATAATGCAAATGAATGTCAGAATCTTAAGACAAGGTAACTAATATAGGTACTAAAAAAATACTTCACTAAATTGCATTGTCTTATGCACTCTTTCAGGTTTATGAAATGTCCGCCGCCAAAAATCATATCACCCAGGGTGATACGATGCATTGATGGAACACTTGTTGCCACCGTGTTTAAAATTGTGATGCTTTCTCCGTGTTGCACAACATGTGTAGCAGTGCTGGGCGTCCTGCTCCTATATTAGACCATAAGGAATTACGAAAACCGCATAATAACAATTTTAGGATAGCCTCGTATTGAGTAATTTCAAATTGTGGAAATTTTTCTGGAAAAAATTCCGAAAAATTGGAAAAATATAATTTCGAAGATTTATAATTATGTTCTACGCGTAGAAATATCTTTTGAAGTTTTAATTAACGTGAATTATAAAATAAACTTGTTTAGTTAAAAGCCACTTACAGAAAAACGAGATCTAGAACAATTTCATCGAAAAAAACTTTGTAATGGCTCCATCGTTTTCGTTCAGCAACTTCCACTTATGACAGGTATCATCGATCGTCAAAAGTGGAAAAATATCCGGAAAAATATTATTTTTTCAAAATGGAAATTTTTCATGTCCCAGCACTCTGGATACCATAGGAGAATTTCGTTTGATGAATAATTTTTTACCTAAATATCACGTGTTCAAGAGTGGTGTTTTGTCTCAGTTTGTGGGTTTCTACTTTAGTGTGTTTTTAGATGTGGTCTTGTTGTCACTAGTGAAACGTCATAGTGCTACGTTAAACGGAACGCAATGAGAAACCAATAATTCGTTTCAGGAATTTCGTGAAAAGACTCGAAAAGATAAGGACTTTTTAGAACAGTTCATCGCGCAATTGTTGTTGAAATGCGTCAAAAATGGTCCTAAAGTGTTTATTAAATGATATGACTTGGGTTTGTGGTGAAAGAAGTTGATAACATCGTATGTTGTGCCAATAATTAAGTGACAAATTCGCACCAAAGTGTAGAGCACACTGGTAAAGTTATCGAACGTTTCAACTTAGAAAAAAATGCCTTATTTGTCTGGTATCTGCTCCACTAATTGTTTATTTAAAACCTTTTTGCAGTAATCAGTTTCAATAAAAATGTTTGCGAGTCTCAAAAGTAAGATAAAAGAGGAGACTGGGAGCGATATCAGTAAACTAACGAGTAGTTGGCGAAATGGTGCATTTTTAGGCAGAATTACACTCAGAGACGATTCGGTAAGGTTTACTTAGGCATTGTCGATTTATTAATGTATCCTACAGACAATTTGTTACATTCTCCATCACCAATGTGGAACTTTTTGTAAAGTAATTTATCTTACTACAGTTGTACATGACCCTGCTCTCATATGAGAAATAGAAACATTGATTTGTGTAATTTAATTTCAAATTGCAAGCAATTTTATCTTTTTCATCAGCATCCTTACAGCACAGAAACAATTTCTCGTTTTAAAAAAAATCACTTCTATAATATCTCAGTTGGTTCTTAAGCTAATCTTTGCCTAAGCCTTAGACTCCACAGGTTCTTTTTGTGAACTAGTTATTCTACATTTGAAGCAGAATATCTGCAATAATACTGTTACACATAAATATCTTAAATTATAACATTCCTAGTAAGCAATGCTTATGACCTTTCTATAACGGTATAACACGGTCCTTTTCAAGGCATAATTTGGATGTGAATGCTCCATTGTCACTTTCCATCAGGTTAGATGGAAGTAAAATGAATACTTAATTTAAAAAAATTGTAAACTAAACCTTTCCAATATCAAAGCAGTCTGGAAATTGGTTTAGTATATTTTGTGATTACAAAAAAAAGCACACAATTCTTTTTATTTTTACTCTATCAGTGCATTTGGTGTACATCTATTACATGTCTCACTTTGTGTAGATATTGAGAGTATTTAAAAAGTTCTGTGTTGTTGTATGTTTCAGTCTGAAAGTAAAACTATCCTTTATTTTCTCATTATGGTTACTGGTCATAATGGCTGTTGAAGTTTTCGCTTTCAAGTTATGTTTACTGAAAATTAATCCCTTTTTACTTACAATAGGAATCATGCATAAAAATATAACAGCAGATTATTTCTGTATTGTTAATTTCAGTCAACTGCAAGTCCTTCAAGTTCTGGTGGAATAGGAGACTCTACATCTGATGTAAGTGTTATTGTAAAAGGACATTGAAAAATTTACTTTGAAGTTAGTGTGAGGCATGAGGATAATACCAATACCATGGGCGTAATAAAAAACACTGATTTTATAAATCTTATATTAAAAATTATTTCAACACACTTTCAAGATGTATTCTGTATCCGTAGTACTAAGGGGAATATAATTTGTTTTATAGTTTTTATTGTACCCCATAAAACTATTACATGAAGTTTGTTAGGAGTGCCAGACCTATAAGAAAGTCACTTTTATTTTGTAAAATTTAATGTGAATTTTGTGATTTTATATAATTATGTAAATGCAATTTACTTCATTTTTAGTCAATATCTCCACAGCTGGAGTCATATCTGTCGGATAGGACAGGTGGACGAATAGATCAGGTTGCTTTGCAACAACAGTATTCAGCACAGTTAGAAGCTAAACTCAAAGAAAGAGACACATATTGGGAACAGAAAATTGAAGAACTAAAATTGTCACTTGCGACTGTACAAGGTGAGAATTTTTGATACTTTTTACTAGCTTATGAACCAAACATCTGCCAAATGTTCAAAACTCATTATTATTTTTTACTTTATTCAATGTTGGGTATATAATGTCTTTGCTTCTGATTTTCAATTAATTTAAATAAGAAAATAAGATAAAAATAGCCTTTATTCACTGATTACTTCTAAATTAATTCTAAGTCTAAACATTAGGTTAGCAAGAAGTAAGCTAATAATGTAATAATTCTTAATTCTAACATCAGCATCGGTTCTGATTCTAATCAGGTTGTCCTCTGACATAGGCCTCCTCCATATTTCTCCATAAGCAACGGTCTTGTGCCGACCGGCACTATTCTCGGGGCAGATGGCCTTCCCACATTCTTGTTGGCCTTCCTCTATTCTTTCCATCTTTTGGATACCAATGGGTCACATGTCACACCACCAAACTTTTGATTTTCGTTGTGACATCTGTCACCTTGGTTGCCTTTCTAATTCTGGAGAGTCTCCTTTGTCTCTCAGCTTGATATGTAGCATGCTTCTCTCCATCCCTTGTTGACACACCTTTAGTCTTTGGCTGAGAGACTTAATCAAGCTCCATGTTTGGCACCCAATTAATTAAAATACAGAGACAATTTTTGAAGGTACGTAATTTGAGCAATATTTATTATGTATTTAGCTCATTGAGCATACTAAATGCTTAGTAATAGGATATTACCTATGTTTGTTTTTTAAGTATAATAGCACAGTTATCTACAATGAATGTATATGCATTCTAAATGCGACAGCAATTAGCATCAGACGACTGATAAAGGCTGTCAGTTGTTAGTAGTACAAAGCATTTTTATTTAGGATTCCACATATTTTACTTTATAGTTTAATGTGAAACTGACTAATATACATCATTTTAACCGACTTCAAAAAAGGCGGACGTTCTTAATTTGATTGTTTTTGTTTTTTGTGTATGTTACGCGATTACTCCGACATTTGTGAACCGATTTTGATGATTCTTTTTTGTTGGAATACAGGCGAAGAAGCAGCAGCAGCGCAGGCGGTAGCCAGAACTGCCCAAGCTGAAGCTGCAAAGGCTATTAGTGAAAGGGATGCAGCTGGAAAACAACTGAATGAACTCCGAGCAAGACTGGCTGCAGCTGAGCGGGCACAGGATAGGCTAGATGCTGTTACTGTGAGTTTTATATCTTTATTCATCTCGAATGTTTCCACTAACATATAATTATGTAAATGGTCAATTGCGGATTAAACCATGTGTAGGGCGTGGTCGCCATCATGAATCAATGCGTTATGGAATTTTATTTCTGTATAAACTAAATTGTTTATCAATATAGCATGTATAATTCACAATAACAAGCTTTTCGATAAAGATAAAGACACATAGAGTTTTGTCCTTGAATAGTGTTTTTGTAACAAGTCTCTGACTTAATGCCTTTTATTACAATCACTCATGCGCAACGCATTCTTTGGCACACAAATATTTGTAAAGCATGCTACAAATGAAGTGAATGCAATAGAACATTTTTAGAAAATACTCCGAAACATTTATTACTTAATATTTCGTTTTTGTTTTGATTAAACTTTTTGTTAATCTATAGCTTTTTTAATTATCTCTGAACATTACCTTGTTGTATTCTGCAGAAATAATTCTGAGAGAATAATTATTTGTTGAGAGAACATTAACTTTTGACTGTTGGATCCTCAGATGCTCCTTTTTAGTTGGTTTATTAAATTATAGTGTCGAAATTTCTATGATATTCAAATAAAACGATAATGATAATCAGTTCTTTGGTTCATTTGCGACCAATAAATAGACAATGCAATTGAACCTAATAGAGTCCTATATACAAAAAATTTTTAAAACCTTAAATAAATATTGATATAAAGATCGAACACAAAAGAAAATTCCTTAGGAATTGAAGGAACTTTTATTTGTGTTTGATATTTGTATCATTTATTATTATAATATTTAATAACAACCTATATAGTGGAGTATTTTCACAAAAAAAAATATTGCAGCTCAGTAAACAAATATTGCATAAATAAGTACCGACATAATTTACGAGTTTACCTCGAATTATATTTCTAAGATTAGTCACGTTAATATTTTAATAAAGAGCGCTAACTTTTGGACATAAATGTGCAATAAACCTGTGTATGAAACCAGGACCCTATATACCAGATATTCTTTTAAAGGAGGAGCTAGAACAGTCGAGAAGAGAATGGGCCCGTGAGAGAGCAGAGCTCACTGCGACGTTAGGGGCGGCTGACGCGCGAGTTCGCGATCTTGCAGACGGTTTGGCTCTTGTTAAGGCCGCCTTGCCTGTAGAAAGTCCACATCATCACATGCATGAAGACGGTGCGTATTAAACAGCAAGTTTTAAAACTTCCATGTGAATCCTGATATCCTGTGAAAACTTCAATTGCGAATTTTGATGAATTACTTGATTGCTTGAATTACTGAATTTCGATCAGTTGGTTATTTATTTATCAATTATTTATTAACTCAGAATATTGCAGCTGGTACAAGTAGGTTGCCAGTTGCCTTACATTTAATGTTTTTCACTTCTCATGCTCTTAAAGTTCGTATTTATGCTGGGTGTAGGCTGCATAAAATAGGATTTTATGCCCTAGTGCATAAAATAGGATTTTATGCCCTAGTGCATAAAATAGGATTTTATGCCCTAGTGCATAAAATAGAATTTTATGCCCTAGTGCATAAAATAGGATTTTATGCTCTAGGGCATAAAATCCTATTTTATGCACATCCATCCATCACATTAAATACGTCTAATTATTGTAATTTTACATTCAATTTTAGTTAAATAATTGTTTATTTGTAATATTGCTGTTTAATTTCCTCGCAATCGAAGTGAAAAGCGAGTGTAACTCGTTCATAAAACCCATTTTACCCTGTTGTACAATCTTCTATTAAAGTGTTGTGGAGAATGAGAACACATGATAGTTCTCTCCGTCATGTTAAAAATAACTTAATCTTAGAAGTAAATATGTAGATGCAAGAGATAGATAACAGCGTCTTCATGCTGTGGTCGAGAATTAAAAAGAACTAGTATGTGTGTGAGTGTATGTGAGCACACTTATACTGTTCTTTGTATTTTGCTACATAATTTTCATCTATATTAATTTAAACCTTGCTCCTATTTAGGACCGACGTCTAATAATGTTTGTAGCTTTTACTCAAATAGCTCAAATAATATGGTCGAACACATATTTCTAAGATTACAGGCTTGTAAGGCACGGAGATAATCATCTGAGTTCAACAATTTGTACAACTATTACTGCTTAATTTTATATGCTATCAAATTAAAATAGGGTGGGTACTTGGTGCAACGGGCTGGTATCCGCAACTCGACGATAAAGCGCCTATTTTGCGTGTGGTGGGTGCAGGGTCCTACTCGTGCCACCCAAGCTCCTCCAGTAATCTCAGCAGCCTCCTTGGTTTGCTGAAGACTTCGGGGAGCGACCTTGGCACTCCAAGGTACTTTGCCCTGTAGTTGGCCACGCCGGAGCCCTGGAGGATGCGCTAGATATAGGTTTTTTTTTTTTTTTTGAGTTTCCTCCCCCTCCTTGCACGCTCTGCATAGAGGGCTGTCTGTGATACCTAAATTGAAAAGGTGTTTATTGTATGGTCCATGACCCGTTAGGGCGGCAGTTAGACTGCGAAGCTCTTGCCTTTTAAGTTTAATTAGTATTCGAGATAGACTGGCATTGAGCGTTGGGAGTGCTTCCCTCGCCTGTCTACAAACCGTAAGGGTGGTCCATGTATTATATTATATTATTATGTGAAGATTTTGTACCTTTATGGACCATTGGCAGGGGAGGGACACTATCGGTTCTGGTCCTACAGCGTCCGTCTCCGACCCTTTCCTGGCTAGTTCATCTGCTGCATCATTGCCACGTGAGCCGCTGTGTCCTTTAATCCACTGAAGAGTTACGTGGTTTTGTATCTCCATGAGTGCTTGATGGTATTCGTAAATGAGCCCTGAGTTTATGTCATAGCTATTCAGTGCTTGAAGTACTGACATACTGTCGGAGAGTATTCGAATGGAATAGTTCTTTACTCTTCTCTCTATGATTGCTTCTGCCGCCAACTTGATGCCCATGCATTCAGCCTGGAATACTGTGTTGTGGTCACCAAGCGGTGCTGAAATCCTAATATTGAGGTCTTCTGAGAATACCCCAGTACCTGTTCCTGAGTTTGTTTTAGATCCGTCAGTGAAGACTCGGACCTCTCTGGGGTTCAGTCCTTCGTTGGGATCTTCAAATAATTGTATCTTGTATTTTTTGTCAAAGATGTATTGTTTTGGGATCCTATCCACAACCGCCTCCAGTAACGGTTCCTCATTGACAGTCTTGTAGAGGATTTCTGTGTGTGGGGTCCTCTAAAATAGGGGTTTTTTTTTAATCTGTAAAAAATCTTGTTACAGATAAAAAATTAAAATATTTTATATTATTATTATTATTATATTATTTAAACCATTTATTTACCACGCAAAATATTAAATGTAAGTTATTGAATGACATAAAAATTACAACAATTACAATATTCAACCTTAATAATTACAATTACTATGTGGCAGGGGAGCAAGCTCAGCTTACACACTATTATTTTTATTATCATGTTATTAATTACCTGTCCTAGGGTGGTAATTGTATCAAGTCTCCATTTTCTGATGCCCTGATTCTCATTTACAGACAAAAGAGAAATAACACCAACAGGGTGTGCACAGTACGACAGAGTGTGCAGGGAACACGCAGTGTTGACACGACAACTGCAAGAGGCCAAAATGGCTCTGGCCGATGTTAAGACGTCTTGGAGTGGACAAATCGCATCTCTGGAGACTCAGGTAAGAATGAATTGTTCCGTTGGTTATACATATTCGCTATATATTCATAAACCGATATGTTCTGGACCCTTGGGTGAAGGCGCTATTGACGTTTTGCATCAATGTTTGTGTTGTCAGTGCAAGAAATTTGCTCTTTCAAAGCTCTGCTAAGGGTCTGAGACAATAAGTATGTAAAAGAAATGGTACTATTTTAATATTGTTTGTTGCTACACGAGTTGATGTGATGCATGGAGGATGTGGATTTACATGCATGAATGATCTATTTATAGCGTAAACTTTTTCTTCTAAACTTTTCGCAATATTAACTACCTTCCACCAACTTATCTTGACTAACTATGTTATATTTGTAAATTACCACGAAAACAAATGTAAATACCAATGTTGTTAAAAGCTTTAATTTTGTAATTATCAAAATTATTGCCCCTCTCGATCGCGGTTATTTTATGATACTTTATATAGCGAAACGTTTATTCGTCAGATATCAATTCCTAATGCCACTGCGGCTCAGTCGCTTTGTAAAATACCTGTTTTTTCTTGAGAATAAATAGGCCCCATAGGTTGAATTTTTGACTTTTATAGATTGACAGGTTATCCGCGTTGTTATATTACACAAAACATATACACGTATTTTTGTGATTTAGAAGAAATCGTTATCGGTGATAGCGCCACTATTATCAAACGGAGGTCGTATAACATAGGTGGCGCGACTATCGCGGCAAGCGGGGGAAGAGGGGGCGGAGCGGCGACGCGTAGAGGGGGAAAAGAAAGAACTGCAGGAGAAGTTGGTGAATATTACCGCCGAGTTGGAGAAGACGAGGCAACAGTTAGCTAACAGCGATGCTAAGGTAAGCTTTGATTATTTTTTCCGGTAAACTTCAGATTCTTTTTAAGGTAAAGGAAACTCACTTTCTCTGATGCGTGTAACGTTCTTCTGTGAAGGTTATAAAGAACACATTTGAATGATCTGTGTCCTTGAAATATATTTATAACATCATAATATACCAGAGCGCCAATTGTAGAAATTATCGGTGACATTTCATGTTATGACATGAAGACCGAAAAATTTAGTTTTTTTTTGCAAATTGCAATAATACTCCTTTATACGCTATACAGTTAGTAAATCGTTCATTGAATAGTGTTACAGAGTAAAGCTGTTTTTTGGAGACGTTATGATCTATTCTACTTTGGGTCCTACCTACATAGGAACGTCTGTTTCATTTTATTATACAAAATGGTAATAAGCGGAATCTGCTGTTTATAACGTGATGCTTTTCTGTATTCAGTTTAAGATTACCCAACAACTATGCTAAACGCGAAACTTTACGGTTACAAGCTAAACATTTATTGAACTAAACATGCATGCATAAATAACAAGCAGCCATCAATTCCTTTTAAACTTTTAACAGTTTCTGTCATTACAATTCAAAAGGGACCATTACAAACATTGACCTACTAACAAATGGACGTAGGGTTCGCGCTAAAAAGTGTCCGCACCTATAGGGCTTTCAAATCGCATACAGAGCGTCAATCGCGCAACAGTCTTCGTTTGTTCGACTGACAGCGCGGTTGTCAATCATGCAGTACTATATAATAACTTGTAAAAATTACTGCAGTAAAGTGTAAAAACAGGATTTTGTGTCATATTTTCACTAGACAAATGTATTGTGTTATCATAGTTTTCATTTAAAAGTGTTATTTGGTACAGTTTTAAAATTTTAATTTATATATAAATTAATTATATATAAATTAAATTTATTTATTTATATTAGATTAATTAAAATAATCAAATAGCTAACTGTCCTTTTTCTACACATTGCATTGCGCAAAGGATGAAAAGAGACCCATTACGTCAATTTCAAGAAGCCTAAATAAACTTCTTGGACATTTTCAATTGTTCGAACTATAAGTGATTGAAATATTTGGAACAAAGAAACTATATAGAGTCGTGTTGATTGTAATCTTATTTTTAACCGACTTCAAAAAATGAGGAGGTTCTCAATTGGACTGTATGTTCTTTTTTTGTATGTATGTTACGCGATAACTCATTATTTGTGAACCGATTTTCATGATTTTTTTTGTTGGAAAGGGGGTACTTCCATAGTGGTCCTATTTTATTTTGAAGAAAATAATCCACCTCTGGGGTGGCTGTTCACGCATGAAGATTCATTTTTATAAATAGCGCCTAACTTTAATTTAGGAACAATTATTTTAATGGTTGATTTTGCTATTTCTCCAATTCAATGCTTTTTCTCTAAATATACTTTGAGTAGTGAGAACCGATTTTTATTACAGTGATTTCTTATTAAACGTTAGCAATAACTTACAAAATATTGTTGTACTCGTTTTACTGCTTGGGATTACCTATCAGAAGTCAGAAAATACTTTTGCCCGAAATAACGTTAGCTCGAATTTTCATAATATCAAATGTATTTTTTTACATTTTGTTGCATCAAAATTACTTGAAAGCGTATCGGTTTTATTATAAATCGGTTTTCGGAATTATGGATATTTGAGTTTACGTTTAGTTGTATTATCGGTACATTTCTTATAGTACAAGCTTATTTTCACATTTGTAGTAATATTTGTATGTATGTATCTGCCCAACTCTTTATTATATCGTTAAGTGAATTTGTACAAAAGTCGTCATAATATATATAAAACATAATAATATATATAAAAATTAATTAATATTTACGAAAAAGGCTACTCCATTATTCTTATGTTCAAGTATTTTTCAGTCGAAGCTAAATATGGTGCGTTTTGTTAAGTTTCCAGTAGAAGCTCAATATGATGTTTTGGGCCCTGAAATTGTTGCAAGCAAAATTAGGCAGTACTGAAATGACGTTACAACTTAAATTAAATTTTTTTTTTTTTTATATTTCGTTAGATGTCACTACGTTTGTATAGGTTAACTTCGGACATTTTTTTAGTGGTTTTTGTATTTGACCCGATGTCCATTTGTTGGTAGGTCAATGATTACGAAACTAAATTCTGTCAATTACGCCAAAATGTCACTGTCACCAGGTTTAATAGTATACGTAATCAATATTCTTAAATCATTTGCTGGTCAATTGTAATGTTCAACCAAGTGTATTCTGTTTTCTTAAATATTTTCTGTAAATATAAATGCTTATGGCTGAAACGTCTGCGGTGTGAATTTGCAACGCGAAAATCTACGTGGTCGCTCAAAGTATCGTATAATTTGCTGAGTTTTTCGCGACACGTTATATGTTTACCAGTTTTATAACGCACACTTGGAAAACATGATAGATGGTTCGATATCCTTTGTCAGCTAGTTTCGGTGTTGTTGCATTAATAAATAAAGGAAATAATAAAGGTTCCGAAAAATAAATTAGATTACAGCGAACTAAGGCTAATTGTAATAACTAACTGACCTGCGTTAAAATGAGTTACCGAAAAATAAACAAAGAATAATAAATAAATCGCACAAGAAATAAAACAATGTCGTAACTCAAATTGTGGAATTGAGAAAACCCGATTGGAAAATTAAAAAAGTACCGAATTATTGCGAATAATGTGATTATTTTTATTTATGCATAATATTTAATTATTCATTTATAAACGAGTGCATGTATTAATTGGTTCCATTCTGTAATTTTTTGAACTTCGTGTTCAATTCCATAATTTTTAGTTACAACATTTGGTTTCACGTGTGAAATATTAGACAACATCACATACGAGTACATCGCTCTGACCCCAACGTAAGTGTATTATGGACATTGCAAACAATGGCGGTACCACAAACACGCAGACCAGAGGGCAATGTAGAAAAGTTAGATTTCTTCATTGACCCGGCCTTATATCTTAATATCGACCCGGGGGTGACCTATAACAAAGTCGAAAATATTTGTCCGAAATAACGTTTGCTCGAATTTTCATTACACCGAAAACGAAATTATAACGAAACAGTTGTTCTTTCAGGATATCGCACCCTTAGTAATATAAGGGCACAATCCAAAAAAAGTAGATTTTTGGGAAATTTGGGAATTGATAGGGACTTAAATAATAAATGGGATCAAACTTAAATAGCTCCATATTTCTGTTATATTTTTTGTACTATATGGGTCTAACTTGAAAGTGTTTTTGAACTTGCTTGAAACTTATGGAATTTATTTATATTATTTTTTTTTTTTATTGCTATTTATAATAATACATATATCAAAGAACAAATCTGCCAAATTTCATATTTATAACTTAAATAATAAGCATGTTATTTGAAAAAACAGTTGTAATGTAGGAATCCAGAATCTTATACATACGATTTCCCAAAAATCTACTTTTTTTAGATTGTGCCCTTATATTACTAAGGGTGCGATATGTTGAATGCTTATCGCAAAGACACGATTAGGTTCGGTTAGGTTAGGCAAAGTTAGGTTTAAAAAACATTTTTTAAACCTAACAAACAGTTTTTAATAAACATATTCCTCTCTAAATTACTTTCGAGGTTATGAAATTTCGACCAAACGTTATTTCTGGAAAATGTCATTTCGGACTACTGATAAATAACCCGACCCGGGACCTCAGAGATGGCGACACTATGAAAACTTCAGGCCTATCACTTAACTGAGTCCGTTCGAGGGAGTCTACTCCCGTACTCCGTACGACATCCGTCCGAAACGATTACTGTGAAATAGGTAATACTCAACTAAATCTTAAGATAATGTCAAGTATGAAGCTTAATTCGCATCATGCGCTAATTTGGTCAAGAATTACTTATTTGACAGTATTTTTTTATATTTATTACAGTAATTTAGACTCCCTGAGGTAGCTGCGCGGTGCGAGAGGAGTGACAGTATACGTAACAGTTTTAAAGATTTTTCTGACCATATTCAATAACAAGTTGATTGAAAAAAGTGCCAAATAGCTTGTCTGTGCATTTCAATTATCAATAAAATAATTTTTTATGGTCGTTTCACATGACAACAATTGACTAATTTGGTATCATCAATTTGGCCCTTATTCGAATCAACTTGCTATTTCATGGCGTCAGAAAAATCTTGTTGAAAATATTCCGTGTGCAGCGCGACATAACTGTTACGTAAACTGTCACTACTCCCGCGCGGCACAGCTACCTCAGGAACCGACTCAGTTAAGCGGTATGCCTGTAGTGTGCAAATCACTGAGGTCGTCAACAGTATTTCTTAAAACGACTTACCGATGTATGTCCTATGTTGTCACTCATAGTAGTATTTCCGTGTATAAGGTGTATAAGTAAATATGTATACGATCGCTTTTCAATTTATTATATGATTTACGAAAAAAATGGTTTTCGATAAAATATAAATTAATTTGGTAGAGTAGTATTAGGTCAGCAAGATTTTTCGGGACTTCCAGTATTTCATTCTATTATTGCATTCACATTTGCACAAAAGTTTTCGGTTACTTAATAATAATGCAGTAATATTAATATTTTGAATAAGTTCATTTTTAATTTACTTTTTGGAGTTTTTATTACTACCCATTATTCTATACTGCTATTCACATCGCAGTTCCCTTTCGGTTCTAAGGCCGCACATTTATAACATTCGTGAGTCCGTGTAGTAAAAATTAACATTGGGTGCACCAGGTGGTGCGTTTAAACGGCGAAGTTCATTCCCTGGCGATGGAGGTGAAGTCGCTGCGCAACTCGGCCAGTCACGCCGGAGTGAGTGCCAGCCTCTACAGCATTTAGCGTAGTCTAGTCTATACGTTAGTTATATCAAATCTGGTGCAACAGTAATTGAATTTAATTTGTAAATTGCACTTTTTACTATTTTATAGAATACAGGATAAGCTTTTGCTACTTTTAAATTTGCGTTACTTTGAAAACAAAATATCGAATTACTTATTATTGTTACACTGGATTAGCGATGTATAAAGTACCTATTAGTTATGTGTCGCAATACTGTAAAACTAGTAAAAAAAGAAAGTTGTTATTCATTTGCAATTACAGTGGCTGATGTCAAATTATATTCGTCCTCTTTTCTGACTAGTCGTTACCTGAAATTATTTAAGTTTAATAATAGACTCACCACATTTAATCACACGTAATTGCCTTAAGTCGGTCATAAACCTTTATGTCCATGCAATAAGAGCGAAAAAGACGTGACGCGTTTCGCTTCCGCTTAGATCACCGCGCCGGCGCGAAACGCACAACGCCGTTTTTGCTCTTCGTACATGGACATAAAGATTTTTCTGACTGATTCTCAGGTTTTTTTTTAATGCGATTCCGTGTCGATAAGTGTGGTTACTCCCTAACTGAATAAATTAAATTGTCTAAGAAAAATAACGAATTTTGTTAGGAGCATGAGCAGGTTGCATGAATTTTAAATCTTTTATATTATGAACTATGATAGTCAAATATATAGATAACATAAACCACAATAATCTACGTTCTATCATTTAAATATTTAAAAATAATTCGAATATTATTACATAAAAAATTGGGGTATTGTGTATAATGTCATGTTTTTACACAATGTACATAATTACCGAATAAACCCTTGTCAATTTGTTACTTTGTTAATATCGACAATTTGTGTCCAAAATTAACCGACCAGCGTCTATTGATGCGTCGTTGATGAGGCGAAAGTTGTGTGTCTGGATCGTAGTTAGGCTGGGTCTTTGCCTAACTCATTGGGAAAAGAGCGTGAAGTATTTGGCCTTGAGAAACATTTTACTGAGTACAAATGGTCTAGTTTCACATTCCGGACAATATGTTTTAAGCCAATCATTAGATCCCCAAATATATTTCACGACGTGAGATCCCCAAATATATTTCACGACGTGTGCCATTACTTTTTTTTATTTCCTTCGGATACCAGGGTCTTATATCCCCCATAGAAAATAAATACAAAAGAATTAGTGAGAAAATACTAGTAACAGAAGAAAATCAATATAACATCATCTGTGCTTACTTACCTTTCATACACTTTTCTATGTATTTTTTTACTTATTTCAGAATTTTATACATATAATTGACCTCTAGACACGTTGTAGATAAAAATAGTACGCAACAATCTGGTGAATATTTTATCTTATCACTCTTGTACAATATCACCAGGTGCTATCACTTTTTTGTATGAACGTTGTTATTTGCTTGAGTCCATCAAACTTAAAAATGAGTCGAAAGAAAATAGTACATTATTATATCAAATATAAGTATACTAATATGTTTCATGGAAAATTATAACTTTATTTTGATTGGACTAAAAATTCAATTTTTATCGCATTTAATGATTGTAATACGTTAAATTGCATTTTGAATTGTTACCAGCTTTTTAGCACTACAAGATAAAAAAAAATAATACAATTAATTTACAACTTTAATCGGATTTGATAAGCAAAGTAACAATGTTTAGTTCTTTGTCTTTATTTATTCAAGTTCAGTTGATTAGCGACTTCACGATTCGCGTGAAAGAGATGTTTCTAACTGCGCAGTAGTAAATGTATGAAAATTGGTTTAGTAAATTCTCACCTCCCCGTCATCCATAATATGGTTAACTTTCAGGTTAGTTTTCTCTACCTAATTTCGATGGCCATTTCTATTATTTAAATATTGTAGAATATTATCATGAAGAATTATTCGAGTGTGGTAAGTACACTACACTATTTCACGATAATTTACTCGATAATAAAAATAGCTACCGAAACTAGGTAGAAAAAACTATACTGAAAATTACGCATATCTACTACGATACCACGTTGTCAAATTTTATGTCGTTCACTACGTCCTTAAATTACTTTAAATGGACTAATAAATTCCTCCTAATCATCCTCCTCTTCGTTATCATCTTCCCCCTCGTCATCATCATGTTCTCCCCCTTCACCCTCCCTCTCCTGTTCTATACTACTTTTTAAAATACTAAAATTATTTTAAAAAGTGGTATAGTGTAAGAATTGAAAAGGTAAGGCAAGGTTGAGCATATGCCGCATAGAGCAAGTTCAGGTGACATTGGTGTCATACATGCAAGTCTAGCGCAGAGAGGCATACAGGGCACTACAGAAAAAAAAGAAAAGTAACTTTTTTTTTTTTCGATTACTAAACAGTTGCTTACAATATTGCGTCACAATAAAAAGAATACACTTATATTAATAACACTTTACAATTTTCTGTGAAAGCATAAAATAGTCCTAACTTTAGATAAAAATAATTTCTAGTACTTTTTTTTTTAATATTGTCACTATAAGCTTGGTAGCTTCATATTTATGTGTTATGAATGATTGATTTTTTGTTCCTATTCTATCAAGTTTTGTTTTATTGAATAAGATTTTTTTTTAAAGATAGATTTTTTGACGTTTTTTTGACGTTTGTCAAATACAAATTGGATATTTCATCATAGGACAATCGTGTCACTCTATTCCATGATGTCATGTACTGAAGATGATTTTTTTTCTATTTTTATATTGTTCTGATCGGTAGATATATTTATTTTGTAACTAATATAAGATTTTCAATTGTCACGAGTGGTCACATCTCAATTCACTAATTGCGTTTGGTTTTCGCGCACTTCACTTGCTTTGAGGTTGTAAATCATAATACGTAGGGTGTAATTAAATACAAAGTTACTATTAAACAGTTATTTATCTGAAAACGGTGTAAAAATAACATGGCATGATTATTATATAGAACATGAGACCAAATACTATCGTAACTCAAAATTGTGGAATTGAGAAAACATAATTTGATAATTAAAAAAAGAAATGCTGAACAGATGTTATTGCGAATTATTATTAAAAATAATGATTATTTTTATTTATACACCTTACTTAATTATCCATTTGCCGTTGCCACTAGTTCTATTGAATAGTTCTATTATAGAACTATTGGTACAAAAAGTTTTTATATTTTAACAATAATAAAACTAGGGGGAAAAAGTCATTCCATGTTATGTTACATTAGCTTAGTTCTATGTTTATCTCGAAAATAATATATTTTTTTTTAATGCATGTTACGCGAGAAGTTATCGCGTAACGAACATACAAAATAAAAAAAATACAGTTGAAGTCGACTAATAATCATTTGATAGAAGTTACCTGATATTATTTATTGTGTTCGGGATAAAAATGGAACTAAGCCAATGTAAATACTTGGAATGATTTTTTTCCCACTACTTCTATTATTCTTGAAATAATTTAATAGTACTACTTAATAGAACTAGTGGAAACGAGCCTAAATAACGAGCGTAAATAGGAGAAAAATATATTAGTATCATTCGGTTTTTTTTAAATTTTCAAATCGTGTTTATCTCAATTCCACATTTTTGAGTTATGACAATTTTTGGTTTCGTGTAAAGTGAAAAACCTACTAAAGCGACGCGAAGAAGAGTTGTGTTTCACCATCAACAACCAATAGTACTTTGTAATTTTATAGTATTATTATTATAGACTAGTTTTACTAGTTAGACGTACCAATATTTTTTTAATTTGACTAAGTCACGTGGTAGTGGACCTTTTATTAGATGTGTTAGATTCGAAAATCTCAAGATATTATTTTCTTTGATATTCATGATTATCCATGACGATTTTTTGCTAAAAATGACAAATAGTGAAAAAACGAAATAAACACGAAGAAAATCTTTTCTACGTGTCGAAAAGTCTGGTACAAAAACATGACACGACGTTCCTAGCGGTAGCATTTTGTTGTTTCAATTAATTTTATAAATAACAAGATAATTACGACAAAAAAGTCGTTAACAACCAAAAACAAAGATCTGCAACAAGTACATAGAAAAATTCATAAAGTCCGCTAGTTCGATTCGTGGCTTAGTTGACACAGCGTCTGGGACGGTTTGCTGGAAAACATTGGTTCGAATGCAGCCGGATCGAAGGAATTTTTTCATAGTGTTCGATCTTTTGATTAATAATTATTACAAACTAGTGGAGTAATTGCACAAAAATAATTGTATATCATTGTGGTTAAACACCGTGACATTCAATAAGCTTAAATATCGTCGGCTTATTGCAAGAAGTTACTAATGCCATATAAATTATATCGTAGTTAATGACTTCTTACAATAAGCCGACGATATTATCAAGAGAATTACCACGATATATTTATTTTGAACATTTCGAACCCTGATTAGTAACAATATTATTTTGCTTAAGCGGCGTGGATGTGACTAAAATATGAAAATACTATTGGTTGGTGAAACTTCGCGTTTGATTGATAATGGACGTTCCGTATCCATCAATACCCTGTTAAAATCAGTTCACACGATTCTATTTTTATACATCCGTTAGTTTTACGTCGATTTAGTATACGTCTTTGAAGTAGCTAGTTATAACGAAATATTACAGTATTACAATTTAAGGTGTTTGTGAAATATTTTTGATGTACACCTAGACCAAAAAAACAACCTTTCAAATATTAAATTTGTTTTTGCTGTGTATCATATTCAATATTTTAAAAAGTTGTTATCACATAACAAAATATCATCAATGATAGCACGTGGTGACAAATTTGGGTACGTCAGTTCTTCGTCAATCGTTTAATGACACAGGTGCGCCCACGCATATTGAAACTCGATTGTGATACATAAAATAAAATGTTAAAATTGTCTTCTAGAAATGATCTTTATCTTGCATTGTGATAATTAAAAAGCTAATAGTGGTACTGTACATTCCAAGTAAGTTTAGAAAACGTATTTTATTTTGAATTATGATTAAATTTTTATTTATATTACTTTTGATGTTCAAAATTATTTTTCTTGTGTTTTTATACGGAATAAATTCTGTTTTCAAATAGTTATTTTCTTTTTTACTTTTTTCCTTGGCTTTGTTTACATTGGCTTTGCTAATTTGCTTGTGTTGTTGGTTTGTTGTCAATTTTGCATGCTGATAACGTATGGTGTTACAATGGACTTCACTTAAAGATATAATGCTGTTAATATTCTTTATTGAGAATTGTAGTAGCGATTTAATTTGCAGTATAAAAAATGGACAGTTTGCGTACCTTAACCTTGGGTGTACTAATATTTATAAATACTAACTTTTATTACTTACTAGACTTGGGTTATGGATATGTTTTGTTTTTATAGAACTCGTTTGAATATTGAACTGTATATAGTTCGTACTTTTTTTTTTTTTTTTTTTATGACATTAAGTAACGGGACGAACAAGTCGTGTGCCTGATGGTAAGCTACACGCCTGCCCATAACAGTTGTACTTGGTCTTAATTTACTGTATCGATCGACAATTGGTATATTTTAGAATGTACGTTCATTTCTGGTTTTACCACTTAATATACTATACGGCTATAGTACACTAGTCCAAATATACTCATGATTACAATTTTTATTTATTTAGACATTTATTTCAGGCCACATGACCCATATAATATGACAATAAAATAAACTAAACAACTAATCTACACATATATTGCACTTGTTGACGACGACGTGTGGCGCAATCTGGTGTCATATAACCGGCCGCGGAATCGCCGATATATGAGTAATGAATGTAGTGGGCGACAGGTACAGCAGCGTCGTCGGTGTTGCCGAACGGAGCAATAAGTTCGATCCTGTCGGTGCTGTGCCACACAGGTTATGGCTGGTGGGCTTCCCCTTCCTCTTCATCACGTTTGTGAAGCCGTGCTCATCGCATTGATCCGTCTGCCTCTGTGGTTTTTCGGAGACAGGCATACGGGGATTACTTTTACTCTTAGCCGATTGCCGCCTCTCGGATTTCGAAGTGGCGGGTCGGCTGCTAGAAGCGGCCACAGCGGCGTATGCATGTACAATGTTCATATAAACAACTTGCACTAGCCACATATTATTTCGGGCGACAACGGCACAGCACAGTTATGATTATGAAATCAAAGATCGAACACACACGACGAGTGCCGAAAGCCAGTACAAAGATCTGTAACAAAAACACAGGAGAATTTCAACAGCTCGGTAAGTGAACCCGTAGCTCAGTTGGTAAGAGCAATGCTACGGTGCAGCATGAACCCACGTTCAAGTCCCACCGGGTCGACGAAAACAATAATGTTTCTGTGTGTTCGATCTTTGTATTCATAATCATAGATAAAGTTAAGTTTAATCGAAATGAAAAGACGATTTGAAACTAATTCTTTTTTCAATTTAAACGTTCTGGGATAATTATGTGCTCAGTGGTTCACATTCACAATGTTAATTAACCTTTTTTAACGTACCTTTAAATATGTCCATGAGTATATTTGGCCCAAGTTTTTTTCTATTGCGCCACTAAAGTCATCGTCGTCAATATGGATATCGCTCCATAGCTGTCAAAGTTTCATTAATGGAGAAGGTTTATCATGTCCATCATGCTGAACTTGTCCGCCTTGGTTTGATAATTTCATACGCCACTAAATTGTGATGTCACACAAAGCTATTGCCGTCTCTTTCTAACTCCTGAGATGCGTATGCCTAATTTTCATCTCTATTATGTTGTCACATTTAACAATTGAAGTCTAGGTACGTATTGTTTATTGTGAATTGACGAGCATGTAATTTTCTTTTCTATTTTAAAATATATTTCTTTTCCTTTTTGTATCAATATGATATTTTAAAGTACGCCTTTGTAAGATTAATCTATCAAGTCAAGGGGACAGATGAAATGGTAATTCTCGTTCTTGATTCATCATTTATCAAGTCCCTTCAGGATTGCCCTTACCGGGAGCGTTACCTTTGCTAAGCGAGTGTTCTCTTGACGAACACATTATATCCCGAACCGCTGTATACCTATACAACAGTTGTAAATGTCTTGTTTGTATTTCGCTCGCAGGACCATATTACTAACTTCATAAACTACGACTTTTGTTCCACGACTTATTACAAATCGCAAGAAATTTAGCAAAAATGAACTTTTTAAGTTTTTGTTGTGCTATCTAATACTTTTTAACCGATTTCAAAAAAGGAGGAGGTCCTCAATTCGACTGTATATTTTTGTTGAATGTATGTTACGCGATAACTGATAGCACGGCATTTGTGAACCAATTTTGATGATTCTTTTTTTGTTGGAAAGAGGGTAATAATAATAACACACACACTCTACATAGCCCCGCACTAGGAAAACCCTGTGTCGCGGGTGCCATGGACAAACACATAGACAACCACAAAGTTACACCCAAACTCACGAGAGAAATAAATGTAGGCCACACAAATATTTATCCCGGAGCAGAAATCGAACTTGGGACCTCTGCGTGGCATGGCAACCGTTCGGCCACGAAGGCAGTTAAAGAATTGGAAAATTTGAAGAAAATATTCCACCTATAAAGGTGGCAAACTAGGGGATGAATGATTTTTGAGGTCGGTTTATGTACTCTGTACTGATTAGATCTGTATTTAGTAGTAACGACGACCCCCACCTTCGCTCCTGCGTGTTTCTTAGACTGGTATTTACGCTAGCGCTTTCTTTTGTTACCGCAAAGAGTTATCAATCACAGCTTCTTAGCGACTATTTAAATATTTTTATTTTTGTACGAAAGTAAAATCTGATGATAGATAGTAGATATATAGATAGTAGAGAGAATAGTCATATAACAAACGTTGTTTCTTATGGTAATAGTAATATTAGTCCTGCTAGGTTGTTAGTTTTTTTACAAATAGGTAGCCGTGTATAAAGTATCTTAGAGACAATAAAAAAGATATAATAGTGATAGTAATGTAATTTTAATTTTGCCGTAGTGCGTTTGTTGTTACTTAAGGTTAATCCTTAAGCCTGGTTCACATGACAAGTGTTAGGCGCGCGTCTAATGCTTTTACTACACTGATTCGACGCGTGTTTAATGTTTGTTATCTTAACCGGGCCTAAAACAATATTTAACATTTCCTTAAGCTAACTAAAATGAATGTGCTCTCAAAATTTCTTTTATATAATCTCAGTAAAGAGTACTAAAAAAACTGACCTCAAAAGTCATTCCTCCCGTAGTTTCCCATCCTTAGAGGTGTTATGTTTTCTTCAAATTTAAATCGGACCACTACCGAGGTACTCTCTTTCCAACAAAAAAAGAATTATCAAAATCGGTTCACAAAAGTTGTCGCGCAACATACATACAATTTTTGGTGAAATTATAGGCATATGGGACTTGTCAACTTATGTCTCAGGGTGACGGGCGCAGTGGTAGTGCCCCTCAGAACTTTGCAATTTAAAGCTCTGAGTGGCACAGTAACTGTTATGGACAGGCGTGTTGCTTACCATCAAGCGCACGTCTTGTTCGTCACGTCACTTGATGTTATAAAAAAAATACAAAAAAAAACAGTCGAATTGAATATATCCTTTTTTAGATGTCGGTTAAAAAGTAAATTTTATGTTGTTAAGGGGCCAATGTCAAATGCGTAGGTGCTTAAATAAAATTAAACCTCCGGGCACTGATTTAGGTTTCGCATTAAACATTTTAAGTCGGGAATCATCGTGCATGCGAAAGTTTTACATAATACTTCCAAAGTATGAAGTCAACATCCAATATACAGTGATACCAGTCGAAAGCATATTATCAAATTGGACAGCGGCACACCATGTTCCAATTCGAACAGAAGTGTCAAGATTTGATGTTCATAAAGCGTCCAGGGTGACATATTGTTAGTTGTATGTTCCTAAAACAATAACAGTGTGATTGACCACCCCTCTACCAATCGGAAGTTTATGTTACCACTTTTGATGTATTACCTACTTAAGTATTATTACGAGTCTCCAAACGACAAAGTATATATACATTTACTTACACATTCTTCGAGATGTCTATAGTGACGCAACTGTAATTTTCCTAACTCGCTCAGAACACAGGTTATTATGTATTAAACCAGTCCGACTTCTCGGTTGACACTGGCTAGTTCGGTTTTGGTCACGCTAAAACGCACGATAGTTTGGGTGATTGTTCGGTTTCATATTCTGTTTTTGCGTTCTATATCAAAAGATTGTTTATGTTGTGTGTTAGTTTGCTTATGTTCGTTCAATTCTGGTGTTGTAAAAGCGGTTGTGTTGTGTAAACAACTTTGTACAGGTTGCAACGGTTTTGCGGAAAGTAGAGTTAGTAGAAAATGCGATAACAAGTTTGGAGGTTTTATCGTTTGTACGGCAAGGTATTAATTTTATACTTAACACTTTTTTACATTACATTTTAATGAATTTTACATAAAATGTAATTCATACTCAGACGTGAGTGACTTGTTTTCTTACAATAATGAGGACTGTTTTGAATAATTTTAATTAAAACAATAATTATCCTTAAGTCTATTTTTCCTCGTGTCTCAGCTATTTCCATAAAAATAATTAGCTGAAATTAGAATTGTATTAGATCAAAATTCTATCTTAGTACCAATTTCGAATGTTCTCGAAACAAAATTTAACTTTTTACACAAAATGCAAAACGGTATGACCAAAAAAAATTTTTTTTAGCGTTTATGATTTATCGTTATTAGTTTCACGTAACGACATTGTTTCTAAACCTTTCTCTTAGTCACCGAATATTGAACAATTGCTGTCAATGGTTTACATTATTGATTATATTCGCTTCGTACGCTTACTAACAGTACTTGTTTTAATAACAAAATGTTGGAATTAGACATTGTAGCCCACTAAAAGTTCTTCACGCATTTTATGTTTTTCAATAGGTCTTGTATAGAACATTTCAAAATATATAATGTACATTATGTATACACGTAAAATTAAAAATATTATTTTTATGAATAGAAAATAATAATTAATTAACATGAATGACACAAAAATATTCCTAAGCTGCAGTAATTTTTTCGTATTTAAATAATTTTTTCGAAACCAAACGTTAATAAACAAAAAGCAAATATATGGGATTTAGATCCGAAAAAATAGTTTCATTGCAATCGCGAAAACCTAAGAACTTAGCAAATAATTTGGCTATATGTTATATATATATAATATATACATATAATATGTATATTATGTCTATCTGATTCTATTGTATTAGATTCGTTTATTTTTTGCAATTTGTATTGATAAGTTCACTTATAAACTATACAAGTATAAAAATAGACTGTACTATACAAGTATAGTACAGTCTATTTTTTAATGCAAAAAATTAAATCGAATAACGTTGCAGGAAAAAGCAATGGATCTTCAGACCAAAATAGAAGAATTAACACAAGAAAACAAGGAATTGTCAGAAGCTCTCGAGAATGAGAGAACGCTGGTCAAGATCCTCAAAGAGAAGGTGGATAAGTCGAACAGGCTGTACGACGAGCAGCAAGCAGAGATGAACCATTTAAACTCAGTGGTGACAGATATGCAGCATGACTTCATTGATGTACAAAGGAAATATGACAAGTAAGTTTTAGACACACGCTGCAATTTGACAGCATCGCAGATAGAAAATAACAGTAACTTAAAGCCATCGAGTATAAAGCCAGAAATAGAGACGAAATGTTATTCAATTTGTTTGAAATCTATTCTGCCAGATCATTACGGTGACAACTGCGCTCCGATTGGCCAAGTCGAGTTTAAGTTGAGCTTTGCTATAATGGACGGAAATTGCAAAATTACATATTTAATATTAATTACCGATGAAATGTGATTCCGTTTGTTTTGTAATTGGATGATTTGCTGTTTTTCCCACACCACCAAATGAAACAGCCCCCATTGGTAGATATTATCTTTATTACAATAAATAGGTAGGTCAATGATAAATATAGATTATTTTTGGAATATACGGAGACGTACACACAGGTCATTTGTTGGCGCAGTACTATTTCAGTTTTCTAATTTATGATTTCAGTGCAAACGAGAGTTGATATTTAAAAATGATATAAGGCCAATTTGCGTGATGAGTTGCCAGGTATGGATGGCTTTTATTTTGTCTCTATTTCTGGTTATATGTTTAGTCGATGCCTGAAGGATAGTGGAGCCCAACTACCAGCTATGTAAAATAATATATTTTATTAGTGATGGAAAAGTGGAAGAAACGAGGAAAAATAATTTAAATATACAGGATAATTTTAGTAATTTTAATAGTTAAATTTAAAACCTACAAATCAGCGCTGGGCTTCATACCTTTTTGTTGAATCATCACCATCAACTTTATTTATACGTCCCACTGCTGGGCACGGGTCTCCTTTGAGGCGAGGGTTTAGGCCATAGTCTGCCACGCTAGGCCAATGCGGGTTGGGGATCTCACACGTTTTCCGAGGGTTGTGAACCTTCTTCGACGTGCAAATTTCATCACGATGTTTTGTTTCACCGAAAAGCTCATAGTAAATTTCAAATTAAATTTCGCACATAAATTCCGAGAAACTCAAGAGGTGCGAGCCCGGATTCAAACCCACAGCGTCTGCTTGAGAGGCGGTCCGTCAAACCATTACGCTATCGCAGCTTTTGTTTAAGTATTCGTCTTAGTTAAAAGTTGCCTCAGTAGGCTTGTATATAATGCCAAAATTTATTTGTCTTGACTCTGGTTGTAGAGTGACCATAAATAATTTGTACAATGAGAATTACCACTTGATATTTTACACAAAAAGTATTAAATAAAAACAGAATACGGGTGTACTGCCAGCAGTCATACACACAAAAGGGCGTGACACAACATTTTTATTCGATTTAACTAGGACATGGACACGCATGTGAATGACCTTGCATTAAAAATAATTTGTTATGAAACTGCAATAAAGTTTTATCACGATTAGGTCGGCGTTGGTCGTCGTGTATAGTTACGAGTAGCATGAGAACATCTTTGCTGAGAAAATCTTCAGGCTAGTTTCTCTATCAAATTTCGTTGGCAATTTAAAAATTAAAAATTTAAAAATTGGCAATTTAAATAATAAATTATTGAAGTATTCTAGAAGATTGTCTGAAGTATTCGAATGTTAATTCTTGAAATGTGGTTAAATATTTCACCACGTGGTCTGTGTATTTCACGATATTGTCTACGTTTACGTGTATATTATTATTAATGCGTATATATTATACGCAAATACTTAAACAATAAAAATTGCCACCGAAATGAGGTTAGAGAACACTAACTTTAAAGTGACCCATTTACTCATACAAACATCTTTGACAAATCGTTGATTTTCATGAATAGTCGCCCCAAACTTCCTTTAATTGTTCCATCCTCTAAGCCCCAAACCGAATTAGTTCATTTTTGAATTATGACAGCTACGTATAGGTAGAGGATATTCAGAATGTTTTGAATTTTAGTGGGTATAAGTCGCTGAGCTTTCCGTTGGTTACAATAATCGCAATTCGTCGGCTTTACGTGTCACATATTATGCCTACTTTTTTATGTGACAGGTGTTTTGAGATAGGCCGTTTTTCAATAGGACCATCAAAAGTCAATAAATTCAAGGTGAACATTTTAAATATATTCAGGTGCAATCTTAAGATTATTTAAATGTGCCTTATTTTCAATGTCAGTAGAGTTGATTTTTGTTAAATCCTTCGGTAGGTGGATATTTATTCAGTATGAATGGTCGGATTATTTAGTATATCTAATACACTAGAAATACGTCATCGTGTGTTGATTTCTACGTGCAATGAATAATAATAGTTTATAATAATAAGATGGTCTAACTTTATGTCATAGGGGGTCTAGACGTAGGCTAGGGTTACCTCTATGTTGTAAGTATACCCAAGATTCGCACAAAGCGTATAATTGTTTTTTCAAACAAACCAACGCTTCGGGTCCTTTACAGGTCCCATGTCCAGTCAACCGTGACCATGGAACCTGTAAAGGGCCCGAAATGTTGGTTTGAAAAAACAAATATAATTTTTCCGGATTTAAATCCGGAAAAATAGTTTCATTTCCTATGTGTAACAATCGCGAAATTCTAAGAACTCGATTTGTTTCGTACTTTATTTTACTTTGTATTTTTTTTTTTTGCCTTTTTTACTTTAGTCATTATTGAAATACGATACCACCTCTGTGTTGAAGAGTTTAATCTGTCCGATATAATCACGTATCAGTGTTCCGGCCTTTACTTCAATATTTTTTCTACCTACTTATGATACAACGTAATTTTTATAGGTGTTACGCCTTATATTTTTTGTTAAGGATATTTACGGCAAACTATTAAATAAATACTTTTATCTTTATTGTACCAGGTACATGCAAGTTTATTATTTACGCGTAGGTACGCTAATGACGTAACTTCGCTTTATACGACTATTTTTTGTTGTTATTTTCGACCTAGAATTTTTAAGGACATCCTTGATGTTGTCGAATATGAACGCCGAGATCGACCTTTTCTCATGCTTCCATTTAAGTTCGCTCCTTATATTTGTGTTATCATTTTTCTACATTGGTTAAATATTGTTGGCGAAATGTAATAAGAATATATACATAACCAAGTTTTGTCATGAAATATTTCAACTCTTAACAACTAAAACATTGTCAGGGTCAATTTTAGGCGTAACCAAGTTATGAAATGATCTGTGAATATGGATAGCACTTACGGAATTATTTTCGTTATTCTGTTGTAGGCGCTATATAGAGGGTTTCTTAAGCCATTGGTAGTGGCAAGAGTGTCAAGCAAATTTATTTATAATGGTTGGATCTCACTTGTCGGTACAGTTCACCAGAGCGTCAATACAAAACGTGTTTTATAAACCGTACGTAGAACTAACTTTTTTTGTCAAATTGATACGTATTCAAGACTCAAGACGAAAGTCTATGACTAGTGTGTGTTGCCAGTGATCACATATGGATCAGAGACGTGGTCCCTCACTATGGGCCTCATAAGAAGGCTCAGGGTCACTCAGCGAGCAATGGAGAGAGCGATATATGGATAGAATCAGAAATGAAGGAATCCGTAGGAGAACTAAGGTAACCAACATAGCTCGAAGAATTGCTCAGCTGAAGTGGCAGTGGGCGGGGCACATAGCTAGGAGAACCGATGGCCGTTGGGGCAGAAAGGCTCTTTATTGGCGACCGCGCACCGGACGACGCTCAGTGGGTAGACCCCCAGCCATGGGCGTCGTATGGCTGAATGATGCTGTATTCGGGATGATCAAAAACAGGCCATTCTAGATACCTCATTTTTGTAGACTCTAATTCAATAATTGTTCAATAGTTGTTTGATATAGAAAACACTCAGAAGGCACAACTGACATCAACAATCAGATTTTGTAAAAAAATAAAAAAGTCTTATTTGACGTTTATTGAGTTGGAAACAAAGGATTTTACTTAGTAATGTACGGAACTGTGCTCTTATTATTAACTGAATAGCACAATTAAAGGCACAACCAGAGATGTGCAGTGGGTAAAACTCTATCAACCCGCCCGGCTTTTAATCGAGTTTTTACCCAAAGCCCCGTTTTTAATCCTTTCTGCCCAAAATCGTGAGCGGAAGTTTGGTATATAGTTATTATGTAAAAAATGTTTTTTTTTTTCGAAAACGAGGCAACTCCACACAATGTTCACCTTGCAATCCTGTGGATTCTCACTGCTAAGGATGCACATTACGATTCGATTTTAATGAAAATCGATTCAAGTGCATAGAATCTAATGATTTTTTGAATCGATTTATTTCAATGCGATTTTCAAGCGACTTGATTCAATACAAAGGCAAATCGAATCGTCTAGATCAGAAGCAATAAACATTTTGTTACAATATCATTAAATTTGAACAAAATTTATTTACTTACAACAAATATTGACTTCTAAATAGTTGTTAATGGGTTTTATTCCGATTTAAACCCGGCGTTACAAAGTACCGTGCAAAACCCGGGCGCTTGCCCATCTCTGGGCATAACTGACTATAATTGTGCCATTTAGTTTAAAATTCAAGAATTAAAAGTCACAATTAAAGTTATAATTATTTCAAGTCAACTCAAGAGTAACGTGACGATATGTCCCGCTTTTAAGCTTCGTGTCCTGCTGTTCCTAAAATACTTAAAAATGTTCCGCTCTGACAAAACAGGACACCTGTGACAATATATTTAAAAAATGGCGCGAAAGTGAAAAATAAAGCCAGTTCACCAGACTGCACAAGATTAGTTATTTTTTGAACTCTTAATAATTAAACATTTTTAGGCCTTTTTAATTTTTTTGAATCGTCAAAGTTTCGTAACTATCATGAATATTATATCATTAAAGCATATTATTTTTAAAACAATAATAAACTTACAGGCGTCCCGCTCTGAGGGAAAAAAAATAATGGTCACATAAGGGCCAAGAGAAGTCAAACTAGGCTTCATTGTAAAAACTAAGTGTGTTTACATGTATTTTTCTTTATACTATTGAAATATTTCAGGGAAAAACGCGAAAAGGACGAAGCACTGCTCCGCAACGCACACATGTCACAAAGCATCGAGATGAGCCAATGCAATGTGCGATACCAGGAGACCGAGATTACGGACCTTAAGGCCAAGATTACTGAATTGGAAGGAATCGTCGCGCAACATAAAGAGGTAACTCACGTTTGTACAAGCTGCGGCAGTGACCTTTTAATTTCATACCTTTTAACCTCCGTGGTCTAGTGGCTTGCATACCGGCTTTCTTTGTGTGGTCATCTCTGAAGTCTCGGGTTCGATCCCCGGCCGGGTCAATGTAGAAACTAACTTTTCTATGTTGTCTCAGGTCAGGATGTTTGTGATACCATCGTTGTTTCGGATTTTCATAACACAAGTGTTTCAGTTACTTACTTTGGGATCACAGAAACGGAACGGAACCTACCAACGTTTCGGGCCCTTTACAGATCCCATTGTCACGGCTGACCACGACCAAGTAACGTTGGTGTGTTTGGAAAAATAAGTATACGCGATTTATGTCCGAAAAATAGGTTTATTTCGAGTACCTAATAATCTTCAACTTCAACTTCCTTAAGGAACTAGATAAATCGTCTTCTAAGTAATATAGTAAATTAACAAGTAAATAAAGAGACATGTATAAAAGCTTTATTTTACTTCAATACATGAAAACAATTAATATCAATCTGCAAGTAATTACCTTATCGCGGCATTTTAAGGAAATTTTATTCATGCATGCATTTAATTTATTTAATTATCATCAGGTAAAAATAAAAATGGTACATAGTCCAAAAATCCGACTTAATGTAAATGTAACACAAAACCGATTGTTTTTACAAACGTTCGTTGAAGACTGACCGACTGGTTTAGTTATGCAAGGTGTAAAGGATTAAGGATAAATTTTCCTCATCATTTTGAAAAGCAATAGTAAAATTTTCATCAGGACCGTTGTAGTAGAAAAGTAGTATTCCATTTTTTTGGAATACAACTTTATAAAGACTCAATTCAAACCATTTATACGTCCCACTGGGCATGGGCCTCTGTCAGGCGAGGTGTAGGCCATAGTTCGCGACGCTGGCCCGGTGCGGGTTGGGGACTTCACACGTTTTCCGAGGTTTGTGAACCTTCTTCGACGTGCAGGTTTCATTATAATGGTTTCCTTCACCGAAAAGCTTATGGTTTTCAAATTAAATTTCGCACATAAATTCCGAATACATCAGAGGAGAGCCCGGACACGAACCCACCGCCTCTGCTTCAAAGGGCGGTAAGTCAAACCATTAAGCTACGACGACTGCATAAAGACTACGTAGATTATTTTTATCCTAACGTAAGTAAATACGTATCATTAATTAAACATTATTAACATTGTTTATGGCAGATCCAGGCGGAATGCATGCTAATAAAGGAAAACGAAGTGGCCCGAAAGACTGAAATCGAACAACTCAAAACTCGAATACATGAGATGGCAGAGAGCGAAAGCACACTCAAAAAGACTATACAAGACTTAGAAACTGAAATCTGTGATAAAAATAAGGTAATTTTTTTATACCCTCCACCACCAAACTACAATAGTCTTAGGGCGCGTTTTCGTTATATCGCGACGACAAATAGTCGTGCAGTTAAAAGTGTCGTATGTTGTATATTTAAATGAAGTTATTAAAACATAGTTCAACACGATTAACTGTCGTTGTCAAATGGGAACAGCTAGAACGATAGTCGTCCGACTATAAATGAAACATCACGATAAAAATGTGACGACAGGTAATCGCAGTTACAAACGATTCTGTCGTGCAAACGACAAGGCGGCTGCCGTGAACCGATAAAATGTCGTCACTATCTAGTGGGAACAGCTACACACGACAGTCGTTCAACGATAAAATAAACGTCTAACTACAAAATAAAACTTACGACATAAAGGGAACCCGTCCTTAATACACAGCACCACTACGACTCGAAAAAGATCTCTAAACAAGAAGAATACGCTATAATTGACAAGTCGTCTGTGAGACGTCTATAACACTTATTAACGTTATCCAAAAAAAAGTCGACCATATTGCAAAGGTGTAAGGTTTACTTTCGTTTCTTATAACAAAGAATCTATTTTACGATGAACAGAAAATAGAAAATTTATTAAAATTAAATAAATTAAGGCTCAACGATTATATGAAGCAACACCATGGATAATACAGGTGCGACTCATCATTTTTATACTCCAAACTACTTTGGACATAATAAAATACGGCAGTTTTCACGATTTTTAAGGTTTTGTGCGAGATAATTGACATGACCATAACGTACAAAGCAAAAATGGCGGACTGAGCTCAAATATGCGGCACTTCGCGTACTGTTGGCACACGTGTTACGGCCACTAAGTACTTCTACTGTATTTATTGTTCTATGGTCAGTAATGTTGTTAGTGTACATCCGTAATCTCATACCATTTAGAGATAGGCATATTAGGTTAAATTTTTTTGAGGGTTTAATGTTCTGTTTTCAGAAAATAAAAACTCTAGACAATCGGATATCTGATATGAAGAAAACTCTCCAGCGAGAATTGCAGAGCACCAAGTCTGATCTCTCCTCGGCAGAAGAGCAAGATATTAGCAGAAGGTACCTTTTTAAATATTGTTAGTATTGGACTAGGGCTTTATTTCCGGGAATCTTGCTCTCGTAAATGTCGAGTGACTCGATGATTTTTCGGTATTTTCGAGACTCGGGATTGATGTTTTTAGTATCGGATAAAAGAGACTTTTGAGACGTAAGTAAGTTAATGAAACAGTATGTACTATAACCTACAACCATTGTTTATTTTGGTTACATGGACATGACCATGACAACACTGTAGAGTAGAGCTCTGTGGAGAAAAACGGTGGTAATAAAATCAGGCCCTCTATATCTGAATTTAAAGTTTTTTTCACCCCAACGATTAAAAAAAATTATAGTTTGAGCGAACTTGATTAAAATGTCATGATTTGATTGCCTAAACGCCCATATGTATAGAAACTTACTTTTGAAACAGTTTCGAAAGTCTCGGTTTTCCGGTATGTTTGAACCGCGCCGAGTCTCGATTTTTTTCCCGGAACGCGGAAATGCAGACTGAAAGTCCTAGTATTGACAAGCATCCCTATTGATATTGACAATAACATTTTTTGACATTAGACATTTTAGAGGCACTTCCAAATCGAGGAAATGTCATGTCAATTATTATTTTCAGATACTTAAAACACGTAGTTCTCCGGTTCCTAACAGCCAGGGAACTAGAAGCTCGCCAGTTGACCCGCGCACTCTCTGTTCTGCTAAGACTCACTGCACACGAGGAGGCTCTACTTCGCTCCGCTCTCCCTCCACGTACCGGTCTCTCTTCGTGGTTCCCTTCACTTAATAATACTTGATCTTAAAGCTGGTATCAGTGAGAATTTTAGTTATCCTAATACCGGAAACTTTGAATTCAGATGTATTCAGCTTCAGTATTTGGTAAACAAATGATTTTATTCCGAAATGGTAGACATTCATAAAATGACTATAAAAACCTATTTAAATATTGGAGTTATCGTGCACATTTTAACTTATATTTGTTTGATTTGACCATTGTCAAATTTATTTTCGTTTTGCAAAAATTATCATTATTAATTTATCGTGTTAAATTACAGTTAATTGTAACTGTAACATTATATTAAGTAACTATCATTATGTTAAAAATGCATCGTTTTTATTGTTTATGAATAAGTTTTTAGAGAACGACTGTTGTTCTATAGAATTTTAAAATGTGATTTTTTGTACATTTCTTAAGTATCCTAACGTTCGACGCTAAAACTTTATAGACTTAGATTTGATATAATTATTATTTACTTACTATAAAGTAATGTTAGTATTAACGTGCAATAAGTATTGTACTTTTATTTTTATTAGTACATATTTTTGAAGAACAATATTGTATTTAGGTGTATTGGGATGAAGCGGACGGTAAAGAACGTTGCCTTAATAGTCGCTAGTCATTGTTTCATACGTTTTTCACTTAAATTAAGCATAGTAGTCCGCGTAGCTTAATCATTCCTGGGTCATTTACAAATATTATTGTGTACATGGTACAGTTTATAAATGCTTAATTTCTGGTAAGGAAGTTCTGTGCGCGATGGCGCAATATATTTTGTACTAGACGCCGCGTACGTCGTTGCTTGTGCCGAAAGCAAAACTGTTCGACAATCGTATCTAAGGATGCTGAGAATTCTGATAATCTTTCCTCTTTTTTCATATCTGGTAACTTTCAGGTTAGT
This sequence comes from Hyposmocoma kahamanoa, assembly GCF_003589595.1. NCBI lineage: Eukaryota > Metazoa > Arthropoda > Insecta > Lepidoptera > Cosmopterigidae > Hyposmocoma > Hyposmocoma kahamanoa. Next base: position 10,264,296 of record NW_020653337.1, read on the forward strand.
TTTCTCTATTATTTTTTGTATGATACTGAGTGACTGGACGACCAAATCGTACGCCTGGTGGTAAGCGACACGCCTGCCCATAACAGTTGCAGTGCCACTCAGAGCTTTAAATCGCAAAGATTTGAGGGGCACTGCTACTGAGACATAAGTTGACAAGTCCCATATGCCTGTAATTTCACCAGCACCTTTACCCTTCAAATCCGAAACAAAGTAATGGTGACATTTCTGCTTGGAGGTAGAAATAGGTAAGGTGGCAGTACTTGCCCGGACGAACTCTTTCACAAGGAGCTCTGCTGCTATTAAATATAATTTCGGTGGCAATTTTGTTGTTGTTTAAGTATTCGCATATATTATCGTGAAATATTAAATAATATTTCATGTTTACTACACTCGAATATTAAAAAGTATTTTATGACAATATTCTACAATATTTAAATAATAAAAATTGCCACCAAAATTAATTACTAACCTGGAAATTACCCATCTACTGACAATTCACTGCAAATAGAGCCTAGTAAAGTAATGGCACTGTATATTAATAATAGGGTCATTTAAGAATGTAACACCCATTACAGGTTCAGGTGACTTGACTTATTTTTCTTACAAAATACATATTTATTTTGCAGTGATATGTATACTTGTTTTTTAGCATTAGACAGAAAGTCATTTTGAGTCTTTTATCAAGTGCAATTCATTCGGTTATTTTGTAAGAAAAGCAATTACGTAAATGCTGTAAAACAAAATTCTCAAATGGTAGCAAAAAAAGTAAAGTACGTTTATGTAATTTTTTTAAATATAAAATTTACTAAATATTAAATGAACAGCTTATACTATAAAAGACTTGTACGTTCCCAAACACTAAACGCATCTGTTTTTATAAAATTATAACATATTATCGTGTCATTTGTCATCAATTCTCCCGATGTTTTCCTTTGCTGTAATTTGCTGCCTAAAAAAAGTTTACTAGCACTGCCTCTATTGTTTACGTTTTTCTAATTAAAAAAACCAAGTCGACGAAACAGTTGGATATTCGGATGCTTTTATGCTTGTATTTTAACTACATAAGATATTGGCACATTGTACATTTTAAGGGGGAATATGACAACTGGATCCCAGTACTGTGAACAGTTATAAGTGTCAAATTAAGTGCAGTGCAGTGGCGCGACAGCTGCGCGTCTGTAGCGGTTCAATAATTTTTAGTTTACTAATTGTGACTGAAAGCGACGCGCGTGTCACGACAGTGGCGCTGTTACTGTTCATTAATATTGTGTAAAAATTAGCAGTGGCGCCACTTTAGCGCTTTTTTAGGCGTCTAATTTGAACCTAAACGATTGTACGATGGTTTCGGCAAAAATATATTGTCATCGCCTGATAATCACTCTTTACAAGAAACGAGTTTGAGAAAGTAAGGCATCGATTTGCGATTGTATGTAATATTTGAATTAACTTTTATCACTTTTTTATTATTCGAATTTAGAATAATAAAAAAGTGATATGAAATGTAGAATGTGATACGAAATCAGTCTCCAACATTTGTATATACAATCCATTTTTTGCATTTGAGTAACTTTGTGCTTTAAGATACGAGTTTGAGAAAGTAAGACGACGAAATACCATTTTAAACGTTTATTTTTCTTCAATTTTATATTTAATAAATTAGTCAATCCCAATGTAGCGGGTTTTCGATACAATAGCCCATTTATGTTAGCGAGCCACCGAATTGTAGATAAATAAGCTTCCGATTATCCGACCACTAGTGATAAGCAAACACAGAGCATTGTAATACGTCACTGGGTTTACAAATTTGACCGTATCTACGTAACGGGTGTTACATCAACAAGTAGACAAAATAGAAATCGACTGTAAATACTTCAATATAACTAAGAATAAAACGACACTGCCTTTTTGGTACACCCATTTTGACGATGCGGACCCCATAAATTCCACATGTTTGTAATAACTCCCTTTAATTATAAAATACACATCCTATAGATTGCATTAAAGTTATCAATTGAGGGCATAATTTGTAATAGCATTATTATTATTATTATTGATACAAAGATCGTACAACCTAAAGAAAAAATCCTTCGATCTAATTACACTCGAACCAACGTCTGTTGCCACAACGGGGCCACAGCTCTTATCAACTGAAAACAAACTCGGTCTCTAGTGAGTTAGTAAGAGCGGTGGCCTCATTGTTCAACAGACGCTGGTTGCTCAATCTGTATCAATAATAATAATAATAAAATAGTGGAGTATTTTCACTAAAAATATATGAATATCACGGTAATAAAAACGTCCATGATATTCAATAAAATAATATAATAGCGTTGTTCCACCATTCCCGTTGTGCAGTCAAGAGCGTATCTAAAAGTCTAATGAGTATTGAGTATCAGTTTGAACGGTTCTTATCGTAAGCCTCATTGAATTTAAATCTTAAGTGCCAAACGTGACGCGTTTTCGAAGTCACGGACGAACAAGTCGTGCGCCTGGTTTTAAGCGACACGCTTGTCCATAAAAGTTGCAATGCCACCCAGAACTTTAAATCGCAAAGATCTGAGGGACACTACCACTGCGCCTGTTACCCTGAGACATAAGTTCACATGTGCCTGTAATTTCACCAGCACGGTAAGGCCTTTCAAAATCGGAATGCATTATACACATACTTGCCGACTAAAATAAGTAAGATGGCAGTACTTCCCTGGTCGAAATGTTTCTCAAGGACTCTTATTGCTACTAAAAAATAAAACAAAATATTAAAAAAACCGTATCATGTGTACTACTTACTACTTTTAAGGCTTTTTAACATTAAATGATGACCCCGGTCTTACAGTACCTTTGATTTTCAAGTTCACGTTGTAGTTATTTAAAATCCACTACACGGAATGCTTAAAATAGAAGTAGCTTTTACTTTACTTTTGAGTGCCGCGGGAATGGTCATTTAACAATAATTTGTAATCTTATAGATAAAAGTTTATACAAAGATCTGTCGTGTATCGAGTCTAGTCTAGCTTATGGTTGCTGTAGTGTGTAAAAGAAAATACTTGTAAAGTTATTTAAGTATGTACAATGTATTTTATTTCTAGAAAAAATATTTTTCACAGTTTCAGTAGTGTGACACTATTACGTACTTAATTACAGCAAAAATCTCGATTTACATCCGCAAGAAAAACACAATGAACGTTTCATATCAATGAAACTTACTCTTGTGCTGCTAAGTTGGCGCACGGTTCGCATTAAGCACGACTGCAATCAACCTCGTATGTGTGAGAAAATATCGTGTATCATGAGTTGTACAAAGTTGTCTAATACCAAAGCCACAAAAGATGTGTTCCAGGTACAAATAATATTTCAATATTTTGACATGACGACCCCTAGACAATGTGTGTTATTTCTATGTCTTAGTGTCAAGCAAGAAAACCCCATATGGGGTAACAATCAATTGAGGCTGTCCAAAATTAAGCGGTATACCTAATTTTTGCAAACTCTGCTGTAGTGTGTGACAACAAATTTTATTTTCAGTTACATTAAAAAGATGTTAAAATTATTTTTGTTAATTTGTATTATATTTTTTGATTTGCAATTATCACAGATGTGTTGATATTCTGTAGATTATAAATTTGAATATTTATAGTGTTTCATTGTATACTTGTTACTGTTGTGTTGTTGTTAGGAGAAGCAGGAGAAACTGTTTTGCTAGATCAAATGGTTTAGATATTATATAACGGTCATATATGCTTACCTTAGGCTCAATTTGTATTGCGAGGGAAGGGAACGAAAGCGAGTTTTAAAAACGATATCGAAATCGGATCACCCTTGCCGTGTAAATGATCTAGACTGAACTCTGAACACCTAGTAATGGCTCAAGACGTTTCATTCACGGTAATTCTGCTCGAGCACTCGCGGAAATGTTCGAGCGTTCCCGCAGAGGTGGATTTCGCTTCCGTTCAGCTGCAAGGTATACCTATTGAGGTAAACGGTCATTGAAATTGAAACGCATAAATATTTTGTTCGCTTTTATTTACACCTTACATTCAAGTAATTTTGTTTGGGAGCATATTTCCTAACGGCGTTTCTAAACTACAGTGCGATTCATCACAAGGCACCAAAATCTAAATGGAAATTGCACTCTAAACAGTGATCGTCAATTTAAATAAGCCTGAACAGTTTTATTTATTACCATAATAATTTTACTCCATAGTCCCCGTGCTTAATCCAATTAACAATAAACAAACAAATAGGAACTCAACAAAAGTGCATTTATAGAGAACAAACTTCTTACAAGACTAGATGGTGGAATGTTATCTACAGTATATAGGGTGCCCTAGATACGGTACTTTAGTACCTTATCATTTTTCCTACCTATACGAGAATTTAATATTCACATACAAGCGTCAAGTCAATGTTGGTTAGGTTACGTTAGGTACCACAATTTGCTAAAATTCCAAAAAGACTAAATAAATACAAGAATTCGCTTTTATAGAATTTTGCTTTGGTGATTTCCAAGTACGTGACTTAACCGTAATCGACTGTATTGCGCTATTATAACAAATTGTCTAGATCCTAGATTTAATATCACAATCTAGGGCACCCTGTACGTCTACTTACAGTAGGTATATTTGATTCTATAACTATCTACCTGCTTGGCGTTCGCTGACAATCTACATTTGTATCTTGTTAATATTGCTTATCGTTAAAATGTCAAAGTCTTGCTAAGTGTATCTTAAGTCCCTCTCGGTTATTGTTAGGACAAACTTAACATTAGTCTTATATTTTTAATAATTGGAGACGTTTATTCAATTTTTAAGGGCCCATTGACACTGGAAGCGCGGTGCTCAATTGCAGTGCAAAATTTTACGTGTTTTAACTTTATCGAGATAAAGAGAGGAAATGAGGACTCCACTATGCTTCCAGTACGAATTTATCCTTATATATGAGCTTAATTTTTCGGTACTTAATTATAAATTTGAATTAAATAGTGCTATAGAAAAAGTTTTACAGAAGGATTAATTCTGAAACGATAAATTCAAACGAGACTATGTCAATAATTTTCAATTATAATTGAAAAGTTAATTTAATATAAACCCTAATAATTGTTTCATATAGTGCGATATTGACTTTATTCATGTGTTTCACTCGGTTTTAAAACTTCCAAAGATTTGTTGAAAGTTTTAAAACAAAGTCAATAAATATAGATCGCATCATTACACATTAATTTAGTACGGTGAGCCATAGCTAAAGCTATAAAAGCTGTCAAAATTCTTTGAAGAATTGTACCTTATATTCAGACACAATACAGTACAAATTTGAACAAATAAAATGACAGTTTGTTTAACCTTGATGTGTGGCTGAGGGCACCTACTTTATGTTACTACGGATTCTAGATCTTCCCTTAGACCTCGGCGTTTTTAGTGTATTTAAATAACATCGTTTTGAGCTTCCCTGTGACATATATATTATACTACTGTATAACGAGGTGAACAGAAACTCCGGTAGAAATAAACTAAATTAATTAATGAAAAATCTTTATGTGCCAGAGAGAACATGCTACATAAACTATATTATAATGTTATGTAGCCGCGAACGCAGCCAGCGTTTTATAAATGCGAAAATTTGACATAATCAGCTTAGTATAATACAAGTATGGTAATTCTATACAAACGTAGCAGCGAATGTGTGCGTCCGTACACGGACGCGCTGGTTCGATTGCATGGAGTTACTATACTATGTAATCAGTTTACTTGTATTAACCCCGCGTTTGTATTCATCCCGTGTGACAGTACTTATTCCTTAAGAGCCCACCAATTGTTACAGTACCCTAACCCCATAATATAATTATTTTTAGACCACTTGTAGGTACAGCAATGAGTCCAAATGTATCTTTTTTAATGTTACCTAAACAGCGTGTTTCAAAAAGATAAAGATTTTTTTTACCTTTTTTGAAATAACCTGTAATTACGGTAATTTTATTGAGCTTTTACTATTTCTTATTATTTCGCAACCGACTTTTTCAGATTTCCCGGAAAGTTAGATTTTTTTATGTAGTCGATTGCGCCTAAGTTTTCACCGACAATTTCATGCGGATTTTGCTACACCGATATAGGCTTAAGAAACTTGATGATACCGTAAAAATTTGTATTCAGCAAGCGACAATTTTTCAAAACACGCATAACTTGCAAAGTTGTGATCCTCGATAACAAAATTAACAATCATAATTCAACCCGGAAGTTGAAAACCCCGGACTTTAAAATCAACACGCTTGGAAAAAAATTCAGGTGTAAAATCTCGAAGTGTTTGGATTTAAATACCATACCATTATATTTTAAATTCTCCTGACAAAAATCGTTGCCTACGGTGTTGTGACTAAATATTTTCGAAATAGCGGTTTTTGACAAATCAGGTCCTTATTTAATTACGAGTACAGTCTAAATTATTAAACTTAAAAAATCTAATTGCACCCCTGTCGTGTAAGCAGATGCGAAGAACTCGATTATCTGTATTAGCACAACAGCTGCGTAATATATATGTAAAAAAATGTGTTTTTACAACAAAACAGTAACGGTGTATATTTTAAAATGTACAATATTTGTCGCTAAACGAATACTCATTTATAGGTATTTACAAGTGTTTCCGCCTATGAACCAGCAGAGGGCGCTTATAGCTTGACGCGGCCGTTGCAGATGTCTGTGAAGAGCTGTGCTGTGATGGGCACGAACTCCTTGCCCTGTCTGAAGTACAACGGGTCCTTGATCACGTCAGGGTCGAAACCCTCCTTCTGATACTGCAGCTTCTTTAGTTTGAAGGTACCTATAAGGTAAAAATACGAACCATAAATGTAACATGAAAAAGGTTCAAGATTATTGGAAAACTGAGCTATTTACAAATTCGTAACTGAGGCTGTACACACGTGTGTATGTATACATTCGAATCTAAAATATTGACTTCCGATTTAAATTGTAGAGTATTGACTGATTCTTTATTTTAAATCTATTTAAAAAAATATTTTAAGAGACCTGAAACGTTCGGGCGTTTATGTCGGCCTCGATATAAGATAGATCGCCATATAAGATGGTCAGTTTGGCAAGTTCACTAAAGTCAGAGGAGAGCAAACATTGTTATATATTTGCTGTAGTGACGATTGCAAACACTTTTTGGTATTCACAGAATCTTACGATAAAATAAGTTGACCCGTCAGGCGCTCGAATTGCAGCGAATGGCTTAAAAGTAGTAATGGTCGGAATATCGCATTGTTATTTTTACGATCTTATTGGGTCTCTGTCAATGCCTCTGTGCCCCATTTTTATTATTATTATACTACCCAAGGGCCCTGGCTCAAAGGTGGGCGTGGTCCCAAGTTAGGTTACGTTAGCTTATATAGAAGAAGAAGAGATAGAGTCCCTTGAAATTGTTTAGTTTAATAAGCTTTTAAGCTTAGTGAAACATATAATTGATGTTAAACGTGACGAGATGGGAATATTTACTTTTTTATGGTTTATTTCCTCTACACATGGAAAATACACTCATATATTGTAATAGACTATTTAAATGTCATATTTCTTGGAAAAGAATGGTGACCGTACTGGGCAACTAAACCTGTAGGTATTACAACTCAAACTAGGAGTCGAAGTGACCGCCATGACCGAAGACGGTCGGATAAATATTATTACTATAGATATTATTAAACAATTAGACACTAACCTGTCATATCAATATCATTCATAATGCGTAAGAAGAGCGGCCGCGCGTACGCCGGCAGCGAGTTGTCGATCTCCTTCGCCAGTCTGGTCATGTCCACATCGCGCTTCGGATCTGCGATCGCTGCCATACCCACTCGCCCTTCGGTCTGAGGGATCTTTTAGAGGAAAAAAAAGACGCTTTGATGGTGAATTGTCAAAATGCCATAATTAATAACAAAACAAAAATAAAAAGTAACTGTTTTAGATACAAATAGTGGCATTTTTAATTGGCAACGTTACGAAGTGTTTTAAAAAATCCAGAAATCTTGACATGCTAAATGTTGCGTGATGCGACATGGTGAATAAGTGTTATTATTATTAACTGAAATAAAGCTAAACTATACACAAACGTATACAGTTCTTCGGTTTCCGATACATTGTTTCATTCCAATACCAAAAGCAATTCTTTTGGTATTGGAATGAAACAATGTATCGGATTGAAATCGCGTGCATTTGCTTTTCAAACTTTATTTGTATCGGGTTCTTTACAGTCTGAGTCTAGTGTTCGAAAAAACCAAATATATAATTATCATGATGCGATTTAGATACGAAAAAATGGATTTTTGTTTTGTCGACATATTTCTGACATTCAATTACAATATGTCTCTATAGGTTAGTTATTTATTATTATTATTATTTATTAAGGTTTTGGCAAAGCCATTAGCCTAAACATGAAGTTTAATTATGTTTCTGTAAATATGGCCGCCACAAAGAGGATAGGCAATTTGAGGCGGCGTGTTTGGATTGACTCAGGATTCCTTAAAACGGGCCGTTACGGGTATTCTAGTTCGAGATTCGTATAATTTCGCGTTTTAATCTTCAATTAAGGCACAATAGCACTATCCTATTCCACTTTAAACTAGATTTCACAAAATAATTGAAAATCAAAATAAAAACGAAACTTTTCCCTCCAAAAGGTCCAGAGCGAATTCCTATAGGTTAGTTTCAATTTCATAGACAACATAAAAAAAATTTATACTTGTACAGGTCATCCACGTCTTCAGCCTTAGAGGATGGAAAAAAATAAAGGAAAGGAGTCCTAACTACACAGCCCTGCACACTGCCCTATCTAAACAGTTTTATTTTGTTATGTTTGTAATTTGTATACTTTACTGTGATTAACTAAATAAAATTACTTATATAATTGTAATAACATTATCGATAATCATAAAACCAGATATAATTTTAATAATAGGTAAGTTTATTTGCCTAAAACATGGTATAGCAGAAGATGTAGCAAGAAATAGTGTCAGTACAAACATTTTATATTACATAACCATACATATATTAAACTACCACAACAATAAAAATGTCACAACAAATGGTCACAAGTTATAAATTGAATTTGCCAAGAATGTTGTATAATGTTAAGAGTTGTCAGTGGGGAAAAATCGGAAACGAGTGGATGGTTTTAAGGAACTGAGAATAGCAATGTCTCTTGTTTACTCAAAATTAAATATAAAATGATTTACCAATAAATACGTCGATGGAATTGCATTATCATGTAATCTCATCGAGTATATAACCAGTACGCAACAATAGAGACGAAATGTCATTTAATTTGAAAACTATTCTGCCATATCATAACTGTGACAACTGCGCTCCGATTGGCTAGCGCGAGTTCGAAACAATTGACGAGTGTCGTCAACTGTTTCACTTCAAATCGACCAGTTAACTTGAGCTTTGCTATAATGGACGAAAATTGCAAAATTACATATTTAATATTTAATTACCGACGAAATGTGATTCCGTTTGTTTTGTAATTAGATGTTTTGCTGTTTTTCCCACACCACCGAATAGAACAGCACGGCATTGTTCAGCAGATGCAAACTTGTACAAACTTACCGAAACACCATAAACGATGCAACTTTTTTGATTCAAAGCCGGCTCCATGGCGTCCTCTACTTCCGCAGTAGCAACGTTCTCCCCCTTCCACTTGTAAGTGTCCCCGGTGCGGTCGCGGAAGTACAAGTAGCCAAAATCGTCGGCGACCAGGATGTCGCCGCTCACGAAGGCTGCGTCGCCTTTGCAGAAAACATCGCGGACTAATTTCTTGTTGCTGTCGTTCTGAAAGCCGTAAACACCATTTGTTAGCAGTTTTTTTTGGGTCGTGTAAAAATTGAGCTGGCTGAGATATCATTTTTCCAATGTTATAATCTTGTGAATCTTTTCTTGGTGCCTACTAGAATAACTTCTACTACTGGCACTTGTTTAGACAACATTTATACTAACGCCGTACCTAGTAATCAATCTATTATAAATAAATTAACTTCTGATCACTGCGGTCAATTGGCCACTTTTAATATAACTGTGACAAAATGCCAAAAAAGGATATCACATGTGTTCCGATAAATAATGGTCGACTTAAAGCTTATAGAAATAATGTAATGCTTAAACTAACTAAACTTCCATACGTTAACGATCCCAATAAATTGTACAATTCAGTTTTCAACATAGTCAAAAGTGAACGTGATAACGTTTTTAGGTCCAAAATCATAACTATTAAAATTCATTGAAATTTAGTGATTGGGCGACTGTGGGAATTCACAAAATTAGACAAAGACTATATGATCTTTACGATGAAAGGACTTATAACACTAGTAACAGTTTTAATGATTTTGTTAGGAAATATTCCAAAATGTTTAAACGTGTTTGTGTTACAGCCAAAGCAATGTTTATAAATAATAAAATAAAAAGCAGCGCGAATGTAGTAAAAACGACTTGGAATATTATAAACAGCGAAACTCGAAGGGTCAAACCTCGTAACTTAGATTTTCAACTAAGATTTAATGACAAAATTGTAAACACCGACGCAGAAGTTGCTAAAATATTTGAATTTTTTTTTACTGACATTCCAATTTTGACTTCTAAGTCGTTAAATTCATCTTTCACCACCGCTGAATCCTTACTAAAAGAAAATAATGCGGTTAGTATCACTAATTTAAGGTTCCGTCATGTATTTCCAAACGATATTGTTAAAGCCTTTAAGTCTATAAACATAAAAAATACTGCTGATCTTGATGGTCTTTCAGTCAGAGTAATTAGTTATATAGTTGATAGTATTGCGCCTTACTTAGCCTGTGTCTTTAATAAATGTGTTGTTCCTGACTTTATGAAGCAAAGTAAAGTTATTCCACTTTTCAAATCTGGTAGTATTTCTGACCCCACCAATTTCAGACCTATATCAATACTACCAACTCTCAGTAAAATATTTGAAAAAATTATTCTAAATCAGATGTGTGCACATTTTTATAGTAATAACTTAATGTTTCGCTAAACAATTTGGTTTCACTCGGGGTCGCTCTACAACCGATGCTATTGGTGTATTCTGTGACCTTTCCAAAGCTTTTGATTGTGTGCACCATGATACATTGGTCAGGAAACTTCGCCATTATGGTGTGGCGGGACGTGATCTCGACCTTCTTAAATCGTATTTGCGTGGAAGGGTACAGAGAGTCGATGTTAACGGTACGAGATCATCAGGGTCTGCAATTAGCATGGGTGTCCCTCAAGGTTCAATTCTAGGCCCATTTTTGTTTTTAGTTTATATTAATGACTTATTTAGCCTTATGGAGGGTATAAAACATGAGATAGTATTGTTTGCTGATGATACTTCCTTATTATTTAAAGTTAAAAGGCACACCAATGTTCCTACGACGATGTGAACAATGCTATATCTAAAGTAGTTGACTGGTTTGCTGTTAATAACCTACTTCTTAATGAGAAAAAAACAAATTGTGTGAAATTTACATTACCCAAATTTAGAGAGTCGGTTACAAACATTGTAGTTAGAAACGAAAAATTGAATCTTGTGGATACAGTTGTATTTCTAGGTATAACGTTAGATGCTAAATTGCAATGGGGTCCCCATATAAGTAGGTTATCAAAACAACTAGGCTCTGCAGTGTACGCGATTAAAAAAATTAGGAAACTTTCAGACGTCGAAACCGCTAGATTGGTTTACTTCAGCTACTTTCACAGTCTAATGACATACGGCATTTTGCTTTGGGGTAATGCCGCCGATATCAATAGAATCTTTGTCCTGCAGAAACGTGCAGTTAGGGCAATTTACAATCTGGGCCCCAGAGTATCTTTGAGAGATAAGTTTAAGGAAATTAACATTCTTACACTAGCCTCACAGTGCATTTATGAAAATATAATTTATGTTAAAAGGAATAGTAATTTCTTTATGAAATATAGTGACAGACATAACATTAATACGAGGAATAGAAATAAACTAGCTTTTCTTGATAGTCGTCTTTACAAAGTCAAAAAATCATTTAAGGGACAATGTATACGCTTCTATAACAAGATTCCGGTTGATATACAAAATTTGCCTTTCACGAGGTTTAAAAGTATAGTGAAACAAAAACTTTATACTCAAGGTTATTATACAACTTCTGCGTACTTGGATGACAAAAATCCGTGGTAGTAAGTAACACGTTTAGCTCATGGAGGTAGTCTCGATCGCTAATGTTTCAAATAAAAAAAAAATATTGTAAATGTTATTTACAAAGAGCAACCCCTAGAGTTTCTTGCTCATTCTTCTCAGGGGAATCTGCCATACGAATGACCGGTAGAGTTTAACCATTGTGACGATTTCAAGTGTAATAATGCTTACCTATGAAATAAAGATTATTTTGAATTTGAATTTGAATTTGAGATGAAATGAATTCTTTTTGAAATATAAACACGGACCGCAGGAGCAGAAAATGGAATTGTAAAAATAAAGTTACCTTGTCAACGTATCCATGGTACTCCCTCGAAGCGTTGCCTTGGGCGATTAGCCCGATAAACATGCCCGGTTCGTCTGAAAAAGTTATATTTTAAAGTCAACTTCAAATTGTTTGACATTGTGAGAGTGATTTTTTTATTTAGTTCACGACTTGAAATATTTACTTTTTATTTCATTTTAATAATACCTTTATTACATTTATATAATCGCAGTGTCTCAAAAACCTGGTTTTGTACATACATATAATAAGCTCATATTACATACATTACACGGTACCTTTAGTTTCTCATAACATTCGAACAATATATTACTACAAAAAAGGAAAAGAATAAAAAAAAACACAGATTTTGCCCTTTTTGCGAGACACCACATAGGTACAATTCGCGAAATATGGATAATACGGGAGACCCTAAAATGGTAAAATGGTCACACCTTTAGACCTTTCGACATCTTGTTCGTATTCGTGTGTGGATCCAATTTACTGAGCGACTGATTCTATTTAAGCAGTGCGATAATTCTATCCATCAATATGTACAACTTTTATAATGGGACACCATCAAAATGTTAAAACAAAATATATCACCTGATATTTATTACATAACTAATAACTTACTAGGTAAGCACCGAATGCAGTAACCATCGACTCCTCGCACGAGATTGCCCTGCTCATCCGATTTCACCAGCGCGATGGGGTGCAAACTGGTGGGCACCAGCTTCGGCAAGAAGCCCACGGCTCCCACTGTGTTGTCCACGTTAACTGGAAATATTTAATATATGTATGATTGAATTGAAATATTAAGTACTTCTACGAATTTTTGTGTCTTTTAAATACAGTTTAGAGTTGATACTGACTTTAACTGTTGGCAGCGCTCCCTTCTTCCACTAACCTTGGTCACCGCCGTTCTTTTTTCTTTTGAGGAAAGATTTATTGGAGGCCAAAGTGATTTTATCAATTTGGTCGATGCTCTTAGTCATTGCTCATAATAAACAATACTAATAGCCGACGTAATTATTTCTACAATAACGTCCATTTAATATCATTGCTCGTAACATATACGTATGTACGTATAGGTACGATCACTTCCCTTTATATTATTATAAATTGTTTGATCATAATTTTGTATTTTTTTTTGTGTTGTATGTGTTATGTCTATATGTCTGTGGCTATATCTATTCATAACTTGAAGTTTATTTATCATAGACCCATACATACTTTTCTTTCTTCCGTGTTGTGTATTGTGCATCAGATTGTCTGTTTACCTACTTTTTGTTTTATTTAATGTATATTTAGGGGACTATGGGTTTATTTATAAGTTAATTTTAAAATATGTATTTTTTTTTGAGGTACTGTTTGTACCTCAATAAATTAAAAAAAAATTACTCTATCGTACTTCTTTGATCAAATTTTTCATCATCTCGCCAATATCAAGAGTCAGTAGTATGTGCTAAATTTTCTTTTACACATGATAGGCAAAGGGATGTAACCCCTTACAAATTGAGTTTAATAGCAGTAGAGCTCCTTATGAAGGAGTTCATCCAGTAAAGTACTGCCATCTTACCTATATCTGCGCGCAGTAAAGTTAGCATTACTGCTTTCCGGTTTTGAAGGGCAAGGGTGCTGGTGAAATTACAGGCACATGGGCCATTTCAACTTATGTCTCAAGGTACAGAGGTAGTGCACTTGCAACTGTTATGGACAGGCGTGTCGTTTACCATTAAAATACACACATCAAAAGTGTCTAGGGATCAAGTACGTTTAAGAGTATTGCTGCAATTAGGGTTAATTATATTAACTTTTTTGTATCGCTATTGATACTTTTTAGTGAGTTTTAACATTTAAATAAGGAATATTGTTTAAAATTCGATAATAAGAAGAAAATCGATTGTCAATGTGGTTTTGTATAAAAATGAGTTATAGCGTTTTGACAAAATCATTACAATATCTGCATCGGAACCGAAACAATTTACATTATTATGGAGAGACGACATCGTTCAACCCGAGAAGTGATGATGCGAGCCGTCGGAATGTTGGAAGCTGGTTCCAGGCAACGTGCTGTGGCTTTCACTCTTAACACTACACAGAGCGTCATAAGTCGCCTCTGGACGCGCTATCGCATGACGGGCAGCGTGGCCGAGCGACATGGAGGACGATCTCGCATCACGACTCGCAGACAGGACCGGTATATCCAAAATACTGCTCGACGGAATCGTACCATGAGCGCCACGATGTTGGTTACGAGGCTCCACAGCTCCTCAGGCTTGCTAATAAGCGATCAAACAATCCGAAATCGTTTACGTGAAGTGGGTCTGCGATCCCGAAGGCCGCTCAGAGTTCCACCTATTGCACCCTGCAATCGCAGGACCCGTTTACGATGGGCTCGCGAACACAGAAACTGGGAGGAAGAAGACTGGCGCTATGTGTGCTTTTCGGATGAATCCCGCTTCGGTATGAGACCGGATACAAGACGTACTCGAGTTTGGAGAACATCTGGACGTCATGAACGTTTGAGATATTGTCAGGAAGTTCATCCATATGGTGGGGGATCAATAATGATATGGGCCGGTATTTGGATCGGCGGAAGAACCGATCTCATTTGGATCAGGGGTAACCTCAATGCTCAAGTTTACGCAGAGAGAATTATTTCAGATGTTATCATCCCTTTGCGAGGCCAGTTGGGTGATTCATTTCAACTAATGCATGACAACGCACGTCCACACACGGCTAGAGTCGTAACACGCATTCTTGCCGAAGCTCGTATCAACGTTCTGCCGTGGCCTGCTCAATCGCCAGACCTCAATCCAATTGAGCACGCATGGGATATGCTTCAAAGAAGAGCTGTGCCGAGTATGCATACCGTACATACTCTACAACAATATTTTGACTTGTTACAAAACACATGGGCGGCCATTCCTCAAAGCGATTTTGATGAACTCATCTTAAGCATGCCAAATCGCTGTAATTGTGTGATTCGTGTTAATGGTGGAAATACAGATTATTAATTTTCTTATCTTTACAATAAAAATGAGCAAAATCATCATTTTCGCCATTTTTTTGTCATTTAATTGACGCCGTTAATTTGAGTTTTTTCCCACAATTTGCAAAAACATCAATTTTAGTTTATTTTAATTAAATATAGGGGTAAGCGGTTAAATAAAACATAAGCATTAAAGTAAGAAGTCGTCCTGGAAGACTGGATTTGGTAAATATTGCTTAAATAATTTTTATTTCAAAAATATTCACTTGATCCCTAGACACTTTTGATGTGTGTAGTTAACCCGTTCATGGACAGAGTACTTTAGTTACACACAAAAATGTCACTACTTTTTACCGTTGATTCAATATAAAATATTCAATGTATTTACATTGATTTTTGTCAGTACATTGTTGTTCTTTATGGAGAAGCACTAGGCGGTAACTACAAAGCAAGCGCTTGGAAATCACACGATAAAGCCCGTAGTTGGTTTTTCTAAGATCCACATGGCGAAACGGGTAACTCGTGTTTATCATATTCTGATAGGTATTTAATTTTACAGTAAACGCCGCTACTATCCATGGACGGGTTAATTTACGATATGCAGAAAAGCTATTTGCTGATAAGGTAGCTACTTCCTGATAAGGAAGTAACTTTCTTATCAGCAAATAACTTAATTTGTCCATTTAGGTAATCTTGGGTCATTAGCACAATAAGTGGCAACAACAGTCCATAATGTTATCGATACAGCAAACAAAATTAAGGAGCCGTAAACATTCGATACAGGGTACACTTTCGTTAAATAACAATAGGCGTGAAAGAGAAAGAAAAAATACTTACTGATATTTGCGTTGCCTTCGGTTGCTCCATATATTTCGTTTATCTGTATCACTTTGAACCTAAACAAAGAGTTATCGTTATTCATGAATTCGACCGCGACACCATTACCGAAACGACCTCACACACAACCTAATGACAAGTCGCACATTGTATT
The DNA here is from genome assembly GCF_003589595.1 of Hyposmocoma kahamanoa. Lineage (NCBI taxonomy): Eukaryota > Metazoa > Arthropoda > Insecta > Lepidoptera > Cosmopterigidae > Hyposmocoma > Hyposmocoma kahamanoa. The sequence continues at coordinate 10,280,733 of NW_020653337.1, forward strand.
TAAAATTCAAACGATTTCAAATAGTTTCGTTGTAAAAGAGATTTATTGATTGATTTTGACATAATAAATTTCCTGTTTTCTTTAATTACAGCGTGACACACACAGAGAACGGGTGCGGGTCGGGCGCTTGTAGGGTCGGGAGTTCGGTGGGTGTAATTCCATGTATTTACATGGACGACAACACACTTCGCGCGGGCGCGGGATGGCCGCAGGTCGGGTCGCATACACCCGCCGTACTCTCGACCCGACATGCACCCGACCCGCACCCACTATCATGTGTTTCATGCCGACGATTATTATATTTAATTAATGACATAACAGAGTAACGCTTCGCTACAAAAATAATTTACTACATTCTTCCTTAGTGTAATTATATACGTTTTCTCTATGTTTTTGTTTAATACGTATTTTTCACCACTGCTGGAATGAATAGGAAAATCCGATTTCCATAGGAAATATTAGAGAAAATTACAAAATATTTTGAACAAATAGTAAGACTCTGCTGGTAAATGTTTAATGGGTAAAATGTTATAACAAATAAATAAAATTCAACGGCTATTTACTAAAACACAAGTATGTATAATATGCAGGCAGCTGATCTTACTAAGTCCAGAGCGGAAATGCTCTTTCAGAATTGTAATATGGTCTAAAGTTCATACCTATCAACGAACTGCTGCCAGACAGCGGGCCTCATGCCGTTGCCTACCATGATGCGGACGTTGTGAATCGACTCCTCGGGCCGCGGCGGCTGTGCCAGCAAGTACCGGCACATCTCGCCTATGTACTGTGCTACCTGAACAATTATGAACATCATTATTATAATACTTACGAAAAAAACTGCCAGTAGGCTACAATATCTCCAAATTTTTTATTGTTAATTGTATCGTTCGTTCTTTACGTAGCATTTAAAAACAAAATTACGGCTTATTACTTAAAAAAAATACTTTGAAAATATTACTTTGAAAAGGAAGGACAGCTTATTTTTTTTTAAAGTTGTCGCATGAAAATGAATGATTTGTCACAAAAATGCGATGGCCTTTTAACGTACAAAAGACATCAACGAAATCACATTCCAGAATGTGATAGGCTTGTACAACCGTACTTATCTTAAACGACGTAATATACATTTTTATATACATACAGATGATACAGCGAAACAAGATCTACAACCCCTTATAAGCAGTTTTGTTTTATTTAGTTTCAATTTTATCGTTAAGTAAGATCAGCGTAATTGAAATTAAAAATAAAATTTTGGTGCTCTATCCCGAAAGTTACCAAAATGAGAATAGGTTGTTTATGAGAAGGAGGGCAGCGTAGTATCAAAGTTATAAAATGATTAATGTTTATTTTATATCAAACAAAAGTTAACAATGAACGGTGATTTGTTACAGCCGGATTAGACTTACTGTAGCATTAAACTTGATACAGTCCTTCCAATAATTTGAAGCTGAGAACTTTGTACGCAGGATGGTGGGTATACCATCAACAAGGGCGGCGCCGGTCCCTACCACGCCACCCGCCGTGTGGTATAGGGGCAGAGTGTTGTACAGCCGGTCCTTCTTATTCAAACCCAGCATATGCACTGTTGCTACCACCACCAGCAGATACCTGTAACAATATATATATGTAACAATATTTAAATTACCTGTATCTAAAATCAAGCTTCTTTGGTACACCAATGAAATAAGAGCTTTTTAATAATTTTGAAAACAGTTTAAGTCTCAACAAGATGTAGTCATGCATTTCCCAGCACTTACTTAGAATTCGGTAGTAGCGCCGCTTTAGGCATTCCAGTTGTTCCAGAGGTGTAAATATAAAGCAGGGTATCTTTGTATTGTGGTTTATCGGTGACGACCGGGTAGGTAGAGGGCTGCTTCTTCATCTCTTCGCCCAAGTCCACTACACCTGGAGCCTTGTCGCCGTATAACTGGAATAACTTGAGGTCTTCTGGCAGTTGGCTGCGTATTTCTGCTATGGCTGGTAGGAAAAATGTTACATTTTTTATTGCGTTTTATACAATATTATTCTTAACATGGTATGAAACGGTCTTATTTTTATGTAAAATCTTTCGCTCATTAGAGGCACATTACCTCAACGTTTTCTGTTTACAATATTAATAAAAGTTAATGACGTTTTACTTTTCGGAAATGGAAGGATTGAGTGAGCACTTAAAAAAAAATTATTCAAAAACAATCCACAACGTTGGTTTCACTTCATCACTTATAACTTTTTCTAGAATTGTCCTAATTTAATTCTATTAGTTGGTTTGTATTAAATCGTTTCTTTTGAAAGTGTGTGGAATGTGTGAACATAAGATCTGTTATTAAAAACGATAATTTCACAAAACTACGACTAAAACTAGTATACAAATATTACATGCAAACTTATCATTTTTCTGGATCTCATAGGCCCTCTATGAGAATAAGTTATTTATCTTTTGTTTTATTTTCTAAATAGAACAATTGTTTTAGAACTTCTACGAAATGACTAGAATATTTTATAAACTTTCTTGAGACGGTGCCCACAATGCACACACACGTTATTAATATTGTATGAGCAATCCTGTATAGGCTTTCATTTACGGCAACGTAAAGTAAAAGTGCTTATTAATTATCTATGTCTACTTTTTAATAAAAAATTAGACGTTTATTTTTTATATTTATTATTAGCCCGACTTAACAGGCTGCTGGGTATGGGTTTTCCTCCATCCAATACGATCGATCACCCATTGGTGAGACTAGTACAGGACTTGAGTCGTAAATGTACGACTCACAACTTTGACGACGTGTCACGTTTCTATGACCATTTCTTGGCCACCATTCGGTTGTTCCTTTACACCATCTGTCTTCACAACGCCTCGCAAAATGTCCTGCCTAGCTCCAGTTCGTTATCCGATCTCCTAATATGTACTGGGCTTTAGTTCGTCTTCGGATTTCGGAACTCGGAACTGTGTATATGTTTGAGCCGAGCATGACTTGCTACACATAGCATATTTACACAAGCGAAACATACACATGTGAATACTGTCCTTGCAATTATAGTTTGTTAGGTATATAATAGTTACTTATGTTTTCTCTAACTTCACTTTATTCTTCACTTCACTTAATTTATTAGAAATTAATGATTTAAATGAATTGTTTAAATAACAGACTTTGTATTGCTAAGTTGTGAATTAAGAATATAAATTTGATTTAAAAAGCTGTAAAGTTGAAAATAAATAATAAACTTTCATTGTGTACATATAAATTATGCTATATTTTTATATTACTGAACACACCATTACATTAAAAGTTTGGACATGAACGTTCTAAAGTTGTAGTTAAGAACTCGAGACTAAGTTCCTGTAACCTGTAATATATATTATGCTATTACTGCCTTAGACAGTCACCACCTAATCGACATGGAACCGTATTAAGCTGGTAGGAAAAAGCTTTATGTTTGTGTTATACGAACGAAAAAGATGTTGTGCGTTTCGCATCTGTGATCCGAGTGAAAGCGAAACGAGCAACCCCATTTGCGCTTTTATTATATATATATAAATTTTTTATAGATATAAAACTTTTTCTGACTTGCTCAAGCCGATAAGTGTGGTGGTCCTTTAATTGTGTGGCGTGATTTCTTTACATGTATTGAAAAACCCGCATAAAGCGACCGGTATGTGGTTAATTAAACGTCGTACACATTTATAATAACTTCGGAGTACCTACTTATGTATTTTTTTTTCTCTACCCCTTACAATGTATTTTAGTCCAAGGTAACTTTGTTTATTTAAGAAGAACCAATTGGCATATAAGACGTAAAACTATAACAGGGGTCATTATGTAATGAACTGTATTTAAGTCTAAAATTTTATTATTGATTACTTTCATAATCACAATAGAAAATATTAAAATAATGACAGGATGATGAAGTAATTTACATTGACTGAATACAATCATACGTATTTTTTAAAATAAATAAGGTTATTATTTTTTAACAACAAACAGGAACACGTAATTATATATACATATATCTAGCAAAAAGCGAGGTTTTTATTTGTTTTTGTTTAGGAACTTTTATCCGATTGTATATAAAACATTCCATACCATTTTAAACTATAAAATAGAAGTATGGACGGCTCAGCTGGATAACCGATTCAACAAACAAAAACAGTATTTTTCCCGTATCGTATGAGGTCAGTCCAGGATATAATTTAAAGCACTTAATGATGTTCAGTTACTCTGCAGGTCTATTACCAACGCCATCTATTGCTCGTACCGGGCATATTCAAATAACTGGCACATCTGTATTTTTCCGTACTCCGCATCTTTGTCATTAAAAGAGCAAAACTTTATAAAGGACGGGGTCTTAGGACTATGAAACTAAGGCCCAGCGCCTACTGACGGGACGACACCGCGTGGAACTTTTAGAAACGATGACGATAACCATTAATGTTATGAAATTATAGTTGAAATTTTAATTGTTATAGTCGTAGCTAAAAAAAGCTTAGGGATGTCGAGTCGGAAGCCTTCGGGATGCTTAGGCAGGGTTACGAAGGTTATTCACCCACAATTTTCTTCATGGAATGTGGTTAGCTTCTTCTTCAGCAACACTACCATTTAAAATATATAACTGGTAATAATCCAGCTTAAAACGTTAGGACTGATCTGATCAGGCGCGAACACGATGTCGCGACGGTATGCTTCGGCATCTTAATAGTCGTTAGTATGCACTCGCTGTAGGAATGTCGAAGAATTATGTGTCATGCCGTCCGGCAATGGGCGCCCGGTCTAACACTTTACCTTGTTCTTCAAGTCTAGGTAAACGAAGCGACTAACACTAAATTGCGGATTCAAAATATCTTTTTATCAAGATATTATATCGTAATACTCGTTCCACATTATTATTTCAATTTCTATTTCAGTGAAATTTCGAGTCGCATGGTATAGTACTCGTACATTCAAATCTAGTCTTTATTTACTCGTGTTATAATAATGTGAAATAAACTTGAAACATTTGCGGTTTGTGTTAGTCAACAAGATATTACGTTTCAGCTGATACAGATATATATATATACCTATTACTTATTGTGTGTTATTAAGTAATTCAACAACTATAAAAATATGCTTAGACTAATACAGTTGCATATCCATCAGCACATTTAGTGAGTCTTGTTCAGTATTTTCTATCCACAGGTGACAAAGAAAACGAAAAAGATCTTAAAATCGTATCCTTGGTATAAATAAAGCCACATACGTGAAAAGTGCTTTTATCACGCGAAAGTCTAAACTACTACGAACTAGGTACATAAAACGAATTGATACTTCCGACGTATAAGTTGTTATAGGGGAAACGTGTACCAGATGATCCCCTTAACGGAGAATGTGGTAGATCAAAAGATATACAGCTTAAAGCAGATGTAAAAGCGTTGAATGATAGAAAAATTATCTATTTACGTGTTGTCTTACTAAAAACGGACACCGGGGTATCCAAGATGATCCTAAGCGTATGGGCAACATGATCCAGGGAATCACCTTGCCTCTATTTAGGAAAATTTCTAGGTTTTGGTAGAAACAAATGACAACAACTTTTTAGACTTTACAAAGTCCTCACTTATGTAATCTAGGTATATGAAACAACAGTTACGGAACTTCGAGAACAAATAATCGTAATTATTTATATCTTACAGGTACCTAAGGGTGGGCGATATTTTTTTTTAGGCAAGTTGCTATCCATCCTCGTCTCCATATCTTTAATGTACTTTTTACGAGCTCGATTTCCTGTTTAACACATCTGATGAAAACAGTTTTTTTTTCAACTAAATATTTCATTGCACTGACCGATCCTTTATTTTTACCTTTAGCCCATTGACTTACAAATAAATGGACGACGGGTCTAATACAAAAACCACGAAAAAAATGTCCCAAGTCAACCTATTCGAAATTTAAATTGTAATGTCATCGCAGTATCGCGCTGTCAGTAGAACAAATGAAGACTAAAGCGGAGTGTCGCGCTCTGTATACGATTTTAGCGCCTTACAGTGCGGACACTTTTTAGCGCGGACCCGACGTCCATATAATTGTAAGTCAATGCTTTAGCCCGTCTTTTTAATGATATAACGCGTACCTACTGCTAACTATTTACTTGCCGATCTATGTGGCGTCCTACTTTTTACGCCCCTAGTTCTTTAGATCATAGTCTTCCGACCACCCACCACGAATGGTTTTTCTTTTACAATTACGCGGCCTGGTCTAAAACAAGAAAAAGCATTTATATTTGTTATTAAAGGAGATCGATCATGTAAATGAAATTCAGTCTTCTACTATTTTATTCGTATCGCTATCTATTTAATTAAGAGGTTATAGCAATCAGAAAAAAATACACATTAAAAATAGTCCGTTAACAATATATGTATACAGTACAAAATGATCTCCACGGATTATCTCGTACACCAAAACTATAATCATCTTGCCCCAATTTACTTATTTTTCGGCAAAATAACATGTATGCTATCTACTGGTACCACATCATTAAGTAAATGGAGCATTATACAAAGCCACCAACACAAAAATCTTAGCAATTGATTGCTTAGAATGGAAGTTGTCTAACGTTTTAATCAACTTTACCTTAGATCAAACTCACACAATTTTTGTTCTTTTCCACAAAAATGAACTCGTCACATATTGAGGCCTACATTTTACTGAAGAAAATATCTAGATAACGTTGCTATATAGTTTCGTTACAATTGAAAAGGATCATCTTACCTCCAAGGATCATCTCGTACACCTTTCCCCTAAGTTAAAATACCTGCCATTTTTTTAACTTTTTAAGTATGCATATGCATATTGTAGGTTCCATATTTAAAAGTAAAGAAATTTCTTTGCTTTCAAACAATGAACCTATAACATAATAAAAAAAGAATATATTTAAGTTAAAAAGCAAAAAATTACTTACAACAACTTACGTGGAAGGTGTCGAAAATATGCACCAGTATGTAAAATTTTTGTAATTCTCTTAAAAAAGCATAAATAGTTATCGACTAATTATGTTTGTAGAATCTTAAAGCCTTGTCTCAAAATTGTGTCACTTTGTTTGCGAAATGATGGCGCTGGTGCTGAGATTTAATATCATCTTGGTAACTAATCAGTATTTTTATTTATATAATACTAAATGACGGGACGAACAAGTCGTAAGCCTGGTGAAGCGACACGCCTGTCCATAACAGTTGCAGTGCCACAATTTCACCAGCACCTTTATACCCTTCGAAACCGGAACGCAGAAGTAGGTAAGAAGGCAGTATTTCCCCGGACGAACGAAAGTATTCAATATTTAAGATTGATTGTATTGAATATTATGATGTTATACTCGTTCAGCTATAATTCATTTATTTCTGTGAAATTTCTCCACGTTTATAACAAACAAGTGGAGTAATTATACTGTTTATTAACTCAAAGATCGAACACTAAGGAAAATTCCGTCGATCTGACAGGACTCGACTCTCCGTCTGGTTTGCAACTCTCTAGGGAAATACTGTACTAACAGAGCTACAGATCGCGTCAGCAGACCGTACGAATTTTTCGCCACCTATGAGAAATCTATGAAAAATTGAATTTTTCCTTGTGTTCAACCTTTGTATTAGTAACTAATCAGTATTTAATTAAAAAGATATTCATAAGTATTTATTTAATGAGCCTATTGTGTTTCACAATAGAAAAGGCAAAGGTGTCTACCCTCTCGACCTACATAGCTCCCGGTTTAAAAATGCGTCATTACATAATTTATATATTTTTTACGATACCAAGTGACGGGACGAACAAGTCATGCGCCTGTTGGTAAGCGACACGCTGGTTCATATCATCAGAGCTTTAAACCCTAAAGATCTGAGGGGTACTGCCATCGCGCCCGTCAGACAAGTCCCATGTACCTGTAATTTCACCAGCTTCCTTGCCTGTATTGTTCAAAATAAAATAATGCTGGAACACCGTCTTTATTTACTTAATTTAATCAATATAACGATTTCTAGTGTAATTTGCTTACCTACGAAATAATGATTATTTGAATTTGAGTTTGGTCGTTTAGAAAGTCACCGCATCTGTGATGTTTGTTTAATTCAATTGTAGGCACAATAGGTTAATCAATAGTGTTTGACATGTTGTTTGGTTATAAACCCGTCGTGGCTGTAGATGATTGCGAACGGATTTTTAATACAGGTAAAACAGATTTTTAATACAGGTAAAACAATATATAAGTCTTGATGGTTATCAGAAAACTAGGTTTAGTTTTCTGCCCCCTTTGAATTTGAACCCGTGATGATGCGACCTCTTTCATCGTCATCTCACCTTTTTATCACCATCTTCTCTGGTTGCTGCCCCTTACTTTTGAAATTTTGAATCGTTCCCTAATT